>NC_133759.1:107114371-107417401 GCF_036562045.2 Rhinolophus sinicus | reverse complement strand
TCTCTCTACTCAAGGATGTGTCTAGATAAGAACGTGAGGGATTCCTGAGGCTTTGGAACAATCTCCCAGATTTGGATCTGGCTGTGACATCCAAGGTCTCTAGAACTTTTGGATGACAGTGTCCCTTCCTTGAAGTTTGTCTTATTGGATGGTTTCCCCAGGGGTCTGATTCTTGGGAGGATGTCCACCAAATTCAAGGACCCCCCTGCCCCAGAGCATGTTTGAAAGAGCAGGCAGAGAAGAGGGTGCCGTGGAGCAAGTCGTGTTGGGCTTAGTTGCGATTTCTCCCTAATTAACTCACTTAGTCTCCATTAAGTGTTACCTTCAGCCGGATAGTAAGCTGAGAGGGTGATGCTCACATTTCTCGTTCATGAAAAAATCAGCCTTCTAAAGCATTTTGTTTCTTTTCTCCTCTAATATTTCCTATGTGCCTGAGCAGTTTGGGGCTCTCCTAATATTTTTTGCCCCTTGGATCAAAATCGATAAATTGATCAAATAAACCACAGAGTTGGTCAGATGGCAAAAACTTCAAGGACAGGTTTTTAGTGAAAATTGCTCAGGAACTTCTTGGCAAGAAGTCCTCAAATGTGGGAGCCTCAGGGTGGCTCCCCACTGCTGACAGAGAGGGCTGTAGCAGGTGGTGGTGGCTGTAGTGGTGGCTGTTTTTAACAGGATGGGACGGAGGACATATCTTGGGAATCCTGGCTCTTCAGTGGAGGAAGGTGGAGTGGAATAGCTGGGTCTATGGGAGTTGTAACATTTTCAGATACTGCCAGCCTGTTTTTTTTAAAGAATGTTAGATTCAGGAGGGAAAACATGTTGAAAAGTGGCCTCAGAGCCCAAGAGAACTGCTCATCACCTTGGTGTTCCATACCCGTTCACACCAAGGGTTCAACAGTGAATGAGAGTTCCAGTTCCTCCATATCCTCACCAACACTTGGCATGGTCAGTCTTCTGAATTTGGGACATTTTCATTGGTGTGCAGTGGCATCTTGTTGTGGTTTACATCTGCATTTCCTTAGTGACTAATGATGTTAAGCAATTTTTTTATGTGCTTATCCTGCAGATAGAAGGTTTATATCTCCCTCATATTCATATGCTGAACCTCCAAATACCATCACCCATAATGTGGGGGCTGTTGGGAGCTGATTAAGTCATGAGGGTGAAGCCCTCATGGATGGGATTAGTGCCCTTATAAAACAGACCCCAGAGCGCTTCCTTACTCCCCTCTGCCATAGGAGGACACAGTGAGAAGCTGGCCGTCCGTGAGCCAGGAAGAAGGCCCTCACCAGACACTGAATCTGCCTGCACCTTGATCTTGGACTTCCGAGTCCAGAACTGTGATAAATAAATATTTTTTTAAGCCCCACCCCCCACCAGTCTGTGCTGTTCTGCTGTAGCAGCCCAAATTTGTCATCCATATTGAGAATTAGTTCTAATGATAGGATCAATAACAGCATGTTTAGGCAAGAAAAAAATGAGGGGCGGGCAGAGGAAGTGGACTGATGTCGGGGGTGGGAGAGAGAGAGAGAGAGAGAGAGAGAGAGAGAGAGAGAGAGAATGGGGTCCAGGGACACACAGAGGAGCTGTCTAGATAGGACATGGCCAGTTCTCTTATAGATAAAGCAAGAAGGCAGAGTATGTGGGTTGTATATGCTGGTAATGAGCAAATGGGTACAAAGAGCTCTTTTGATGGTTTCTGTTTCCTCAGTTAAAGAGGAAGCAAGGTTGTCTGCTGAGGATGAAGATGTCCTGGGGTATGAGGAGTGACTGTGATCTGGGGAAGTGAGAGAGAAAGGAAGACCTAGCAATGCAGATTATGATTTCCTGGCAGGAATTTTTTACTTGCAGGAGACATTTCCGACTTCAACGACCTGTAAAATGTGACAGGCACTGTCGGTAGTTTGACACCATTGGACATGACCTGGGATTCCCATTAACAAATTTGGTGTCACCATGACCCGGTCACCTGATCTAGTCACCTTGAGCCTCTTTGTAAGTGCTTAAGGCGTTGTTTGGCCAGTGTCAGCACAACCGAGCAGTATGATTCGCAAGTGCCTGAATTATTCATGGTTTTCACCGATTCTAATGAGAACTTTGCCCAAAAGGCTAAATTATTAAGCACCCAGGTGCGATCTTGGAGGATGCTGTCTAGAAAACCGGGACACTAAGTTTTCTGGCTGGTTTGGTCCTTCAGGGAGTTGAGTCTTTGCAAATAATTCACAATTGTCTCCCAAAGAAAAACGGTGATGCCAAGCAGCATTGACATCATAGGATACAGGAGAAGAGAGAGCCCTGACTCATTAGATGGCAGAGAGCACCAGTCTCCACCCGACCTGAAAGCCAGGCTTTTTAGAGTTTCATAAAGGTAGCCGGTGGTGGCCACACCATTCCCTTAGCTTGTTAGGCCAAGCCAAGTTTTTAAATAAACATCAATCACATCTAGCAACGGAAGGAAATTAAATTCAGGAAATAAAACACGTTTAGCAATGCGCAGGAGCTCATGAGAACTGCTCAGCACGTGGGTAACACATATCCTGTGTGTTTAGAGTAAGTGAGTTTGTTATATATTTAAACCAGTAGATAAAGACAATACTGAAATCCTGAGTTTTAAATTCGTTTTTTGAAAACAAAATGAATGTACATGTGTAGATGTGAGGTAAATGTGCTACTCTTTTAGTAATGGTATATTGTCTGTTTTTTGTTCTCCATTTGGAAAAAGATTTTAATTGCTTCAGTCCCATATCTACACAGAAACTTGAAGACTACTCATGAATATTATATGTATTTGTGCAAAATTTTCTATATAAGTAACACTAGGATTTCCTTATTTGTGTTCAAGAATTTCTGCAATATACAGCTAATGTAATATAGAATTATACACTTGAAATGTACATAATCTGATTAACCAATGTCACCCCAATACATTTAATATATAGTTTTTAGAAAGGAAAAAAATAATACAAAAAAATTTCTAAGGATGTTGGGTATCATTAAAAGAACACATCATATGCATATTGAAGCATTTACAGGTGACATGACATTCTGTCTATGGTTTGCTTTATGATCCAACAGAAAAAAAGGGGGGCTGGGAATAGATGGAACATGGCTAGAAAAATATTTATGGGTGTTGGATGCACAGCAGTTAGTTATATTATTCTCTTTGCTTTTGTGTATGTTTGGAAATTTATGAAATAAAGTTTAAAAACATAGAAGATCCTCTTCTAAACTGAATTTAGAAATAAGCATGTTGTACTTTCTGAACTAAAATGAAACTTTCATGAATTTCCTGTTTCTCTGACCTCATGTTTGGTAGTTCCTGACAGACCAAAACCAAGATGAAGCAGGGTCTCGAGGAGATATTTGAACACACCTGTTCATAGCAGCATTATTCACAATAGCTAAAACATGGAAGCAACCCAGGTGTCCATTGAGAGATGAATGGATAAGCAAAATGTGATCTGTACATACAATGGATGGACCTTGAGGACATCATGCTAATGAAATAAGCCAGTCACAAAAAGATAAGTACCATGTAATTCCACTTATATGAGGTACATAGAGTAGTCAAAATTATATAAATAGAAAGTAGAATGGTGGTTAGCAGGGGCTGGGAGCACGGGAGACCGGGGATTCCCAGCGCTGCCAGTAGTCAGTTGTGTGTATGCATCCACCATCTGCGAATTGGGAAAGATTTGTAAAATGCTATATCCAGTATTAATACTTCACTGCTCTGGGTGGTGGCAATTAACTACACACGTAGTATACAAACATGTGTTCCTGAAAACAGAAGATTCAGCAAAGTCCCTGCGTCTCGAAGAGGCCCACGAAGCACAGCAGTGGAAATGTTTTCAAAGAGAGAAGAGGTTCCTTAATGACTTGATTCGTGGACCCGGGTTATTAAGAACCTACTTCATGGAACATCCTAGGTGTGTGTTCTGTGGATGGAGCCTCAAGAATTCGAAGACACGGTTGCTGCCCTGGAGCTGCTTCAGATATCAGAGAAAGGGTTTGATAAAAAAGAAAGAATCAGGCCGGCCCCGTGGCTCAGGCGGTTAGAGCTCCATGCTCCTAACTCTGAAGGCTGCCGGTTCCATTCCCACATGGGCCAGTGGGCTCTCAACCACAAGGTTGCCAGTTCGATTCCTCGAGTCCCGCAAGGGATGGTGGGCAGTGCCCCCTGCAACTAAGATTGAATACGGCACCTTGAGCTGAGCTGCCTCCCGGATGGCTCAGTTGGTTGGAGCGTGTCCTCTGAACCACAAGGTTGCCGGTTCGATTCCTCGAATCCCACAAGGGATGGTGGGCTGCACCCCCTGCAACTAGCAACAGCAACTGGACCTGGAGTTTTGACCTAGGAGTGTTTTGAGGGGGACTAATGGCAGTGTGTCTTTTACTGTAATATTTTTTTAATTGAAACATTCACCGTATTGTTTGATCACACCTTGTATATCGAAAAACTTTCTGTTGCATTGAATAATTGTATAATAATTATTTTTAAAAAAAGATTTGAGAGACACAAGTGGCTGCAGGGAACAGCTTTGGGCAGGCTCAGGCCAGTTCTCTCCTCTATGGGGCCAGGGAAGGGACAGAGGCCCAGCAGAGAGGTGATCCTATCCGTTTGTTTTTTTTTTAAATTGTGGTAAAATACACATAACATAAAATGTACTGTCTTAACCATTTTAAATTGTACAGTTCTGTGGCATTAAGTACATTCACATTGTTGTGCTACCATTGCCACTGTCCATCTCCAGAACTTTCTCACCGTCCCCAAATGGAAACTCTGTCCCCATTAAACTCTAACCCTCCCATTGCCCTGCCCCCAGCCCCTAACAACCACCCTTCTACTTTCTGTCTCTATAACTTAACTACTCTAGGAACCTCGTATAAGTGGAATCATACAATATTTTCTTTCTGTGATTGGCTTATCTCACTTAGCATGATGTCCTCAAGGTCCATCCATGTTGTAGCATGCGTCAGGATTTCCTTCCTTGTTAGGGCTGAATAGTATTCCATTGTCTCAGGAGTGGAATTGCTGGATCTGCTTTTGTTTTTAAAGTGGGCCAGTGGCGGGCGGGAGCTGGGCGGCCTCAGCTCAGCGCTAACCCTGGCACCGCGCGGGAGGGTGGGAAGTCCTGTGCCTCTCAGAACCCGGCCTTCCTGAACCGTGAAAAGGGATCATGATAATAATAGTAGGAATCGCAGGGTTGTTGTGAGATATATTTACAATCAGACATTTTGTATATTGAATGCTGCCTGCTGCCTACCCAACTGTTAATCATTTTCGCCTTGATGTTTTCGCCGTAAAACGCTGAAGAAAGGGGAGCTGTTTTGGTCACGTCCACCAGGGGTCGCCGCTGTCCGCGGTGCTGAATCCTGGCTCGGCGATGCGGCCCTCCCGCCTCCACCCTCCGTCAGCTCCCACCGTTTTGCTCCTTAGCATTCAGAAAAAAGCCTCCAGCTCTCTCCTCTCACCCAGTCCTTTTTTGCTCTACGGTGCCATTTGTCTTCTTACGTCACTGCTTTAACCCAGGAACAAGAAGTTCCCAAATTATCCAGGCCAGGTCACTTTATCCGAGCGTATGTGCCCCCATCCCTCACAGAATTTCTTCTGCAGGAATTTCAGACCATCATGTTGGCATATTTATCAGGCAGAAGTGCTCTCCTGTTGCAGGTAACTACCATGCCCTGTTTCCCTCTCGAGGACTTTTATGAGGGTCAGGTGAGGGCCTGTGTGGAAAAGTACCCCACAAACATTTGGAACAGCCCGAGCCTCAGGCCAGGGGCCCTGAACAGTCCTTCCTGGTGGGAACAACCTTCAGGAGTAACTGCAGTTTCTCAGCAGGAATGGTGCATTTAGGTGTCCGCAGTGCCAGCGCTGACGTGGTCCCGGGAGAGAGGCCCATGGCACCATGGCCAACTCTAAGTGGGGGCAGCTACCCCTGAAGCTGAGTCCGGGGACTCTTACCAGGCCCAAATTTGGGCTCAGTGTGGCCAGATATTTTTCAAGATAATCTGAAAATGTACTTTTTTTCACACAAAATCTCCAAAATTTTCAATGTGAGCAGTTACAAATTTTTTCAAACTCTGCGTGCGTCAATCAAAAACACTCCCCAGGCTGGTCTTGGCTCGTGGGTGCCATTTTGCAGCCTCTGATGGAGTCTTGTTAAAAACACTGGTCCGTGGTTGATGGTAAAACCCACGTGACAATGACCATGGAGACGACCTGGGTTTTAAGCTGCCCAGATGCTCTTTGATGCTCACCTGCTCAGGGATAGACCAGAACTCCTGGCTTCTCCTATGGGGAAGCGGAAAGGGGTGTCCTTTATCTCTCCCTGGGATGCAACCTGAATGTGAAATTCAGAGATTTGAAAAGCCCCATTTGTATCCCGTTTCCCTGAGCTGTCCAGACTCACTCCTTCTGGAAAACTTTTTGCTCAAGCAACAAGAGACACTGGGTAACTGCCCTGGGCTCTTACAAACGGAGCATGATCTTCCTCTTTGTCACCAGGATGGCGTCCCCAACCGTCCCAAGAAACATCAACTGCCAATTGCACACTGACGGCTCAGCCACCCAGGAAAGGTCAATGTCACGCTGCCCATGGATGATGTGGATGCCGCACTGAATAGGGGAAGGAGTTGTCCTCACAGTGCCACCAACAAGAGGCTGGGCCTGGGAGGAAAGAGTGTCCGTGTGGGCTGGGTCAGAAAGTCCTGACGCTCAGCTCTTCACACCACCCAGTGTGTGTGATCACGGCTGCGGGATCCAAAATAGATGTGCTTGGCAGAGGGCCTCTGAGGGTGCTGAAATGGGGCTTCACATGTCGGGCTGAGATCTGTACGCAATAAGGGGCCACTCGGCCACACACACCCCCATGTGCACCAAGGGACGGAACTTCTTGTGGAGGTCGCAGTTTGGCTTTGCTTCTGACCCCAAGCAGGCAGCAGGATCAGGCAGTCCTGAAGAGGTGACCCTTTCCCTAATTTGGGAGTGGGAAATGCTGAGAGCAGCTATCTCAGGCACATTCATTCCACCCCTTCTGCCAGGCTTAACTTCATGGAATGAATGAAGTCCAGTTATAACAAGGGTGATACAGCCAAGGGCAAGATAATTCTGATTCTCTCTCTGGCTCCTTAAACAGCTGAACACACACACACACACACACACACACACACACACCTCAAATTAGGTTAATCACAGCAACATTTTTTGTGATTCAGAAATTTGATATCCAACTGAGAGAAAGCTATTCCCCTTGCCAATCTCAGGAAATGAAGCTAACCACAGATGTCCCGCCCACTTCATATCCAAGCTCTGATCTACTTGTGGAAAGTGACCTCTGTCTCGGAGGAGGGAGAAGCCTACAAAGTTTGTTGCTGAAGTCTCTTTCTGCAGAAAAGAGGAAGAAATTTGACCAGCATCAGTTCTGGAGGGGAGCTGAGGTCATGGTGTCTGGGTTTGGCAGAGACCGCGGTGCCCCTGCAGGCAGCCTGAAGGGCCTGAGCAGGCAGGGCAGGGGGTTGCATGAGCACCAGGAGGAGGGCGTCGCAGCTACTCATCGCCCACTCCTGTCTTGCCGTCTCCGTCCGAGTCATCTGCCTCAAGGAAGGCCTTGGCTCATCCAGGTGGAGCCTGAGAAGACCTTTAGGACCAGCCTGTAGGAACAGGGCCCAGTTAGGGGGAATGTCCAGCACGGCCAGGAGCGAGGCCTGGAAAAGCAAGTCACCTGATCGAGAGCCTGGGGGGCAGGAGTTCGTCTTCAAGTCCTTGCAGGAGTCCTTCAGCTCTGGGTGTGTCCTGTCCCCACCCCAATAGGACGTTGGAGAAGATTACCTTAAGCTCTTCTTCCACGAAGCTGCCCTGGTCCTGGTCTAGGATGGCAAATGCTTCCCTGACAAGGCCAACATGCGTGTGGGATATCCCACCTCAGAGAAGAAGGCTTAGTGGTAGAAGCTGCCAGGTTCTGGAAGACACAGAGACCCTTTTAAAGGTTGTTTTTTTTTTTAACTCGAGAAGTGACCCAACCTATATCAGTGCCTTGAGCCCTGATCTCTGCCATCTCCATGAAAGTTCCTTATAGATGGGTTACGACTGTGTGTGTGCATGTGTGTTTATTGAGGTGAAACTCACATAACATAACATTAACCACTTTAAAGGGAACAATTCAGTGGCATCAAGTGTTATACATTCACAGTGTTGTACAACCACCATCTCTGTCTAGTTCCAAAACACTTTTATCCCCCAAAAGTGAACCCCATACTGGTAAGCCATTGCTCCCCATTACCCACCTCCTTTCCCCCCTGATAACCACCAATCTACTTTCTCTCTATGGATTCAGAATAGGCATATTCTGAATATTTCATATAAAAGGGATCATACAATATTTGTCCTTTGTGTCTGGCTTATTTCAGTTAGCAGAATGTTTTCAAGGTTCATTCATGTTGTAGCATGTGTCAGTACTTCACTCCTTTTCGTGGCTGAATAATATTTCATAGCATTTATGTATCACATCTTGTTTTTCCATTCATCCAGTGGGAGGCATTTGAGTTGTTTCTACTTTTGAGCTATTGTGAATAATGCTGCTTTGTACCTTTGTGGACAAGTGTTCCTGTGAGTACTGGTTTTCAATTCTTTTCAGTATATACCGAGAAGTGAAATTGCTGGGTCATATACTAACTTTATGGTTAGCTTTTTGAGGAACCACTAAACTGTTTCCCACAGTGGCTGCACCATTTTACATTCCCGTCAGCCATGCACGAGGGATCCTATTTCCACATCCTGGCCGACACCTGTTATTTTCCATTTTAAAAATGCAGCCATCCTAGTGGGTGTGAAGGGACTTGGGGTTTTTATAGGACGTATTTGGCATATATTCATTAAGGAAATCATATCAAATATCCTCTTCTAAGAGGAGTCAAAGTACCTGTGCCCAGAAATAGTCATCACAAATAGGCTTTTTTATTTCTATGCTATTTCTAGGCGTGATTGGATGCTAATGGCGACCCCAAGCAAAACGTGCAGCAGATTTACAGACCTGGCCGCAGGTAGAAAGGAACGGTCTCATTTCCCTGCCCAGAATATAAACTTTCTCTAGTTCACAAAGAGGCTGCAATTAAAGGTGTCGATGTTAATAATAATAATATCTAGAATTTATTGAGTGCTTTAACCACTTGTCAGATACTGGGCATCTATTGTAAAACAGCTTCTAGTTTTAGCTCCGTTTTACAGATGAGCTCCCTGAAGGCACATGTCTGTTAAATGGGAGTTAAATGGCTATTTGGTGTCCTGGGGTTGGTAAGTGGCTGAGCAGAGGCTGAACCTGAGCTCTCTGAGCCCAGGGTCTGTGCACTTACCCATGACCCTGTGCTGTCTCTCGAGGAAATCTGCTCCCTTACACAGATGCTGCAGGAGGAGCCATGGTCTCCGTGCAGGGAGCGGGACCTGTGAGTCTGCACGCCAGGTGACGTCCTTTGCTAAACCCGTCCTCCTTTGAGCCTCAGTTTCCTCATCTGAAAGCAAGAGGATTGGACTGAGTGACCTAAGGCACTGGCCCCCTGCCAGGAGGGCCCACAAACTCTGAAGCCTGGCCCACACCAAGTCTGGAATCCATAATTTCTGGTCGGCAAATGCATTCTCTGTTTAATCAAGAAGAGTGGGTCCTTGGATCTTGCTGCCACCACACTGAGCTAATGCTTTGGAAATAGGTGTTAGGTTCGCGGCCGCTGGGGAGGGTAAGGAAAAGCTTTTCTGCCTTGTCATTGTGAGTCTTTTCATAGGAAGCCAGACATAGCCATACTGGGAAAGGGTGCTGCCTCGGAATGGCAGGGGTCCCCCAGAGAGCAGGTCTCAATGTGGCCTTTTTGTGAAACTCAAAGGAACGTACCTAACGAACAGGTCAGAGAATTTACAAATCCCTGTGTTTGGCCAGGGCAAGTCCTCTTTTCTACCTTGAGCTACTGCGTCTCTCCGGAGGCAGAAGGATGCAGGCAGAAATCAGTAAATACAGGTGACTGCCAAGAAGGTGGGTCCCGGGTGAGCCACATGCCCTCTCTGGAGCTGCTTCAGATAGGCCTACTGTGCGATGTTTCACACTTTTGTATGGAGAAGATATGTGTAACATACGTATTCTTTGGATCATTAAATCTGAATTTTAAAAGACCACTAGATTGGAAACCATGGTTTTTCTCCTACAGTCCTTAGAAGCATCCAATGGGCAGGTTATTGTGTTCTCAACTGTGTTCTCTCTTTCTCGGTTTGTTTTCTTCATGGACCTTATATCTCTGAAATGATCTTATGTATTGGTTTACTTCGGGGGAAGTTTGCCCCCACTCAGAATGTGATAATAATAAGAACATCATCTAGAACTTACTTGGTGCCAGGCATCATTCTAAGTGCTTTCTATGTAAATGAATTCATTTAAACATCACAAAAGACTCTAGGAAGGACTAGTCCCTTAATATCCCCATCTTACAGATGAGGACACTGAGGCCCAGAGAGATGAAATGATTTGCTCAAGGTCACTGGGCCAGGAGTTTAACTTAGTGACAGACTCTAGAGTCTGGCTCTTAACCACCAGCCGTGCTGTCACTGGGACGAGCTTGCTGGTCCTGAAGACAGGTCTCACAGCTTAGTGATCTCGCAAGGTGAGTTTGTTGATGGCCCCATGGGCAAGCTGTACCAAGGAGGGAGGGCATTGCAGGTGTGTATGCTGTGACTACAGGTGCTCTTCCTCCCAGCTTGTCACTAGGGTCTGGCCTGAAACAGGGTCCTGAGCCCACCAAGAAAGGGTCCCTTGGAGGTGTTCAGGTCCCTCCTGGCCTCGGGCATCCAGTGTGTCCCCACACTCTCAAGTCTGTGACATCAGAAATCACTTCCCCCCATATTTCTGGCAACAGATATTTGGCCTTCAGTCTCCTCCTTGAGAAAGTCAGTGGGAAACACAGGAGCACACCTTGGGGTGCTCCCGGGTAGGACTCTACAGGTGTCTGGGCAGCCAGGTGTGCCCTCCTGTGGGATTTCCCACTTTTATACAACCTGAGTCCATATACAGCCCTGGGGCCTGGCGTCCAAATGGGGCTTGTGTTAGATGGACCCACAGAATCATCACCTCTTGCTATTTTTATCTTGAGAGAATGCATACGATATTTGCAAATGAAACAGGATAAGAAGCTAAATCTGGGGAAAGTGCAGGCCAGATCAAATTTCTTATGATTTAAGCAGAAAATGTAAACTTCTCCTCAAGCCCAGAGCCAAGGCAAAGACAAATGCCCAGGATACAGGGTGAGCCAAGCTGACCAGGGGCAGCGGTGGGGACCAGAGAAGTGCTGAAATGTGCTAACTTGTTTCTGCTGTGTGCAGACAGCGTCTGGGGAAGAAATTAATCCCACACCATGCAGCTCAGGTTTTGTTTTGGGTTAAATGAACAGGAACGGTGTTGACTGTGATGTTTGAAAGCAGAGAAGGGGGTTTGTTCCCTCTTGGTCAGCAGAGGGGGTCCCATCTCCTGACCCCTCCCCCCGGGGGATGCCTGCCAGTGTCTGGCCCTGAGGCTGCTCATGACCCTTGGGTTGGCAGATTTCCAGTTTTCCATCGAATTTGTGAAAGGGAATCTTGTGCTTCAGGGTTTTTTTTTAGTTCAATGGGTTTTTTTTTTTTTTTTAATTTTATGGTGTTAAAATACACATACCATAAAATTGACCATCTTAACCATTTTTACGTGTACTGTTCAGTGGTGTTAAGTACATTCACAGTGTTGTGCAGCCGTCACCACCACCCGTCCTCATACCTCTTGTAAAGCTGAATCTCTATACTTATCAAACAATAACTCCCCCTTCTCCCCTCTCTCCAACCCCTGGCAACCACCATTCTATTTTCGGTCTCTATGAGCTTGACTACTCTACTTCTTATAAGTGGAATCATATACTATTTGTCCTTTTATAACTGGCTTACTCACTTAGCATAATGTCTTCAAGGTTCGTCCATGTTGTAGCCTGTGTCCGAATTTCCTTCCTTTTAAAGGCTGAATAATAATCCATTATATGTACTACCATGTTTTGCTTATCCATTCATTCATCAGTGGACATTGGGGTTGCTACCACATTTTAGCAATTGAGAATAATGCTGCTATGAACACGAGTGTACAAATATCTCTTTGAGACCCTGCTTTCAATGATTCTGAGTATATACCCAGAAGCAGAATTGCTGGATCACAAGGTGGTTCTATTTTTAACTTCTTGAGGAACATACTGTTTTCCACAGTGGCTGCACCATTTTACATTCCCAGCATCAGTGCACAAGGGTTCCAATTTCTCCACATCCTTGCCAACAGTTGTCTTTTTCTGTTTTGTTTTCAATTTTTTAAAAAATACAGTAGCCATCCTAGTGGGTGTGAAATGATATCTCACTGTGGTTTTAATTTGCATTTCCCTAATGATCAGTGATGTTGAGCATCTTTTCATGTATGTGTTGGCCATTTATGTGTCTTCTTTGGATAAATGGCTATTCAAGTCCTTTGCTTATTTTTAATCAGATTTTTTTTTGTTATTGCAGGAGTTCTTTATACAAGTATATTCTGGATATTAACCCATTATCAGATCTATGATTTGCAAATATTTCCCCGATGCCATGGGTTGCCTTTTCGCTCTGTTGATAGTGTCCTTTGATGCACAAAGATTTTTAATTTTGAGGTATTCCAGTGTATCTATTTTTCCTTTGTGGCCAGTGGTTTTGCTTAATTTTTAAAAAGCCACTTTCTTCCCCTCCGTCCTAGATGACAGCAGTAACTTCCTAACTAGTCTCCGTGCTTCCACCCATTCCCTGCCTCGTCTCCCAGGCTCTGTCACATGGCAGCTCACATGGCAGCCAGATGTCCTTTTAAAAACAGAAGCCTTGGAATGAAGTTGTGATTCATGCAACACCATGGAAACAGCACGAAAACATGATGCTGAGTGAAAGAGGACAACTAGTGTATGATTCCATTTATATGGAATATCTAGAATAGAGGAATCCATCCGCAGAAAAGAGAGTGGAGGTTGCCGGGGGCTGGGAGGGAGGCAGAAATAGGGGAGTTATTGTTTAATGGGCACAGAGTTTCTGTTTGGGGTGATGCAAAAGTTTTAGAAATAGATCATGGTGACGGTTGTACGATATTGTGAATGTAATGAATGATGCTGAGTTGTACATGTAAAGATGGCAAAAGTGACAAATTTTATGTTATATATATTTTACCACACTTTTAAAAAATTAATAATGTACCCAAACCCCTTGAATTGTACACTTTAAATGAGTGACTTGTATGGTACATGAATTATCTCTCAATAAAGCTGTTAAACAAAACAAAACAAAACAAAACAGAAGCCTTGGCTGAGATCAATGCCCTCCTGGGCTGAAATCCTAGCCTGACCGGCCCCTGGAGATCTGCTGTTCCAATACCCCTCTGACCTCCTCTCCCTACTCCTCACTCACTCCTCAAACCACTTGGACCAGTTGGATGTTCTTCCGGGGTACCAAGGACAGCTCCACGGGGCCTCTGCACGTGTCGTTCCCACCACGAGTGTAATGGCTTTGCTGAGTTCTCTGTGAGTCCTAATTATTGAACTTGAGGTTGATCTTGAGGCCCCCTGATCTTGAATTTATTCTTGCAAAAGTTTGGCAGCAACTTATATGGCCCGTGTGGGTACTTGTGTAACACAGTGTCTTCTCCCTTCTGTCTGCCTTTTGGGGTTCACTAATGGTTCCAGTTCTCCACCAAATATAGCTGTTTATGCTCCTGTGCAATCTCATGGGGTTCTCGGAGCTCCTCTGGGAGGCTGGCTTGAGATTTGAGGACAAATCTTGATGGATCACAGAGCTCAGCTGGCCAGGTCACTCCTTAAGTTGCAGAAGACTCAAAACAGGCCCCACGTCCAAAAGGGAGAGAATGGCAAAATAAATCATGGTACATCTACCAGATGGAACGTTACGCAGCTCTTAAAAATAACTACCACGAGGACTGCAGCAATATCTAAAAACTGTCCACAGGATTTAAAGTAAGACAAGCAGAATGCTACACTGCATCTGTGCTGAGTAGAACTATGTAAAAACACCCCTGCAGGTGAACAAAGAGTGGACAGAAGGTAGAAAAGTGCAGAGTTGATGTGGATGCTTTTTCTTTGTTTTGTCCTTTGTTGTAGGTGGTGCAATTAATAGAGACTGAGGGGAGGGGGAGTAAAGACCTTACAAGGCAGGGAGTGTGTCTCATGCCTCTGCAGAAAGAGCTGTCAGGGGCACCCTGGTTTCTGCAGTGCTGTGTGCACAGGGGGCTGGGCTCCTCCGAGGGGGTTATGCCGAGGCGTGCACAGGTCCGCAGAGCTCACGGCTGCCATCTGCACCTGCGTTTCCCCCAGCGTGAAACATGTCTTACCCAATTTCAAGACAAGTGGAGTTTTTTCGTTGTTGTTGGTTTTTATTATGGTGCAATATACCTAACATAAAATTTACCACTGTAGACATTTATTACAAGTACGGTTGAGTGGCATTAAGTACATTCGAATTGTGCAACTATCACCATCATCCATCTCCAGAACTTTTTCATTTTCCCCAGATTGAACTCTGTCCCCGTTAAACACTAACTCCCTATCTCTCCTTCCCCTGCCCCTGGCACCCACCGTTCTACATTCTGTTTCTAAGAATTGGGCTACTCTAGGGACCTCTTATAAGTGGAATCATACAATAGTTGCCCTCTTGTCTCCATGGCAACCAGCGTCTTTGCCTGGCTGGACCAGCCATCAAGCTAGGCTCCCTGGCGCCACCTGGTGGCCTTTCGGTGGCGCGCTCTGTGTGGGGTCCCCAGGTGTGAGCCAGAGGAGCTGCCTAGAAGGCAGTTCCTTAAATACAAAGAATAGCATTGTCCTGTCGCCCCTGTCCCTTGTAGCTGAGTCTGTTGCCCTTAGGGCAATGGCAAGTCATTTCAGAAACTGCTTTCCTTATACCTGGGTTGCAGCCCTTGACCATCAAGGGCGTCGTCTCCTGGTGCCCCGCAGCACTCTGGGCATTTATGCGTGTATCTTCATGGGGACCCCCAGAGCACACGGTTACAAATTACTTGGAGACCCCAGGAGAGGAGAGGGCTTTATAACATGCCAGTGTGGACTTCCATATAGCATATGCTCTTTCCTTTATATATGTTTCATAAATTTGTGTTACTCTAAAAGTAACACAAATTTGTAGAAAATGGAAAATCATCTCACTATCTACACATAACTGGAGCTAACATCCGGGTCTTTATCTTTCCAGTATTCCCCTGCTCCATTCATTTTTGAGGGGTTGGTTTCTTACAAAATTGGAAACACAGCCTCAGTCTCAGGACTCTGGAGACAGACAGACCTGGATTACAAGCCCAGCTCCTCTGCTTAATTGCCATCTCAGGCAAATAAATGAATGTCTCTATACCTCAGCTTCTAACGTGCAAATAGGAATATTAATTGCATCTACCTCATAGGGTCATTGGGAAATTTTAAATGATCTAATGCATATAAAACACTTAACTGAATACATACCGTGTTTCCCCGAAAATAAGACCTAGCCGGACAATCAGCTCTAGTGCGTCTTTTGGAGCAAAAATTAATATAAGACCTGGTATTATATTAATTATATTTTATTACATTATATTAGACCCGGTCTTATAGTAAAATAAGAATGGGTCTTACATTAATTTTTGCTCCAAAAGATGCATTCGAGCTGATTGTCTGGCTACTAGGTCTTATTTTTGGGGAAACACGGTAATAAGCAATAGAACTTTAGTCATTGCTCAAATTAAAGCCAAGTATAGCATGGTATAATTACAATACTCGGCAGTCCACTTTTTCCCCACTTAATACAGCATAAGCACTTTCTCTATGTAAAGGAAAAACCCACTTCTTCCCTATTATGTCTTTCACCTGTGATCTCCTTTACTACTCACAGAAAACTACTTCTGACACTTCTGGTCACCAAATGTGCGGAGGTTTTCCCCAATAACAAGCAATTCTCTGTGACACCAGCTGGGTGTCCTACATTTTAGCTCAATTCTAAAACTACTATCTACCTGGCGATAGTCAGATCCCACAGGTTAAGGGCTCAGTTCCCCCCCCACCACCACCACCGCATACACATTTCAGATGACAGTCACAAGCCCAGGTTATCTGTCACCTGTGCTTCTGACCAACTGGCTGGAGATCAAAGGGTCCAGCAACCCCCTCCATGAGTTTGATTAATTTGCTAGAGTGGCTCACAGAACTCGGGAGGACACTTACATCTGCTTACAGGTTTGTTACATAACAAAGGATATGATAATAGACACAGATGAACAGCCAGGTGAAGAGCTACATAGGGCCAGGTCTGGGAGGGTCCCAAACGCAGGATTCTGTCCCCGTGGAGTTGGTGTGTGTCACCCTCCTGGTGTGGCTGTGTTCACCAATGTGGAAGCTCTCTGAAGCCCCTACTATTGGGATTTCCTGGAGGCTCCATCACTGACTCCATTGCCAGGCCCTCTCCCCTCTCTGGAGGATGGGGGGGTGGGGTGGGGTTGATAATTCCAAGCTTCTACCACGGTTTGGTCTTTCTGATGACCAGCACGCATCAGGAGCCACCCATAGTCCCCTCATTAGGGCAAACGATGCTCCCTGGTGCTCTTATTACTTAGGAAAGTACAAAGGTTTTAGGAGCTCTGTGCCAGGAGCCAGGGCAGAGACCAGTAAACATTTTCTATTACCTCACACCCCAGATCCTTAAATATTATCTAAGAACGTGATTCTTGAAGATCACATGATATTCCCACATATGGGTGTATCCACTAACTCCCGTAACCATTTCTCCCTTCAGAGGTGATATGTTCCTGATTGTTCCCTTTTATAAACAATGCTGCAGAGGGTATTCCTAGGAGTTGCCTACTCTATTGGTGATTCATTCACTTTTTTGTTCAAGAAGACCTTCCCCTCCCTGGGATCAGATGAACCTTCTAAATGTATTTAGTTCCTTATGGCTCCATATTTTTAATTGAGTTCTTTAGTCCATCTGGACTGTATTTTGATACCACAAAATGAGAGCTAAGAAGTCTAATTTTATTCTCATTTCACAATACCTAACCCGTTGTCCCAGCAGCATCCATCGAAGCACCCCACCTGTCCTCACTGATTTGCTAGGCCACCTTCAGTGGATTCTAAACTCGTCTCCGCGCTGGCTCTCTGTTGGGCTGTGCCTGGCTCCTAGATGTGCAGGACTCATTTGTGGCACTGTCGGCCCCAAGGCAGCACCATGTTGAGTTGCATGGAAGCTGAACCTTACGGCGCCAGCCACACGTGTCATGCAGGAGCAGTCCAGCCTCAGGTTCTCCATCTTGCACTGACTGGCATGGCCGCCTTTTTTCCCCACCATGAAAAATCCTCGATTCCTATAAGCCCCAGACTCACCTCTGCCATGCTCGGCCACATCCCTCCATGGTCAAATCCATACTTGGAAATCCCTCAGCACTTGCGGATTCAGCCTCCTCGTGTGCAGCAGACTGTGTTTTCTAAAGATGGCCTCACCAATATATCTATTCATCCTATGTGCTCTTCTTACAGAAATTGACTGGCTCGCCTCCCCTGAGAAGTGGAGTCTGTGTGCCTTCCCGAGGGGTCAGGACCTTGTGCTGCCCTGTCCAGTGGAGCACAGCCAGAGTGACACTGGGACTTCTGGGCGAGGCCATAAAAAGGTACAGCTTCTGCTTGGCTCTCTCTCGCTCTCTGGCTTCGCTTCAGAGTCCAGCACCATGTTTTGAGGAAGCCCCGGCCACATGGAAAGGTCACATGCAGGGGCTGCAGCCCACAGCCCAGCTAAGATTTCAGCTGCTCTGGCCAATATCAACTGCTGGTCGTGGAAGTGGGTAAGGTGATTGCAGCGCCCAGCCTTCCAGTGTCCAGAATTCCGGGTGAGGACCCAGGCATCAGGAAGCAAAGCCAATGGGGTCAGGAGAGGATGGGGATTCTTGTTTAACGGGTACAGAGTTTCTGTTTGGGATGATGAAAAGGTTCTGGAAACAGGTAGCGGAGATAGTGGTACAACTTAACGCCACTGGACTGTACACCTAAAATGGGTAAACAAATTTTATGTGAGGTGTATTTTACCACAATGAAGAATGCTGGCATCTTCTCCCCCAGTGTCCTCGCCAGTGTATTTATAGTCTCCCCTCTGTCTATGCCTGTGTCCTAATCTCCTCTCCCCATAATGGACTGGGGCCCACCCATCTCTCCTCATTTAACTTAATCACCCGTTTAAAGGCCCCACCTCCAAAAACAGACCCATTCTGAGTACTGGGGTTTAGGACTTCAACGTGTAAATTTTGGGGGGAGGACACAGTTCAGCACATGGCAGCCCCACTCCTGTTAGTTTGCAGTTCTAATCCTGAAATAAGTGGGGGTGTGGGTCTGTGCTGGCACCTTGGTTCTATAATAGCATCTGCTGGTCCTAGGGCTGCCAAGAGGAAACACCCAGTCGGTGAGGTGCATTCGGGGAGAACAGCTTGGCCACGTGAGGCTAGGCCAACCGACTTGGCTTCAAGCCTTGGCAAGACTAGAAAGTGCCAGTAAAGCCGCCCAAAGTGGTGATGATTGTTCAGACAGGTCCAGGCCGGCAGCACTCACCTCCACACGAAGACCCAGGAGAGGGGAAAAAATACCTGTTGGCTAAATGGAAAAGAACCAACCTGCAATTAATGACTCCCTGGGAGCTGTGAGGGTGAGGCTGGGTGGGAAGATGGCTAGACTGTAAACTTTCCCTCTGCAGTGGCTGTGAAAATCCTCTGGGGTATCCTAGTGGGAGGAGACAGACAGTACGTGAAAATAAACATGCGAGATGGCTTTGAATGCTGATAGAGCCCTGAAGAAAGTGAAGCCATGTGATGTGATAAGGGGGTGGCAGGAGATGCCCCTTCATAAAGGATGGTCTGGGAGGGTCTCCTTCAGGAGGTGGCATTAGAGTTGGGGCCTGAAAGACAAGGAGAACCGAGTTATGAAAGATCTAGAGCCGGGTTTCAAAACCTTGGCACAACTGACATTTGGGGCAGGATAATTCTCTGCTGTGGGGACCGTCCTATGCATTTTGGGGTGATGAGCAGCCCCCTGACTTCTACCCACTAGATGCCAGTAGCACTCTCCTCACCACCCACCAAGTTGTGACCACCCAAAGTGTCTCCAGACCTCACTGTATGTCCCCTGGGAGGCAAAAATCACTGGTGTGGCAATCCACAGATACAGACGATGGCGTTTCGGGAACAGGGAACAATAGACGGGAAGGTGCTGAGGTGGGAACAAGTTCAGGCAGGTTTTCTGGGAACTGAAGTTTCCAGAAATTAAATGTTCAAGGCAATGACAGTTCATGGGTGGAGTCCAGTAAGGGAGGAGATGAATGGAGAGGTAGGCAGGGGCCTGATCACGCGAGGCCTGATGCTAGGGGAAGGACGGTAGATTTTATTCTGAACGTCGTCGTTTCAAAGCACTGGAGAGAAGGGGGGTGGAATGTGACTGGACCTGAAAGATCCCTCCAGATGCAAGGGTGGCTGGGGGCACACACAGACTGGGCATGGCAAGTGTATGAATTTCCCGGGGCTGCTGGAACTAATTCCCACAAACTTGGTGGCTCAAAACAACAGAAAGATATTCTCTTATCCTGGAAGGCCAGAAGTCCAAAGTCAAGGTGTCACAGGGTCGTGTGCTTTTTGAAGGCTCCAGAGGAGGATCCTTTCTTGCCCTTCCAGCCTCTGCTGGCCCCAGGCATTTTTTCCTTGGCTTGTGGCCTTATCCTTCCAATCTCTGCCTCTATCGTCACGTGGCCTTCTTCCCCGTGTCTCTGTGTGCCCTTAACTAATGACATCTGCAAAGACCCCAGTAAGATCACATTGTGAGGTTCCGGGGGATGTGAATTTTAGGGGACACTATTGAGGAGACAGAGTGGGCTGCTGCTGTCATCTCCGGGCACGGATTGGTGGGGCCTGGGCCCCAGGGCACCAAGGAGACAGACAGCTGTGGGCAGGCCCGGCAGGTCGCACAGCAGACATCCCCACTCTGACCGGCCGTGCCGTGTGTGGCACATACGCCCAGGCCTGGCCTCCCAACCTCTCCCCGCTGCGGGAAGCAGTCAGCTCTCACAAGGCCGTGGCCACCCTCCTCCCCATCCAGTGCCTGGTGCTGTGTTGGGGCTCCATTCCCCTCCTCCTGTGTGCTGGAAAGTTCCTGAGAAAGCACACGGCAGTCCCTGGCTCCTACCTTCCTCCTGAAGCTCTGAGGCAAACATTTTTCTTCAAGAACAGAGATTAGGAGCCTTTATCTCTGGGCCAAGGGCAGGACAGAAGAATGTCCCTGGCACTCTCGTGCGTGCCGCCCGCAAGAGTGCAGGGTGAGGCTTGTTTTTCAGGTTTTGGTCAATGCAGGGGTTTTGTTCTCTACAGAAACTAAACCAAGGTGCCCTGGGCCCCCTGTCCTGTTGGGGCATACTGGGCATTGCTGGCAAGTCAGCCCAGGTGTTCTTGGGGTGCCCCTCCTCCCCCACCCAGAGCCTCATGGGGTGTGATGGCCCCAGGAAGGAAAGTCCCACCAGCAGGAAGCTTAGCTCCCACCCAAGGCCCCTCTAGTGGTGATAATTCAGGCTTGCAGTGGGTGGAAGCCATATGCAGGCCTGCCTGGGGGTGAAGACGTGGAAATGACCTTGAGAGGTCAGGTGGGGGCGGAGGGGGAGTGGGTAGGGACAGGAGGAGGGGCACATTCCCAATGGTACCCTGCAATGGGCGTGTTTGTGCCACCGATGAGCCCACAAATAGCAAATGCTGTTCATTCGGACTTGGGTGGTCTTCATGTGTTTCCCCAGAGCCCCATTGTTTGTCTGAGCTCCTTGAGGGTGCTGTGTGTGACTTGCATCCTCGTTGAAATAACTCTCCTCAGCTTCTCCCACGACAAAGCAGGGGTAATATGTCCCCTTCACGGCCGATCACCGGAGGCCTCGGCACCTGGCTGACCAGCATGTGTTCTACTGGTAGGAAAAGAAAACCTGAACCCAAGTTGGGTTAGACCATGAGCATGTTTGTTACCTCACCAGCAAGGTGTCTGGAGGGAGGGCTGGTGTATCCAGTGTTCAGCAGTGTCAGCAGGGCCAGCGGGCGGGCTGGGCCTCAGGAAGACTCCCTGCGTGGTTTCAAGATGGCTGATGCTCTTTCTGTGTCACATCCAGACACATAACTTCCACAGACAGTCGATCTTTTCTTCTGAATATCCCGTAGGAACAAAACATCTCATTGAACAGGATTACAGCACATGGTCACACCTGAGCCAATCACTGGCAGGGACTCTGAAATCATATGACTGGCAGAGACCAATTAGTATCCACTCTGTGGAGTTGGGGCTGGGCTGGGGCTTAGGCCCCCCCCCCCACCAACCCCTGGCTCTTTGGAATCAGATGAATAACTGAATACAAAGTGGGATCTGCCAGGAAGGAGGAGTGAGGTGGGAATGGATGTCAGGGAGTAACCGGGGCAGTTTGTTTCCGATCGTCAGTTACAAGAAGGAGCCACACACCAGCCTCCTCATCCAGTTTCCCGCTGAGTATGGACAGGGATGCTCCTCTCGAGGGTTTTCTCTTCCTTGGGTCATTTCTCAAAGGCGACAGCCTCAGCCAACTTTCTCACTGGGTCTGCCTTCACTTTGAAAAGCTGAGTCACAGGGAAGGCAGGATGCAAAGTCTGGGGATCCCGAAGATCATTCCCATTTCCGGCATCACCTGCAAAGTTCCAGAGGTCCCCAAGCCATCCTCAGTCATCAAGTCTGCACATTCGGGGGGTTCCTGAGACCATCTTCAGGTGTGACAATTAGCCGGAAGGATTCACAGAACTCACTGAGAGCTGTCACACTCATGGCTGTGGTTTATTCCAGCAAAGGAGACAGATTACAGTCAGCCAAGGGCAGAGGCTCATGGGACAGGGTCCAGGAAGGTTCCATGTATGGAGCTTCCAGTTATCCCCTCCCAGTGGAGGCATGGACAGTGCTAACCTCTCCCAGCAACGACATGTGACAACATACATGGAGTATTGCCAACCAGGGAAGGCCCCTGAGCCTTGCTGTCCAGTCTTTTTGGGGCTCCATCACATAGACATGGTTGACTTCCCACATGGCTCACCTCAGTTTCCAGCCCCTCCAGAGGTCAAGCTGATACTGTGTGGCCCAAAGTCCCCCCAATAAATCACAATGGTCGACTGTCCAGTGTGGCCCAAGGCTCCAGGGAAACACACTCTTATCAGGCAGGACATTGGAAGGGCTTAGCAGGAGCCAAGGTCAAAGTCCAGACCTCCATTGGGTGAGGTCGATGCTTTATGCGCACAGACTATTTAGCCAAAAGCTCTCTTTGGAGACTTTGCAATCACAACTGTCAAGAAGCCAAGAAGGGGCAACGGAAGGTAGATGTGAAAAGTCCCAAGTGAGTCGCTGAGCAACATCTGGAGGGAGGGTGGGGACCACATTCATGGGCCTCTCATCATCCTTCCCTGAGCTTGGCCATCAATGACTCTTGGGCGTCCCAATTAGGGGACCTTCCCAAGCAAGAGTGTTTGGTGCTTAATGAAAAATAACAATAGAAATTTAGGGGGAAGGAGGAATCTCGTCTCCAGGCTGAAGCGTTTTAGAGGCTGGTGAGTACAAAACTGAATGCTGGCACCCCTCCCTGGTTAATTGTGGGTTTTGTCTCCAAGGCGTGGAAATTCGTTTTTGCTGTAATTAGGAGAGAATTCTGATGCAATCATGTCAGTAATTGCTGACACCAAAAGATAGGGCTGAGTGGCCAGACGATGGGGAGCTCCAGCTCATGGCCCTGCCAGCTTCTCCTTGGAGGCCATGGTTTCCTCTTCGTGCAGGAGCCCGAGGCTCTGACGGCTGTCTGGGTGTTTAAACACAGTCCCCAGGAGCTCTTGAAATTGTGATTCTCACTATTTCTTAACACCCCACTGTGTGAACACCGTTCATGCATCATTGTATTTAGTCCTCACAATAATCCAAAGAGATAGGTCCCAATGGCCCCTGCTTACAGAGGAGGAAACTGAGGCCCAGAGAAGTAAGGCAACACACCTAAAGTCACGCAGCACCAGGTGCCCTGAGCTGAAGGTTAAACCTGGTGACACATATGGGAGGCCTATCCTAATACTCCTCCATCTGTGTTTGTATGTTTTAAATGTGCCCAGCAAAAAGTTAAATGAAAAATAACCCTTCAGGGGTCCCTAACAGCAACCGGGCAGAATCCAAACCCTGGACCTGGCGTTTATGTCAGGGCATAAAAACACTATGCCACATGAAACCCCACAATCTCTTCCCAAAATCTTTTGATCTCTCTTTAGGACCTTGGGTTTTACTGCCGAGAATCGTTGGGATATAGTGGGATAGCTTAATGACTATGGAAGCAGACTGCCTGGGAGGGACTCCCAGCCCCTCGCCTCGCTTGCTGTGTGACTCTGGGAGAGTTACTTAATTTCTCTGTGCCTCCATTTCCTCATCTGTAAAATCAAGTTGGTAATAGTACCTACCTCATTTGGTTGATGTGATGATGAAATGAGTTAATATGTGTGTACCACGTAGAACAGGGGCTGGGCCCTGGAAGAAACTCAGAGGCCACGCTCCGTGTCTTCCTTTTGCTCTTCTCGGTATCTGTGGCTGATCACGTTCTGTGGTTATACCTAGGAAGTCTTTTCCCAGTCCTCCCATTTCCCTTCATCTCTGCCCTCACCACCTTCGTCCGTCATTTCTCGCTCTCCTAACTGGCTCCTCTCTTTACTCCCCTCCTTACTGTCCATCCAGATAATATTTCAAGATAGTGATTTTGTTTCCTTCAGATAAATGCCCAGAAGTTGGATTGCTGCATCATAAGAAACTTCTATTTTTAATTTTGTGAGGACCCTCACTACTGTTTCCCATAGTTGCTGCACCAATTTATGTTCCCACCAACAGTGCACAAGGGATCCCTTTTCCCCACGTCTCACCAACACTTAACCTCTTGTTCTGTTCATAATGGACATCCTAACAGGTGTGAGGTGATAGCTCACGGTGGTTTTGATTTGCATTTCCCTGGTGATTAGTGATGTGAGCCCCTTTTCATGCACCTGGTGGCCATTTGTATGTCTTCTTTGGGAAAGTGTCTATTCAGGCCCTCTGCCCACTTTTTAATTGGACTTTTTTTCTCTCCAGTTGTAGGAGTTCTTTATATATTTTGAATATTAACCCCTTATCAGTTACATGACTTGCAAATACCTTCTCCTGTTCTGTAAGTTGCTTTTTCGTTTTGTTGCTGGTCTCCTTTGCTGTGCAGAAGCTTTTTAGTTTGATGTAGTTCAATGTCCTTTTGATAAAGTCTCCCAGTATTTGTCTATGCTCCACGTCACCTTGCACAGGTTCCCCCAGACTCTGGGCAGCTGGGTTTGCCGGGATCCCTTCCCACATCAGGCCTTCGTAAGTGCTGCCTGGCAAGCTCTCTCGTACTTCTCTCTTTGTGCTGCTTGTCACAACAGCAGTTTCACATGTGCTGGTGTCATTATTTTATTGGCACCTGTACCAGGGCTCTTTTGGTAACAGAATGCCAAAAACAAGTTAACCTAAGCAAAAAGTGCATCGCCGGCGTCATTAACTGAACCAGAGGCGTGGGCAGTAATGTGGTGGAGCCGCCCATTGACTGTGCGTTCCTCTCCCGGCTCTGAGTTCCGTGACATGCGTGGGTGAGAGTGTTTACACTATGGAAACTGCAGGTGCTGCAAACCAGGACTTTCTGCAGCACAAGAGTAGCTGTAGGTGCTACTGGAATAAATGGGTGTGGCTGTCCAACACAACCTCTCTTTCCTTTTCTTTTTTCCCCCCTTCTTCTGCCATCCCCCTCCTCCAGTTCAAGCTGTTGTTTCTCAGTCTAGTTGTGTAGGACACAGCTCCCTGGCCCATGCAGGTCTTATGAGCCTTGCGCTCCCCCAGCTGAGGCAGTTGGTCACCGGTCGTCGGTCGGCAGCTCATGGCAGCTCCTGCTGGCTGCCGGCCGCTCACACTGACTGCCGGCCGCTCACACTGACTGCCGGCCACTCACGGCAGCACACGGGAGCCCACAGCAGCACACAGCAGCTCATGCTGACCTCCGGCTGCTCATGGCAGCCCAGCTCCAGGGAGACCTGTTGTTCACAATCTTAGCTGTAGAGGGCGCAGCTCACTGGCCCATGTGGGAATCGAACCCCGGACCTTGGCTTAGGAGCACGGCGCTCCAACCACCTGAGCCACCGGGCCGGCCCCACAACCTCTCTTTTCGATGCTGAAATATTATATCATTTTCATGTGTCATGAAATATTATTCTTCTTTTGATTTTTTCAACCATTAAAAATGTGAAAATCACTATGGAAAACAGTATGGAGGTTCCTCAGAAAACTGAAAATAAAACTACCATGTGATCCAGCAATCCCACTGCTGGCTATTTATCCAGAGGAAATGAAAACAGGATGTCAAAGAGCTACCTGCATCTCCATGTTTGTTGCAGCGTTATTGACAACAGCCAAGATGTGGAAACCATCTCAGTGTCCATCAATGGATGAATGCATATAGAAGATGTGGTACATATATACAATGGAATATTATTCGGCCATGACAGAAAAAGGAATCCTGCCATTCGTGACAACATGGATAGGTGTTTTTGAGGACATTATGCTAAGTGAGATAAGTCAGAGAAAGAAAATGCTCCATGGTAGCATTTATATGTGGAATCTAAAAAGGCTGAACTCATAAAAACAGCGTTCTGATGGATACCAGTGGCTTGGGCATGGGGGGATTGGGGAAAGGTCATTTAAGGCACAAATTTTATCCTTTTACCTAGTGGATAAATACACCCTGGAGATCTAACGTATAGCACAGTGAGTACAGTCAATAACACTGGATTATAAACTTCAAAATTGCTAAGAGACTAGAGATCTTAATTATTCTCACCACAAAAGAGAAATGACAATTGTGTGACATGGTAGAGGTATTAGTTAATGCTATGGTGGAAATCATATTGTAAATATGTGTATGTATCAAATCAACACGGTGATTTACACAATGTTAACCTTACACAATGTTATGTCAATTATATCGCAATTTAAAAATTGTGAAAAGCATTCTGACCTGTGGACTGTACAAAAAATGGACTAGGGACCAGATTTGGCCCATGGCTGATCTTGGAGGCTTGATTGTCTAGGGAAGATAGGACAGAAAGAGAACAAGAAACTCATCGCCTCAAACTGACTTCTTTTAGGTATCTATAGCAAGTCAATAGTATTGAAATCCAAGCTTTGTCATGAAGGAAGGTGGTTTCCTAACTTCCTTTAGCTTCTCTTAACATACGCAGGACTGGCTGACTTTATCCTTTTACCTAAGAGCTAGACAAGAAGGGGCAGTGTCCACTCCCAGCAGATGGAGGGTGGTGAGAGGAGAGAGGGACGGAGGCAGGAGGGAGCAGGTGATGAGACCTGAGTCCTGACCTCACTTTTCCAGGTCTGAGCCCCTGACAGGGACAGCTAAGGGCTGGGAAGCGCTGCTAATGAGGGCAACCTGCACTAGAGAAAAAGGGGGCTGCCCTTAGCTCCTGTGGGGTATGGACAAGAGGCAGAACACACGCCCAGCTCTACAATAACGCGATTGAGTCAACAGCAGGCGGAAGCAGCAGTTTGTTGGAACCAGTTCTGACTGGCCAGCCGATGTCACAAATCGGCTGAGGAGGGAGTGTTTACACTGAACACCAGCAAATGCTTCAAATCAGGCCCTTTCATTTTCTGAAGAGCCTGTTATTAAACATTTAACAGAACACCACTGGATAACTCTCCAATGCTGAGTGAAAGAAGCTACAGGGACATACAATAAATTGTGCCTATGTAATTCCACTTACATGAAGTTCAAGAACAGGCAAAACTCATCTCTAGTGACAGAAGTCAGAACAGTGATTACCTGGGATACGGGAAGTTGACTGGAAGGGCCGTGAAGGAGCCTGGCCAAGTGCTGGGAAAGTTCTGGATTTGTGCTGTCCGCTACCACATGTGACCATTTACATTTGAATGGAAACTCCAGTTTCTTGGTGGAAGACTGCTTGCCCAAACTTTTAAGTAAGAGAGGAGTAACTTTTGTCTTGTTTAAGGGTCTCTTATTTGGGGTGGGGGGGCGGTCACTAATACTCACAGCCACGCCTCCTTTTAGCTGATAACCGGTAGTCGGACGAGTCAGTCTGGGTTCTTAGTTGTAACCACAGAAACTAATTCGAACTGGCTGGGGCAGAAAAGGGTGTATTAAAGGATACTGGGTAACTCACAGGATGCCCAGGAGGGCTGTAGACCATGGCTTGGAGTCGGCCCCGTCAGGAGCAAGCCCCCGAGCACACTACAGAACAGGTTTACTGGAAATCCCACTGGTAGGAGCAAACGGCAACACGTTTGGTGCCCTCTACTAGCCACTCAGTGCAGTTTCAGCCACCCTCCTGCCTGTTTCCCTCTAGCTTCTGGTTAGGCACCTGTGCGTCTGATTGGTAGACTACAGTCCCATGGCAGGACCCTGGCTTCAAGGGAAGCTAGTGAGATAATCATCAGCCTCCCCTGGTGCTAGCCAGCCAGAAAGAATGATAAATGGCCACTACCCCCACCTCTGGCATTTCCCTTAGCTACTGCCAAACAGAATCTCAGATGGCTGTTTGCTGAACAGAGCCTCCGGTTTACGTCCGAGTGGAGGAAATCTCTGATGGACAGTGGGTTTATCTCCAGGATTTAACCAGCTGTACCTTTTAATGTGTTATGCCGCTTGCACTTTGGATGTAATGAGTCTGTGGGGTGCCTCTTTAAACTACTCACCGTCCTGAGGTGCGTGTGTGTGTGTGCACGCGTGTGCAGCCAGCCGGTCATGGGAGCAAGTAGTTCCTGACCCAGCAGGAAGGTCCCTGACAACAGCTCCTCCAGAGTCGCAGCGTCCTTTGTTTCTATGCCTGAGAGAAGGGCCCAGGCTCCATGACCAGGACGGAAGAACTATCTCCTGCAAGACGTGGACTCAGTGCAGATTTTTCACCCACAAAGAGAGAGCTTTGGGCTCCAGGCTTTTAAAGACCCTTCCAGCTCAAACCCATGTTCTCAGGTTTGGTGCTGCTGTGTTTTCTAAACGTCCTGGGGTCCCTCCAGGATGCAGGTGTTGACACCAAAGATCAGAGCCAGAGGACTTTCCAATTGGCCTCATTTCCATTTCTAGTCAAACGTCTACTTGCTGAGCAATCCCACTTCTGGGTATACACCCAAGAGAATTGAAAGCAGGGACACGAGCAGATATTGGTACATCCATGTTCCTAGCAGCATTATGCACAATAGCCGAAGAATGGAAACAACACCAGTGTCCAAGGACAGATGAATGGAGAAACAAGATGTGGTCCATCCATACCATGGAATATTATTGAGCCTTAAAAAGGAAGGACATTTTGACACATGGTCCAACATGGATGAACCTAGAGGACATTATGCGAAGTGAAAGAAGCCAGTTGCAAAAAGACAAATACTGTATGATTCCCTTTATGAGGTACCTAAAGTAGTCAAATTCATAGAGACAGAAAGTAGAAGTGGTGGCCAGGAGCTGGGGGGAGAGGGGACTAGGGAGTTAGTGTTTTATGGGGACAGAGTTTTGGTTTGGGAAGATGAAAAAGTTCTGAAGATGGATGGTGGTGATGGTGGCGTGACAATGTGAATGTACTTAATGCCACTGAACTGTACACGTAAAGATGGTTAAAATGGTATATTTTATGTTATGTATATTTTACCATAATAATAATTTGAAAATGTCTACTTTCTCAGAGCCCAGTATCTTGAAAGACTCTCGGATGAATCGTATTAGCAGGACTAAAGCCAAGTAACATGTCAAAACATCCCATCAGTTCACTCGGTTCATTGATAATTGTAACCAACACAGAGGAAAACAACCAGCCAACTCTGCTCCCCGTTCTTATATAAAGGAACCAACACGTGTTGATGGCCTGGAGACATGGACCCCCTGAGCCATCAAACCTGACTTTTGGAAAGGTGCCGACTGCTTAGATATTCCAAAATCACACAGGATGTCTTGTGGCCAAACAAGACAGCTAGGGCTCCAGTTTCCTTCTCAACATAGAGACACACCCGCAGACTGGAATAAAGACATGACAAATGGAATTCCATGTCCACACATCTATCTATACCTTGCTCAGAAACAATGCAGAAGAGCAAAATCCAAAAGCTATCCGCCATCATCAAACAGCAACAATCTTTCAAGTAAAATTTAAAGAGAATACATGGAATATAGCCAACCATCCCCACCAAAAATAAAACACTCCACTTTCCTAAGCTGATTCAATTATCTCTCTAAAAAAAGGGCTTTTTTTAACACCTCCCAGCAGGCAGCAGATTCAGCTGGTGAGAATCACTGCATAATCGAGCACCCAGAACCCAAGGTGTAAAATAAAACATGGACTGGCTCAGATGGATATTATCATTTTAGCGCCATCTGGAATATTTTCCACGATGTAAAGCATATTAAAAAAAATTCTTCATGATTCTCTAATTGTGGAGTGACATCGGCGCCAAAGTCTCTGTCCTTGATATGAGTTGAGTTTGTAATATCCACCAGCTTAAAAACAAGATAAACACACAATGAAGAAAATCCTTGCTTTCCCCTATAAACCAATTCAGGCTCATTACAGAAAAGTGAGAAAATGCAAAAGGAGGAGGAGGAGGGAGGAAGGAAGAAAGAGAAAGAAAAAGAAAGAAGCATCCCTGGTCCTGCCCCTCGGAGATACCCACATTAGCGTTCTGATGTTTGGCTGATGTCCTTCCAGTCCTTGTGGGTATGAATATGAATTGCATATGAGTATGCAATCCTGCTGCCTCCTCTTACTTAACATGGTACCATGGCATAGTCCCTTGTTAACATGTCACTCCTGGTCGGGTCACATTTACATGACCCCTTTTCCTGCCTAGTTTTAGGGCCTTTTGGCCTCTGTCCTGTGGCTGGGATCTCTCTCCTGTCGCACTTCCCTTTCTCATCCGGCCTTACCTCGATGTGATTTTCCACTATTTCTGCTTCCCCATTGGAGTTTCTGTGCTTAGGGCCTGTACAGGGCCAGCAGGCCTTGCTGGGGACCCAGTAGCCGGCCCTGCTGGACCCCGGCTCCCTGGCCAGGCCTCTTGCCAGCCAGGGCAGCCTCTGCAGACAGTCACCACGCACCACCAGTCTCCCATCAGCCTTAATTTAAATGGCTCATGAGGCCCTGTATCTTTTCCTTGAAATGATTTGTTGAAGATTTGGAATTGGTTTTCCGCCTGAGGATCATTAACTTACATGGTTTCCACTCTTTAGTAAGGAAGTCACAGATGGTTGTTCTCAAAGGAACCTGGGGCATGGTGGAGCACGACCCACGTACACGGCACCAGCTGTTTCCAGGGATGTCCAGAGATGTCCCACACCGTTCCTGCCACCTCCCAGGGGCAGGAAAGTCCGCATTCTCCAGCTGAAGAGCTAGGTGAGGTCTTTTGTCTTCTCAAGACCTAGGACGGACCTTTGTCGGTCCATGACTCCCAGGCACCGTCCGTCTCATCCTTCCTTAGGTTTTCTGCCACACCACCTGGACTGCGATGAGCCTTACCTGTTTACAGGTGGCAGCCTCGGCCCTTCAGGAGAGGTGAGCAGGTAGGACAGGGCCTATTTCCCCCAAGAGGAAACGGGTGTGGGGAGGGAAACCATGGTCATAGGCCAAAATGAAGTCCGTGTTGGAAGGCCAGCCTCCCTACGACCTTCCTGTTGCTAATCAAATGCTGCTCCACACCCCGTCATCCTCAGGGAAAACAAAGCTGTATCTGTAAAGCGGGCACAGAGCACACCCCAGAGGGAGATTCTGGGGAGTAATGAAGTAATGCACCGGAAATGCCTGCATGTCACCCAGGACACGGCACGTGTCTGAGCATCCTGAGTAGAGTCTGGAATTGTGTGTGGCTTGTCCCTGAAAATCTGAGATGTACCCGCATATTTGCCCTCTAGAAGAGCTGTGGTTTTTGGCTGCAGCACAGGCATGCATGGAGCAGTGAAAAAGCCCATTTGTAACAAAATTTGGTAATTAGAAAAATAGCCACACCTCCCGATGCTATTAAATAACAAATTCATTGAGCACTGGAGAAGGAACCACACGTTCTGGCCGAGCCTGTTGGCAGATGGTGGAACTCCCCTAAACAGCTGCGGGCACAAACAGGTGGGGCGAGAAGGGAGGTGCAGGAAGTCACCTGGGCCTCCCCGACTTGGGCCCCAGCAGCCCCGGTGGGGGTGAGGGATGCTGCTGGGCATGGAGCCACAGGCAGGATCAGGCACTAACCATACACAGTGACCCCTGGTTTACTGGGGTGACACAGACCCCAGGTTCTGAGCAGTTAGGTCTGAAGGAGTCACTTCCTCACTCATCATCTTTGGGGGCTTATGAAGCATTTGTTTCCCTGACATTTGGGAGCAGATAGAAGGGAAAGGAAATTCTTCTTTCCAACAGCCCCCATCAGGACACCACGGGCCCCTCTGATAGGACAGGGTGGCATTGCAGGAGGAGGTGGAGAGGCCCGGGCAGGCACTGCTGGAGGGGCCTCTCTAGGATTCCTCTGCTTCGAAGGTTCCAGATCTCGCTGCCCGAAATTCCCTTCTGACCCAGTGCCTAGGAAGGGCCAGAGGATGTGGCTGCATGGGCTGACTGGTCAGGGCGAGCCCACAGGCCCGTCAGCCCTGCCCAGCCACCTCGGGCCCACGTGCCAGCCCCATGCTGGTGAAACTCCCATCTTCGCAGTTCGGCCACCTGGCACCTGCCCTCCAGTCTGTCCCAGTTGGCCTGTGGGGACTGTAAGTCAGCTTTACTTTTATGGGCTTGGGGAAAGGGTCCCGTGACTGGCAAGGACGCTGAGCCAGGCAGGACTTTCCAAGGCAGTCTTGGCTCTCCCTGTCCTGGAATGCCACCTCCCCAAGAGCAGGGACCTCATCTTCTTACTCACTGCAGTGCCTGGAACATGGCCCGACACATGACAGCCTCCTCCTGTTTGTTGAAATCATCGTCGAATGATTGGTGAGGAGTAAATATGACTAGAACATGTGTCCTGCCCCAGATACACGCTGCCGTCTGTGAGGGGAGTGTCAGCCAATGCACTGTCATTGGCAGGACACATGGGCATCAGCCCACCTGGGTGCTGGCACGCCATGAACACAGAGCCTCTCACCTCTCACCAGATCTCGCTGGTGCCAGCACCTTCCAGCAGTGGGGATGTGGCTGGCAATGCCACAGGCAGGGTTCCACTCCTGGGACTTCTGTTCTAATGAAAGGCATGGGCCGGGAGGGAAAAGTGCTCGAGGGATAATAACATCGATCCCATCATCCTCCTGTGCCATCCCCCTAATCCGGGTGTCTATACCAGACTCTTCCCTTTTCCCATCCAAACTTACCTGTCCAAGGTCCTTCTGTCAGACAGCGACAGCCTCCACTTGACATATCGAAGAGAAAACATTAAAACCCATCTTCTTTCCTTCATTTGAAACTCTATCTCCCTCCCTCCTTTATTAAACTACCATCCTGTCCATCCTTGGGATTGCCGCTCAAGTGTCACCTCCTCAGAGAAGACTTCCTGGATCCCCAGGGCTGGATCAGGCTGTGTTGCATACATACTCTTTGTGACTTCGCACTGTCACAACTAGTATATTCACATTTAATAGCGTCATTGGCCGTGCGATTTCTGTGCCTGATGAGCACGAGCCCTAGGCTGGCAAGGACCACATCCGTCTTGTCCAGCATGGCAGCTCCACTGTCCAGCATCGCAATTGATGCATAACTGATGCTCGATGAGTGCCGGAGGGTCTGGTTCAGGAGCAGCCCCAGCACTGCTGGCTGCCCCCATTAGGAGTGGCCAAGGGTATTCGCAGAAGCTTGAAGTAGCTGAGTGGATTGCAAGGGTCTTCTGATCCTCGAGAAGCTGAGTAAGCTGAAGTGGCTGGAGAGCAGTGGGCAGCCACAGAAGAGCTGGGGACTTGGGCTCAGGACGTAAGTAGCCACTGAGGGAGCTGGGCAGTGAGGAGGTCACCAGTCCCACCTTGGGAGCTGTGTGCTACGATGACACAGCTGCTGGCACCACAGTGGACCTGAAAGGATGCTTATACCCTGGTTGCTGGAGTCCCAAAGGGAATGTCTGCCCCCCCCCCGCATCTTCATAGCGGGAGGCAACCTTTCCATTATCAAGATTCATGTCATGAGGCTTTCTTGATATGGGAAGGGGTTCAGTGGCTGGGCAGGCCAAAGAAAGGAAAAATGCAAGTGTTCAATCCAGGAGGATTGAACCATGGAAAAGTGGATTTTATGGAGCATGTACTGCCTTCAGAGTAGCATTTATTTCCCCACCTCCACTCTTCCCCCAGCTCCGAGGGCCTCTCGCCTGAGGGGTGCACATGGGCATTTTGGCCCACACCTCACGTTCACAAAAGGCCTTCAATGTACACTTTGACCTTACTCAGTTCTGATGTTGACTTCTGAGATGACGTCATCCTTCAGGTGTGCCTGGACAGATGAAAGAAGTGTGTCAGGTAGCCAAGAGAGAACAAGAAGGGCACTTAGCAACGACTCAGGAGCCAGCCTGCCTGAGTTTGGATCCCACCTCTGCCACGCAATTTTGGCCAAAGTACTTAAGCTCTTTCTCAGTTTCCTGATGTGTAAAATGGGAACGATAGCTTAAGCCAGTCACAAAAAGCCACGTATTGTATGATTCCGTTTATAGGAAATGTCTAGATTAAGTAAATCCAGGGACAGAAAATAGATTAGTGGTTGACGAGACCGGGGGAGGTGGCAAATGACTGCTAATGGTACAGATTTGCTTTAAGGAATGATGAAAATATTCTAAAATTAGGAAAAGTTTAAAGAGTTATTACTTAGCTTGGAAAAAATATGTTCATAATATGATTTTAAAGTGCTATCCCATTGCTGAATCTCGCTTTTATAAATCCTGTAATTATCTTGTGGATAGCATTGTGGATATTGCACTGTAAATATGCAGTATATTAAAGGTGTTAAATTGTTAGACTTAAACTTTAGCATATATTTGAGCCTTGCTTCAGCATTTCTTATTTCCATTCATTCATTCATTCTTACCATATTACGTGTGCCTCCCCAAAACAGGAGGTGACTCAGGGCTCTGAAAGGCTAACACACCTGGTGAGCTGTCCTTGACTCAATTTTAGACTGAGGACCTAGAAGGCAAGAAAAGGTGAAGACGTCATACAAAGGCATATAGAAAGAGAGTCGGGGATGAGGTCTGTGGCCTTCGATTGACAGAGAACTAGGGACAGTGTGACTTTCAGTCTGCGTGGACTCCTTATTTGCCTAAGGCTGAAGGTAAGTAATGAAACCACAAAAGGGACGCAAGTCAGCACGGTGCAATCACCAAAACCTTATGGAGGGTGTCCTATGGCAAGACCACTAGTGCGCAAGACAAATGGCTCTCCTGGAGGAAAAGAGCCCTGTTTGCCAATTGCCATGGTGTAAATATTCACACCATGGCTTGTTTCAAGCTACAGACATGATAGCACGGAAGTCAGAGTTGGGAAGAGATGTGCAGTAGTGCAGTATAATATAGTATTTTTAGTATACAGCTATAATAGATATAAATAACCTCAAAGCATAGATAACGGTAAAATATAGTAATTCTAGTAAAATAAATGTAGTAAAATAACTTGTAGTAAAATAACTTGCACCATCACAATTTCGGATTTAATCCCAAATGTGTGCCACAGGTTGTTTTCTGATTGTTAGGTGAATCTAGACAAAGCAAACAGTTTTCAGCTGTTTTGTAAATTCTGGACGTCTTCAAGAGAAGCCCTGGGCAAAGGTGTGAGTCGTGAGGTGGGTGGTGGGGTAAAGGTTGCCATCAGACACCCTTTGAGGAATGTGTACCTTAACCCCTGTTCTGTGAAGTGGAAAAAAAAGTTGTTTATAAACTTTTGGGCTCGCTCAAATAATAACGAAACCCGCTTTGGGGATGTGGTCTGACGTGTCGTTGTTGGGATGCACTTTAATGATAATGAACAACCACCAGGATTATGCCGGTCGGGCCAGCACTGCTGCACACACGGCCACTCCTCCCGGCACACAGCTGAGCGTTCCCTGGCTTCCTTGACTCTAAAGCCGGAGCTTCCTGATAGATGTAGAAGCACAACAGGGCAATTGTATCTCTTTTCTAGACCTTTACCTTCCTTCCCTTTCCCACACAGAGATCAGCAGTCAGTCGTGGAAGCTCAGCATGCCACATTCCAGCTATTTGTTTACTTAGGTATTTATTGGCTTGCCTTAACGATTCAACAAATACTCCCTGGGCGTAGATTCTGTGTGTCCAGCGCTGGGTTAGCACTAGAGAGCGGCATGTAGGATGGACATTAGAGGAGTTTGGAGAATTGGGGGGGGCTCCCCTGCTGCCAGTCGGTGGAGCCTCCTCATCTGGTAAGATTCAAATCAGTTTCTCTCCTGTACAAACTGGACTACAGGTTCATTCTCCAGGAAAGCCCCGCCCTTTCTCAACCTCCAGGCCTCTGATCACTGTTACTTCTGCCTGGAAAGTGCTTTCTCTACCTTTTCCACCTGTTGGCTGGGCCTTGTCTCTTGGTGGGGAGAGGTCAGCCTGTGGGAGCTGCTCCTCCCGAGCACCACCGGTGCCAGGCATCCATCCTTTGGAGAATGTCTATTGGGAGGCAGGCCCTAAGCCAGCCCCCTGGGAACCGGAGCTGAGCCGGGCACAGTTGCTGTCCTCAGGGAGCTTACAGTCACAGGAACAATAAAATACGGCATCTGGGATAGCAGTCTGTCAAGGACTGGAGCAGGGCGCTAGGAGATGTTAGTCATTTCTCCTGGGGTTGGGGTGCAGCCTTCTTAGATGACGTCATCCTTCAGGTGTGCCTGGACAGAGGAAAGAAGTGTCAGGTAGCCAAGAGAGGACAGGAAGTGGGAAATGGCAAAGGGAATGGCTTGAGGTCAGGAGCTGAGTCAGTGGGTGTGAGGGGAGAGGCATTCTATTCTTGCTGAATTGAAATAAAAAACCCAAAGCTCCTTGGTGGCTGCTAGGATGTGTAGGTTAACCTAAGGAGAAGAGCCCAAAACGGCTCTGACAAATTAAAAAGGCAAAAGACAAAACAGGCCCACTGTTACATGTTTTAAAATACTGAGAAAAAATTCAGGATGTATTCTTGATTTTTTTTTTATTGTCTTCTTTGTACTTCCCTGTATTTTTAAATTTAAAATAATTGCGGGTATTACCTGCTGCCCACTCACTCTCCCGTCTGCAGGGGGCGCACCGACGGACACCCTCCCTCCTCCAGGGTGATGGGCGGGGCCTCCAGGGCCCTGTGGAACTGCCGATTGGCTGGCTGGGCCATCCATTAGGGCCTCCCGCCCCCGCTCTACGTCACATGACGCAGCCCATCATGGCGGCGGGAACGCGGCTCCCCGGGCCCGCGGTTCCGCAGGGCTGCTGCCGTTGCTGCTGTTGAGAGGCGGCGGCGGCGCAGGCTGGCGGACGGGCGGCAAGGATGGTGTTTCTGTGGCCGGAGCGGCGGGTGCGGACCAGGAGCCGAGCTGAGGTTTGGCCGAAGCGCCGTGTGACCAGGAGCAGCCGGCGCGGGTGCCGCTGAGGCAGCATAGGGAGGCAGGAGCGACTGACCGACGGACGGACGGAAGGCGACCCGAGAGCCGGCCCCGGGGCCGTGCGGTGGGCGAGATGCCGGGGCCGCCGGCGTTGCTGCTGCTGTTGCTGCTGCTCCTGGCCGCTGGCAGTACCGGGGCCGCGCCACTTCCGCAAACAGGTGCAGGTGAGCGGGCCCGCGGCGGGGACGGGGCTGGGGCGACCGGACTGCGGGACCATTGCGACCCGGGCGCCAGGGGTGAAGGCATCAGGCCCGGTCCGGCCTCGGCGCCGAGGAATTGGGAGCCTGCCGGGGCGGGAGGCCCGGGAAACGAGCGATTAGAGAGGTTTCTGCCGCAGGGGCGTAGGGTGGGGGTGCGGGCTGCCTTTCCAGGGCCGAAGCGGGGGCGAGGCGATGCTGTTGGGGCTGCGAAGGGCGGCGAGCGGGGTGCAGCCGGGCAGACTGCGGTACTGGCTCTGTACCTGTTGCCTGAAGGTCTTCAGCCTGCGTCCCTCCTTGGCAGTCCTGCTTGCCTTTCCAGATGTCACCTGCCTCCTGTGAGCTCTTCATAGCTTATAATAAGAACCGTTTCTTAAGTCTCATCATACTTAAATGCAAACGACTTGGAGAGCTGTGCGAAGTTTCCTTCGCTCCCTGAAACTTGTTCTGAAGTTGAAATCAATTTTAGACGCCGTGCTTTGTATTCGGATTGAATCTCTGGGGATGAGAAGGAAACAACTCTGTAAATATTTCTATTTTAGGAAGCCAGTGATCAGAGTAGCAGCCTTTGAATAACTATTGACAAAATGGCCCAAGGGTGATTGAAGCCAGTGTGATTTTCTTTGTATTTTATCGATGTCGTTTTCCTTTGCAGTGTATTTTCCTAGATAAAACTTCAACCCAAGAAAGCATCCCAAGTTGGGTCACTTTCTTTCAAAGGAAAAAAATAACGTAGGCTAATTTGCCATTATCATTGGCTGCTTACCTTTGAAATGAGGAGAGACTGACATTTTATAGATTCATAGAATTTTAGAGTTGGAATAGACCTTAAAGGAAAGTTAGTTCAGTTTCTTCATTTTGCAATTGAAGACCCTGAGATACTGGGGGGTCAAATGACCTACAGCTAACTTGTGTGCAGAATCCTAACTAAAACCCAGGTCTTGGATTCCCCTAGTTGTGTGATTCAAATCGTGTAACTGTTTAGGAATACTCTTGAGGTCAAGAGTTATTTTAGAATGATGTTAATTGGGTACAGAATGTGGAAGTTACTGTTCCCAGTGAAGACATATTTTTCAAACACATCTACAAGGAAAGCTATATGTAATTCTTTCCGGAGCTGTGCCAGGTCATGTCATTGAGTGCCCTGTAGTTGAGTATTAACTGTTATCATTGTACCATATAATGGATTGCTAAATTTCTGCCACTGCCTTAGATCAAATATTTGTAAGGTGAATTGTTTTCTGATCTCATAGATAAGAGCAGTGAGTATTATTAAAAGTACAGGCAGCCCAGCTAAGACTCACAGAAAGTAGCTGGGAAGTTATAAAAGAGTATATGGAAATATATTAATGTTGATATTGAAAGGTACTGATGGTGAGATTGAAAATTAGCACTAAAGTAGGATAGTGGATAAAGAGTGAAAGGGTTTCAGGAAGTTTCCAGATGAATTTGCACTTAATCGAATTTTTATATATTTTGAAAGCAGATTCTACGTAGGAACCTATGGAAATATGTCTGCCTATAAACCCCTTAACATTTTTTAATTCCATTGTTTTACTATTTTATGGAGGTATAAATCATAAAATCTAAGGGTTTTTGTTGTTTTTTAGTGTGCTGTAAAACAATCAGGAAAATGAATTCATAAATAGAAATCAAATTTTGACGTAAAAAAGCATAAAGAAATATTTGGTGATTTATAGCAGCGTTTGCAGATTTTCCCTTCATATTCTGTTGCTTGGAAGGTGTATGGCTAGACATGTGGCATAAGAATGACAGGTACCTAGAGATAAATTCTATAGAAAAGATGCACAATTGCACCTAGATTTTGGGGGGTTGTATTTCCATCCAGAAGAGATTGTTAATCCTGGTAGCAGAGATGTATTCTAAACCACGGAAAATAAAGAAACCCTTGAGCTAATCCTGGTAAATGAACTAACTGGTTAAGAAAGAGGAACCCCTTTGAACATACATGGTAGATAAAAGAGCAGTTAAACATTGAAAACATAACTCTCAAGCTTTTAATTATCTGGGGGCCTGTACTTCATCTGAAGGCAGGGCTGGCCACTGTCAAATTAAGGATAGATCATTGCTTAGGGTCTTTTGCCTCCTTGGCCTTATTCTTTCTACTTGAAGTTCAAACTGATTAATGGTGCCTTGGAGAAAGCATGGCTTAATCAGGGATAGATTGGAAAAAATACTTGAGTTTTATCCTTTGCCAGCCCATTTGCATGGGGAAAGAAATGAGGCAGTTACCTAAATTCAGCATTTAAATCGAAGTTCAATTATTCAAAGTTTCTTTGTCATCCAGAATCATTTCTAGGTTTGGAAATTCAAAAAGGTATTTACCCATTCAGTCATAATAAAGCTTTGTTAGTATGTGGATTTCCTTTGCTCCTCGGGCAAGAAGGCATTTCTTGGTTGAACTTAATTTTAGGTCTCTCTTTTTTTTCTCTGGGTGTCCCTTTATGCCCTCTCTGGAAGCTGCTTTTCCTGAGGATCTATATTTCTGCAAGGGCCCTTGTTAATGTAGACAGATCTTGTTGGTTCTCACTGGAAAGCTTATATAAAGGCAGAAAGTCCACTAATTTCACACAAATTACCAAACTAAGATTACAGTTAAGAAATTCTTTTCTACAGATCATAGTGATAAGGTTATTCTTCTCTTAGAGAACATTCGTGTGTCTTTTATAAGATTCTCCAATTCACGTCATACAGGAAGATGCTGTATGTGTGGGGCATTCCTCTAAGTCCACAGTGTATTAATATTAGGGTAGTGGTTAGACAAGGAAACCACTTCTATTGTTCTGCGACATATTAGGTCACCGAGTACAGAGGAAGCTTTTAGCAGTTCCAGATAAAGGACCTCACTGAAGCCGGTGGGACTCAACTACTGATTAAACAGCTTAGGAAACCGGGGCTCTCGTTTTAGATTAAACAAACAGACTTGTACCTTTACAAAGATTTCTGAAGTAAAGGAAATGCTTTCTAAAGTGCAAATTTTTGTGTTTATTTTATCTGTTTCTGAGAAATAAAAAGTATTTTCAACAAGCTTTCCATGCAAATTATTTCGGGATTTAAGGCTTGAGATTCAATTTCGGTTGGCAATGCTGTAATTGCTTTTAGTTGGTGATATTTTTGGGTTAACTAAAAATGCCCATTTGTACAGTAATAGGAAGTCTGTCCAACAATTTTATAGCTGATTAGCACTGAAGTGATCAAGTCCGCACAGTTTTCCTGGTATCGTGTGCTGTTTATGCAGCTCTTCACCTTTAGAGCCCTTGGGCCCTCTGCATCCACTGTGGGCTGTGTCACTTAGATAACAGCTGCACATATAATAAAAAAGACTTTGTAATGTAAATAAGGGATGGCCAGTGTTCTGAAAGTGTTAAACAAACGAGTCCTCAGAAAAGCCCTTGTAGATGGACATATAAAAAGAATCCAGCTTTTCAGTCTAGTTGAGAGTAAAAGTCATGAACCAATCACAGGAGGAGTAGGTGTTGTAGCTGGAACTTGGACTTTGGAGTTGGTCCTGGTGTGAGGCCTTCCTCTGCCACTTCAATAGCTTTAAGACCTTGGGCCAGTTTCTTGACCTCTCCAAGCTTCTTAGAAACGCAACTATTAAGAAAAGATGTTGATAATACTGTGTTTCCCTGAAAATAAGACCTAGCCGGACAATCAGCTCTAATGTGTCTTTTGGAGCAAAAAATTAATATAAGACCCAGTCTTATTTTACTATAAGATTGGGTCTTATAGTAAAATATAGCATAACATAATATAATATCAGGTCTTATATTAATTTTTGCTCCAAAAGACACATTCAAGCTGATTGTCCAGCTAGGTCTTATTTTTGGGGAAACAGGGTATTTACCTAGAGGGTTGTTGGGAGGGTGAGGTAGTGTCACGGTGGTATGCCATGACTGCTACATGTCGGGCAAATGGCAACGTAGATTTCTTCATTGTGTCAGATTTGTAAACTTGGTGGGTTGCATAAAATTGACTAATGGTGGGTGGCATAGCCTCAAAGAAGGAACTCAAAGTGGTAGCTGCTTATCATGGAATGCCTAAAAATCTTTGTTACTCAAAATAACTTGTTATATGATGGGTGAAGAAGAGATCCCTTAAATCTAGCTTATTTCAGTATAATATATAGGCTGGTATTGTTAATTCGTGAAATTCACAATGTTGGGGAATTATGCTAGAAATTTTTTAAATGGTCTGATTAGTCCGCTTTTATGTAATAAACCTGTTTTTAGATCTCAAGATGACTAAAGCTCTTGCATGTGAACAATTGCTGGTTTTAATTTTCTTAAAGGAACCAAGAGCCATCTAAGCTTAGTTGATCTGAAACAAAATTGTATACTCCATAAAGCACCCTGAAGGCAGTCGCTTAACCTACCCCCTCGTGGACCCAGCCTGGGGCTGAGGCTTCCCTTAGGAAGTGTCATTTGGGGAGATGAGTATGACTGACTGACTGACTGACTGACTGTCTCTCTCTCTCTCTCTCTCTCTCTTTCAAAATCATATCTTTTTGAAGTCTCCTAGCTGTGCTTTACTCTTTTTCAAATATTTATTACTCAAAATGAGGAGGGGAATATTATAAAAAGGAGGAGCTGGACAAACATTCCTTGTCTAAAACAGATTGCTACATGTAGGGTTGTTTTTAGATTTAATTCTCAACTTTTCTATGAATTTTCATATGAAGACACTGTTGCAAGAGAAAGCTGAAGAAATATAGTAAAATCAGTGTGTCGGAGCAAAATAGTGGAGTAAAGTATTTTTAAATTGTAGCAAATGACTAATTTGGAACCATGCTTGGCATTACAATGAACAGGCATATCAGAAAAATAACATCAGTATTTCAAAAAAGTATTTTTTGCAAAGGTTAGCACAGTGCAGAGACTCCAAATATCATTTGACTGTTGTGAGAACTGTTGATGCCAGATGTCTCAGGTGCCTGAAACCTCTTTGCAGCCTTAATTTCCCTACTAAGACCTTCTTGCCCAGTCCTGAGAGATTCCCACCCCAATGAACTCCTAGGGTGTTTACTTGGGAGACAGGATGAAAACATTGGAACTTAAGTTTTTATTTATTTTCGTTTCATCCTTTTAAAATTTTGACGTGTGAATTTTTAAGGCATAGAATATATTGGTACACTAACATTTTTATGGTTTGTAAATAAGTAAATTTACATGAAATGGAAGGAATGTAAAGAAAATTGACTGAGGGCAGGCTGTGTGATCAGAAAGGTTTGGATTCATTGTACCAGCCTTCAGTTCGTACTTAGCAAAGACCACTGGTTTCTTTAAGTTCTGCCTCTTCACCTGGATTGCAAGGACTGAGTCTACATCCTTTGTATTTCTAGTGTTTGCATGGTACCTCATGGGTTCTGGGCGCTCAGTAAAGGTTTGTGGGTGAGGATGCTAAAGATGATACTGGAAAACTGTTTCCCCGAAAATGAGACCTGGCCAGACCATCAGCTCTAATGCGTCTATTGGAGCAAAAATTAATATAAGACCTGGTCTATTTTTGCTCCAAAAGACGCATTAGAGCTGATGGTCCGGCCAGGTCTTATTTTCAGGGAAACACGGTAAGTTTACCAGACTCCTGTCGTGTGTGTCTGTGCCTGTGTGTGCGTGTGTGTGTTAAAAGGAGAGGGTGTAAGCCGAGAGTTTGTAATTCTTCTGTGAACCTTGCTTTTCATCCAGCCACAGTTCATCACCTGGGATGAGGCCATTTACAGTTTTGTTTTTTAGAATAAACTTTTTCTTTCTGAACAATTTTAGATTTACAGAAAAGTTGCAAAGATGGTGCAAAGAGTTCCTGTATATCCTCTATGCAGTTTTTCCCTATTGTTAACATCTTCCGTTAGTTAGTACATTTGCCACAGCTAGGAGCCAAAACTAATACACTATTATTAACTAAAGTCCATATTTTATTTAAATTTCTTTAGTGTTTTCCTAAGTCCTTTTTCTGTTCCAGGACACTACATTACCTTTCGTTGTCATGTCCCCTTAGGCTCCTCCAGTCTGTTCTTTGTTGTGATGATTTTGACAGTTTTGAGAGGTGCTGGTCAGGTATTTTGTAGGATATCACTCTGTTGGCGTTTGTTTGGTGTTTTCCTCATGATTAGACTGGGGCTGTATGTTTGGGGGAGGAAGACAGAGTTAAAGTGCCATTCCCGTCACATCATATTAAGGATACAGGCTTTCAACAGGACTGGTCACCGGGCTGAGGTCCTGTTTGTCAGCTTTCTCCTTGGGAAAGTTGCCTTTTCTTCCTTTCTCTGCACCGTGCATGTGTATGTCCCACACTTAAGTGGGCCTGAGGCCGCTCCCTTCCTTGAGGGAGAAGTAGCTGTATAAATTATTTGGAATTCTCTTGCATGGGAGATTTAACAGTTTGACCCTATTTATTTCCTTATTCAGTTACTTATTTATATCTGTATGGACACATGGATTTTGGGTTGTAATCCAATACTATGTCATTTATTTTTGATGCTCAGGTTGTATTAGCATTGGTCATTGGGAACACTTTCAGTTGGCTCCTGTGTCCTGTTGACATGTATCCTTTGCTTTTTGCTTGTTTTTAAAGCACCTCCGTACTGTCTGGCACTATAAGAAGCTACAGGCTCATTTTGTATGTTCCCTGCTCCGGCCCTAGAATCAGCCGTTTCTCCAGGCTGGTTGCTTTTCTTGGAGATCGATATTAGAAACCAAAATCTAGGCACTGGATGTGCTCACTGCTACTGGAACATTTATATAGGAGTTTGATCCTCTGCCTCCTCATATCTAATCCTAGGTTTCGGGGAAAAAGAGTGAGTGAGATTTTGGAGGGACAAAGGATCTCTTAGAAACAGATGACTTGGAAGGTCCCCGCCTGTGTTTTCTCCCTGTCACTTGACCATCTCGCTCATGCTCTACATCCTATGTTTGTGATGTAATGATATTGACAGGAAGTTGTTTTTATGTTAGAGCGATGGATATTTGAAAGGTAGGTTTGATTTACTCTCTCCAAGAGCAGCCTAATCTCGAAGAATGTGAAGGAAACCTCTTAGGCTTAAGAATTTGGTTAGAGTTATTTTAGGGGGTCTGTCAGCTTGGGACATTGTTGAAAGAGACTGTAGGCCCCTCCTTTAGTTGTAATAGTTCAGATGAAATGTCTGGTGGCAAGTGTCTTGAAGAACGCGGGTTGGGGGGGTACTATGGACTTGTTTTGACCGTTTACAGAGTTTTTCTTTCTTTATTATGGAAATTTTCAAACATACACAAAGGTAAAGGAAATAATATAATGAAGCCTCATGTCCCCGTGAGCCAGTGTTACGGTCAGTCTTGTTCACCTGTGCCCTCCCCACTGGCTCAGCCCCCCGTTGTTTTGATGTAAATTCCAGCTACGGTATCAGTTCAGCTGAAAATATTTCAGGGGAAAATAAAGATGTTTTTATAAAGCAGGTCGCTTACATCAGCATCACCTAGGTATTTGTAGGAACACAGGTTTTGAGCCCCAAACAAACCAACTGAATCCGAGTTCTGGAGGTTGGCCTGGAAATCTGCATTTAGAGTGCTTTTCTGGTGATTTCTTAGCCCCCACAACAGAAATATTTTCTACTAGAGGCAGAGTAATATCAGTTACTTAATAGAAATCTGTTGACTTGTATAACTAGTGAGATTCCAAGAAGGAAGAACAGTTTTGCCATGAGTGTCAGCACCTAGTAAAACCTGAGGCTCTCTCTCCTGCTGGTCACTGTCGGGAGTGTCATTCTGAAGAATCTGCTTGTGGAACGTGCCTGTGCGTAACCGCACAGGAATGGAAGCCCTCCAGGGCAGACGCACTACAGCTCTAAATACCTTTGGTGGTTTTGGTGGTTTTTTTAACTTCAGCCGGCTCTCTAGAAGTCAGTATAAATAACAGGCTTTTTACATTTATAAGTGTTCTTTGTGAATCATCAGTAACACTGTGAGCCGTCTCCTGACCGTCAGGTGCCGCCTGGTGAGCTGAGAACCTCTGGGTGTAGATGTGCCCGCCCGGGGCCGCCAGGTTCTGCCCGCTGCAGCTCAGCCTAGCAGGGGACCTGGGCCCGAGCAGATCGCCCTCAGCGACATTCTTGCTCCCGGTGATAGGTGTGCACCTGGCCACAGGCAGGCCCTGATTCTCCGCCTGGGTAATAGCTTGTGAGGTTATTTTGGTCCAGTGTAATATCGTGTTAACGTCTTGGCTTGAAAAAGTTTATTTTTTCAAGCTTGCTGATTTGTAGCCTATTTCATATTTTTCAACAGGTACTTTTTTTTGCTAGTTGATACATTTTAATATATTTGCGATGATGTACAAAATATTCTTAGGATTAGCTAAACAAAGTAAACTGTTTATCTCTGAAACTGCTACATTATAACGCTGGTATAACCAGTTGGGTTTAAGAACATCATAGGCTCATATACTAGTGTAGATAATTCAGGACTTCTTTTGGCAACACGTATGCCTTGGATAAGAGAAAATAATTTAGTTACAAGCATCCATTATAGTGATTTTTGAGAGAGAAGTTGCTCTTATCCCCAAGTGAAAACAGTATAATTTTAATTTTTAAAAGCTCATTTTTCTTTCTCCTTTGTTCTCCATGTTCAAAGTCCATCCTGAATATATCTGTCCTTTTTTTTTTTTTTTTTTTGCGATTCTGAACAGGAGACTTGAATTTGACGTGATATTTTATAACCTTTAATTAGAGGAAGGACATCTCTAAGACATCTTGGACTTAGAGGAAGATGAGTTTGCAATCATTTGCACATTTAAAGTATCTACTTTAACGAGTAATTGTGAAATTTTGTAGTTTTAACCTTTTATTGCCAAACAAAAGTGTTATGATCTGTTGGTTGCTTCTCAGGTTAGCCACTGAATTTAAGCTTCATGTGTTTTTCACATGGCAGAGTCTTCCTCCGAACCCTCAATAAATCCAACCTGTGTCCCTTGCAAAGGACAGAAACTCCTCTTTGGCTTCTCCCTGGCATGTGCCTCTGTAGGATGGCTCTTATGTCAGCAGCAACTGTTACTTCCCAAGGGTGCAGCCGCCAGTTACAGCGCAAGGCTCCACTTGACTCTGACTTCAGACTATTATTAAAACCAACACCCGGACACTGATTGCTAGTGAGATGCTGAAAAATAACAAACTTACTGAAATAGTCCCCTGGGAACACTCTCCTAGAGACCTCCTGCTGGGGTACAGTCCAGAAATCTGTAATTTAACTTCTTTTTCTTTAAGAAAAATAAAATTAACTTTAGTAAAAGATTTGACTACCAATATTAACCATCTAGGCACTTGGTGGGCTCATAAAGTTTTGGAATTCTCAGTCCTTGTGTACAGAACTTTAGAGCTGACATGCCCGTTTACAGGCGAAGGGACTGCGTCGCAGGCAAATGAAGTAGCAGATTCAGTCCCATCCTGCCAGCCAGTGGCAGGCCTGATTGTGGAGTGAGGGGTCCTGGCACCCACGTCACCCACGTCGTTCAGCAACTTCACTGCCTCGGACTGTCAAGAAGACTCATTAGCGTGACACACCCTCACAGACTCATTCCAGTCATTTCTCCTCTGGATCTTTATTTCTGTTTACTATTGCAAAGAACTGAGGTGAAATTTAAGCATACTTGTCATATAGTTGATTCCTGAAGTAGTAAAGATAACTCCTTAGTGACATTAGGACCCTGACGTGCTAACTTCCATAACTTGGCTCAAAAAGAAAACCAAACCAAACCACATTAATATTTAACTTTTTAAATTTGTAAGAATAACAGTTTAGTTTCCACCTATGAAATGAAGTTGCACTGTTTAAAGGTGACCAAAAATATTTCTGACTTTTAAAACGTAATCACAAACTTGTAAACATGAAAAATATTTAAATGCTGTTGATTTACATGGTTCTGTGGAAGTATGAATCCTTTTAAGAATTTTCTGGATGCCAAGAATAATCCTCATTTACTTCCTTCATACTTTCAAGGTTCAGAGACAGGAATTCAGAATGTGCAGTCGTAGACAAACGTCACTCTTCTCAGCTCTTCTTGATTTGTGCCCTTACCCTGTCCCTTCTCAGCTCCAGCTTCCTTCTAGGGCATAGTCATCAGCACTTCTCCTTCCCTTTCATCGTCTGTCTTCTTCTGGACCCTTTCTCACAGTTGATTTTTCATAGATAACAACTTAATGTATATATTTTCCCACAAGCTTTATTCTACTTTTGAGTGACTTTGTTAGTACTAGTTCTCAGGAATAGTTAGGCAAACAAACAAACAAACAAAAACAATGAAAAAGTGAATCATTTTTGTGTTCTTTTGCTACTGATTGCCATATTTCTTTCCATGACTTTTTGAAAAACACTTTCCTCCTTCGCCTTTCCGCACAGCGGACGCCGCTTTTCTCCATCAGCCTCTGCAGTGTCCCCTTTCCTGCTTCCTGTTTGACTCTGTCTCATCCCTTAAATGTTCTTTGCCATCTCCTTGGTCCTCTTTTCTTTTCCTCTTTCTCCTCTCATTTTTCTCTATTTTGTAAATTATAACTTTTGTCAAATAATACGTGGAGATAGTTTAAAAAGCGAAAGTTTTCCAGGCTTATAATAAAAAAGGGAGCTCCTGCCCCACCCATCCCTCCTCATCCTCCCTGTGTGCTCCCCAGGCACCTCGCCTCATCTAGGCGCGCTTTCAGTTCTATCCGCTTTCAGTCCTATCAGTACAACACGCCGAGCCAGCATTCCTCGGTTTAAGTAGATGCTGACTTGCTCCTGTGGGAGAAGATGGTTTATGTGCTCTCACCCGTAGGTCCACACACTCTTGCCCTCCACAACGTAGTTACTGACGCGTTTTGGTTAAGTCACTAGTTAGCATTTGTAGCTTTATTGCTACAAATACTATTCACAGCTGACCCGATAGTGTTTCTGGTGGTTAAATTTCTTTCACATCTTCTCTTTTCCCTAGACCTGCCCTTTGTTATCATTTTCTTGGTTTTTCATGAATGTATCACTAATTACTCCCCTCTCCTCAGCGGGAGTTTAAATCTCCTCTCAGCATGTTTGGCTGGGCTGCTTGGTACCTGCTGGGCCCTGTTGCAGGCGTGGGATGGTCACTCGTGGCTGCCTTCCAGTGGTCTTTTGTGGGGGGTCTGAGGCCACCTGATGTCCTTTCCTGTGTGGCCTCTTTTGCTTCCCCCCCACTTGGATGGAAGCTTTTAAGTCTTTACCTCTAAATTCTGAAAGGTTGCAAAGCCCTGCCCAGATGAGTCTTTTCTGTTCATTACATTCATGAAGATGGATACTCATTGGGCCTTTGAATCTGGAAAGTCATGTCCTTTAGTTCTGGAAAACATTTACACACACACACACACACACACACACACGCACACACGCACGCGCGTGTGCACCCGTGCTTTTTTTGGCGAATACCTCCTCTTCCTTTTCTTTCTAGAACACCTGTTAGTTGAATGTTGGATTTCTGGGATTGAGCTTCTGTTCTCCTTTTGTTCATCTTTTTGTCTCCCTCCTGCTACGTGAGAGCCTTTATTTTTTTCTATTACATTTTATTTCCAGTTTTTCATCCACCACCCGTCCCCTCACACATTCACACACTTTATAAATAGCATCTTCTCATAAGATCTGTCCTCTTATTTCTAAGGATATTAATATAGTTGTTTTAGTGCGTGTTTTTTTTTAACACCTGCATTGTCTGCTTCCTTTGAGTCCCTTTTTGTCTATTTGGGTCGGTCACTGTCTTTTAACTTTTTAAAGGAGGGTGTTTTCAAAGGTCAGGGCATCCTTAAAGTCAGTGTTTAAGAGTGAGGGACACTGATGGCAGCTGTCCTCCTCGACCCTTTCACCTCACACTCCATGTCGCGTCTGCCCCCGTGTCCTGGGCACAGTGAGCTCTGACCCGTCCACCGTCCTGGAGTGGAGCAGCGTGTACCCTCAGCATCACGTGGGTGCTGTGTGACCTTGGAAAAGGTACCTCTCTATTGCTCAGTTTCTTCATTATCATGGGGCTAATAATAGTACCCACCTCAGAGGATTGTTGTGGGATTGGGCGAGTTTAGAATAGTGTGTGGCACATAGTAAGCGCCACTCAAGTATTAACTATTTTTATAACCACCTGGGCCAGACCACCATCATTTCTTGCATGAATTTTTGTAACATCAGAAATGTGTTTTCTAATCACTTCATATAAAATAACAACCTCCCCCACCCCTTGCTTTATTTTTCCACATTGCTTATCACCATCTGAGGTACCATATATTTATTTACTTTCTTATTGTTTGTCTCCCTGCTCGAGAATATAACCTGTTTTTTCAACTTCTAGATTCCCAGGACCTATGGCAGTGCCTGTTTTATAGAAGGTGCTGAGTAAACAGTTGTTGAATGAACAAATGTTTTGGGTGGGATGTGTTTGACTGTTGGGCTTCCCAGTGGAGAGATGCAGCAATAAGAAACACCCTGCCCTCGTGGCTCTTTTCATCACCCATAGGTCTTTTGTCTTGGGCTGGACACCCGAGTGTCCGGAAGCACCTCGTTATATTGGGTTAAATTGTCATTGGGTCTATTTTTCTGTGTAATATAAAGACATACTAAGGGAGCATTATCAGATAGGACACCCTAGTAAATCTGGCCTCTTTGTGCTCTAGAACCTTGTCAAGCTCCGTGTTGTAAGCAGTTTCTCTGGCTTAGTTATGAAGATAATACTTAAAAAATAAAACTTTAATATGGAGAATTTTGAACATATACAAAAGTAGAGTGTCATGAATTCCTTATACCCATCCCCCACTCCCAGCTATCCCCACGGCCCGTCCACCTGCATCCTTCCACACCACCATCTACGTCTCTGCAGAGAGAACGTTTAAAGACACGTTGCCTAGGACTGCATTTCAGTTATATTAGCAAGAATTTAAATTAGACGGTAGGAAGTTAGAAAGGTTCTAAGACCATAGACTATAAAAGTGTTATAGGAAATTTTAAAGAAAAAGGTCGACATGTTTTTCCAGGATATCCAAGGCCTGCTTACGTGGGAGGTAAGGAGCACACATTTAGGTTCTCTCCTATCCTTTTGGCCCTATTGTACACAAATTGTATTGGCTGAAATTGTGTTGTGACTCTAGTTCTGCTCTTGATTTGCCTGCACATTTCTACAGATTTCCATGGGTCGTTGTAAGGAAAGATAGAATGTCCTTTCCCGCACGCAGTACTGGTCCACCGAAGTGACCAGTGTGGGGGAAGGAGCCCTGGGAAACTGGCCTTGAGTTTCTACTTCTGGGCCCTGATGCTATCTCTTCCTGAGCTGGCTTCCTGGAACACAGGAAGATCTGATTCAGAGCTGCCGCGTGCATCTGAGCACTGTGGGTTACTCCACATCTTAACTGTGCTGGCAGCTTAATTAAGATTCTAGCTCTTAAAATATTATCCCTGCCATTGTTTTCCCAGGCTGTGGGGGCACAGCAGTCTGACAGGAGTCACCTCACCTGACGTCCCTGTGTCCTCCTTAGGTGAGCTCTTCTTGGGCGTCTCCATCCTAGTCAGTGTTTTAAAAATCGGAATGAAATAACTTTTGATAACAGATTTTAATAGAATAGGCTGAGAGAAACAGCAACTTTGTAGAAAATGATCTCATTCACAAGTGTTCAGTCAGTAGTCAAATAACCTTTCTGCAAGTGTGAGAGAGCGGTTGGGTTGGCTGACCTTGAAAATCATCTTTGAACATGAACAACACTGATTAGCACACAGTGTGGTTTGTTTTTCTAGGCGGTTGATATTCTGGCTTAGGGGTCTTTGTGGAATCTCTGATTCATCAACTAGATCAGCAGTGCACCATTTACTGTTCTGTGTGCTTGGGTATATTTAGTGTTATGCTTCACTTTCCCTTTCTAATATTAGAATAGATTAGGGAGAGTCTAGGTTATTTAATGTGGCTGTATTGTTACGTTAAGAGTCAAGGAAAACATGTAGCGACTTAAGATTCTTTGTACAGGAAACCTTTATGATAGGTGGGTTTTAATTTTGAGGGGTTTAAATAAAAATGTGTGATCTGCAATGATGGTGTCATTTCTTTTCCCCAAGTAGTATGGTGATTCATTTTATTAGGTCTCCAAGATGGAAAGCTACTTGTCAGGGTGTTGGAAAAGGAAGATGGACTTATTGGTCCTACTCTTAAAAAAAAGCCGCAAAAAAAGATGTATTTTAGAGGTAGACTTGATATTAGGACCATTTTGAAAGATTGCTGGTCCTTAGCTTCCCTGAGTTCTTCTAAGTTTGCTTTGTCTGGTCAGCCCAGTGGCCACCGGTTTTCATTGTCAAGTAGACACATTAAATCTCTCATGAAGTTTCCTGAGGCAAGAGAATAGAGAAAAGAGAAAGCTGGAGTTACGTGTGCATCTGACACTTGCTTTAACAGTCCATAAAGAGGAAGGTACCATGTATTTGTCCCTGGTGCCATCCAGGAAGGGTCCCCTCCCAGTGGGGATGGTGTTCCTTCATTGGTAACTCGACAGTGTCATGGGCTGAATTGAGCCCCCTTGCGAGACCACCCCCCTTTCAGAAGGCGACTGTATTTGGGGATGAGGCCTTTACAGAGAATATTTAAAATGAGGCCATTAGCTCCCTAGTTGCTAATCCAGTGACAGGGGTCCTTATAAGAAGAGGACATGTGGACACACAGACGTCAGGGGTGCGCATACTGAGGGAAGACCATGTGAGGACACAGTGAGAGACGGCCCCTACAGGCCAGGCGGAGAGGTGTCACAGGAACCAGCCCTGCAACCCCTTGTCTGGGACTTCCGGCTCCCAGAACTGTTGTGAGACAACAGATTTCTGTTGTTTACGTCGCCCCATGTGTAGTGTTCCGTTATGGAGGCTAATAGTGATACACAGTGTTCAGACTCAAACAAATTTAGCGTCATCTTCGGAGGTAAGATTCTCAGTAGATGCGAGCTAAGTGGGGTCAAGCACCAATTCCTTTTTTTACCCACGATGGAGTGGAGGCCCAGGGGAGTTGGCCAACCAAGTGGCGCCCCGCTCACACGCTGGGTGTTTTCCACGGTCCAGCACCTCCTGGGGCTCTCCCACGGAGGAGAGGGGGCGCCTCTGGATTCCTGCATTGCCAGCACAGAGGGAATCTACTCCGACAGCTTCCGGTGAAATGAGACGCCTTGGAAAACATGGCGTGTGGGCATAAATACTCGATATCATAGGAGGACATAAGTTGGGGGAACTCCACTGTTTAAGAAAACAGCTTAATAGTTATACTGCTAAACATGAATTACAACATGGGTGAATTAAGAATGCTTGTGGGAGTTCTCTGAGACCTGGGGAACAAGTGGTCAACTATTAATAGTGGGAAGGGGTAGAACACCCCAATGCAGCGTCCGTTAGGGTAGATTTATAATGGGAGGAAAATCTTTGCCAGATAAGAGCATACAATTATTGAAGGACTACTACTTTTAAAATGTAATTTGACACTTAAAACATAAGTTTATTCTGTTAACCAGTAGCTTAATTACGAATGTCTCCCTCCCTCCCCCAACTTCTTGCTTATCTTCCCTCCCTTGATGGAGCGTCTTAGTTGGTGTCTGTCTCACTTTTTTTCCTTCTCTCCCCTCCCCTCTCCCCCCCACACTTCTGACTGAATGCCAGGCCCTGTGCTGCACCCTGAGAGTCGTCGGTGGAGTATGCTAGACTGGTCCCCGACCCCATGAAACTTGTAGTCTAGTGGGGAAGGAAGACATGTGGGCATTTAAAAGACGCAGTGCGATAAACTCTACGATGGGGAAATACAGGGCACACTGTGGGTCCAAAGGTCGGAACTCTAACCTGTGGGACCTCAGGGATTGTTTCCACAGGTTGAGATCTGAATGGTGAGGAGGAATTAGTGGAGGGGGGTGTCGATGGGAGAGTTTCTGGTGGAGGAGGCTGTAGATGCCTGGGACATAATAGGAGATGGTAGTTGGTCTTTGTCCCCTTCCCGGCCACAGAGCTCCTAAAACCCTTGGAATTTCCTGAGTGATAGGGGTGATAGGAGCATCTCTTGTGGTTAATAAGCCCTTTCAGCCAGACCTGAATTTATGCTGATGAAGTGACTCTAGGTGGGTCTCTAAATACCTTCCTGTTGGGGCTGGTGGCCAGAGGAACCAATCCCGCTTAGAGGGTTTGAACTTTCAGTCCCACTCCTGATTACCTGACCCACTGGGTAACCAAACAGTAAATATAAGGAAATTTCTCTTTGTAAAAGTGTATCAGCTGGTAACTGAAGAATGAATGACAAAATAAAAATTCAGCATTTTGCAATCTCTAATGGATCTAGCATTGATCATTTCTTTTTATCTGTGGACCTGTAGCATTTTTTATTTAATCCAAAAATGGATCCACAGGTAACTCTTTAGTTAATTACATATGTGTTCAAGTTCTAATAGAGGTTCTAGGCAGGGATTTATGATGGTTAAATTAATAAGCAGGTAGTACTCCTGACTTACTCTGAGTCATTGCTGAGAAATTGTGTGCTCCAAATTACCTGTCTATAAACAGATAGTATGTGCCTGCCTCTTAGAGGTTCTCAGGTTTTCTGCTTATTAAATCGAGTGCTAGATATCTATTAAAATGGTTTGAAAACTGTAAAATGACAACTCGCAGAATGTGTTTAGAGATGCCAAGAATGTTTTAATTGGCGTCTGGGGGAAGCATACTAAGTACCTGGACCTCTAATTACCCTTGTTTTCAGTTTGTACTCGGTAAAGCTGCCTAAATGTATGGGGGCGCCTGTCGTTGTTGATATTTTTCTTTGGTAGATGATTGGTTTGATTTCTGCATTTCTGAAGGCTGTAGCCTGAGAATGTTAAAGGAAAACTCTTTCTTCATGGTTTCCTACCAGTTGCAATCAGGAACCTTCTAGGGGCTTGGTGTGTAGTTTGACCACTGGGGCGTGGGGATTTCAGCTGTAGTTAGTTCCTCATGGCTAGAATTCACTTCCTCTCTGTGGCTTATGCAAACCGTCTCACCTTCCAGCCTATGCTAGGTTGGTCCATTTCTTCATTCTACAGAAATTTTTCCTCCTTTGGCATATAGAGGTTTTTTTTTGTTTGTTTTTTTTTAAGCACAGTGGTTTGGACTAATCAAGAGAAAAATACAGTAAATAAAATAGTTTTTAGAAGTAGTAAAACTGTAAAAATTTCTACTTAAGTCTGCCTACTAAGTTCCTTTTTAGACAGTAATTTGTAGAGCCTTTCGGTGGGACTGGTAGACGATGCAGGTGAGTAGACCCGGTATACTTGTGCACTGAGGCAATCTGAGTGGTCCTGCAGTGTCTCAACACAAGTATGGAGGTAAATAAGTGTCAGGAAAGGGCAAAACTCGGCGTGGTGAGTTCTTTATACACCGGTGTGACTTTTCGTGCCTACCTGAGGACTCACAGAGGACAGTGTTATGAATCAGGTAAGTGAGCTGGCCTTCAGGCAGTTCTGATCGAATTTTGCAATAAATAGTGACTGAGGATAAAATTACCGGTGAACAGAGAGGAAAAAGTAATTTAACGCCTGCTATGTGGAGTTTGGAGGAGAGCCCCAGAAGGATGAACTCTTGAATTTACAATGACAGACTTGGGTTCAAAGTACTTAGATTAGGCTGTTTTTAAGTATTAACCTTGTTGAAGGAAAACAATGTGGTATCCAGGGAAATTCAGGGATTTCTACTCAGCGCCCTTGAACCTGGAGTCTCTGGCCCTGCTGCTTTCCCATCTTGTGTCCTTGGGCATATCAAGGTCCTCATCTGTGACGTGGAGCTGGTCAAATTCCCTCAGAGGTGTTGTGATGATCCAATGAAATCATGCTGGGTTTTATCAAATCTCAGATACCACTGAGTAGGACACACCCTGTTTTCTTGTGCCATTAGGGAAGAAGAAACTGGCGATACAAACCACCTTTTGAGTGTAAGATGTACCTGAAATTCAGGGAGGTTAAGTAAAAATCAATAAAATACAGTGCCTATGAAAGTGCTTTGCTGTAATATGCCTCAGGAGTCATATTTAATTTTTACTGTATAAGTCGGGAGGGGAAACAAAGTTATAAGTATAAATACCAGCACAGACCAAGCTGGATGCGACAACAGGTAGCTGAAAGGAGAGAAGAAAGTGATCTTTCTGGGTCTTCATTCATAAAAAGTTGGCTCTTGAACCTCAGTTTAGTTTTCGAAATGTACGCAGACAAGTATCTGGAGTTAGGGAATTCTTACTCTTAGTGAGACTTGATTTCTCTCCAGATTGGCTTTTGAGAGAAATCACCAAGTCACTTTCTGTGTTGAATGTATGGGTTTTCCTGTTTTGGATTTTGTTGGTTTCGAACTTGCAGACTCTTAACAACCTTGGGTTAACTATAATATATTATTTTGAATTGCAGACTTAAGGAAGGCTTCAGCTAGTCTGAGCCCCACTCGTAACAAGGCATGTTTCAGCATTGCTCTTTCAAAAGTAGACCTTTTGTTGTTGAGAAGGAACTTAGTCCTGTTTGCAGCTGATTTTAGACTTCTCTGTTCTTCACTGAAGTCATTATGTATTCGAGAATGTCTTTGCTCACATAGGAGTTTGGATTAGTTTTTCTTTTCTTCAGGTACTGCAGTTTCACTTAAGAAAAGCGATGGCACCGTTCGTGAACTTGTCTCCATGCCTTCCCCTTGGTGCATTTGCGCATGTAATTAGCAGCAGGTGGTTTTGAGGGAAGGTTTATTGCTGACCTTACTGTGGTAATTGTTTCACAATCTATAGGAATATAAAATCATCTCATTGTACACCTGAAACTTACACCATCCTATGTGTTAGTGATATCTCAGGAAAGCTGGGGTTGGGGGGGGGGTTGTTTCCTAGTAAAACACCAGTAGGTGAGACTTGACAGTTTGCTCTAACAAAGAAAATGTTCACAATAGCTGTAGTTGAATAAGAAGTTTTCCAGATAACTAAGTCCTTACTGAAAGGAAGACGTAAAAATCTTTATGCTTTACACAGGGATTTCACACTTTTTCTCTGAAGGGTCAGATAGTGAAATATTTTAAGTTTTGTGACTCACATGCAACATACGTTGCATATTTTTGTTGTTGTTGTTTTTTGAAAGTAGCCCTTTAAGGATGTACAAATCATTCTTAGCTGCCCCCCACCCCCCGCCCCATGCAAAAAGAGGCACCACACAGGGTTTGCAGAGCCCTGCTCTAGGAGAAAAGCTCCTTATTATGACCAGGAGTCCTTGGAGAAGTGGCTGATGGTAAAGCTGGAGTAGGGAAAAGACGAGAAGAACCTGAAGCTTCCTGTCATCCCAGAAAGTGAGGAAATGTTGGAGAAAAAAAGAAAAGGATGGGGCATGTCCAAAAGACCCAGGAGTCAAGCTGAAGGAGCTCCCAGGGGCCAAAGCTGGAACAATTTGAGTGACAGAATAATGGTAATACTGGATTAAAACCCAATAATGTAAAATAAGTGTGAGCTTAACTAATAAGTGAATAAATAACTGAGGGAGCAGGGACAAATCTTCCTTATATTCCTTACAGAAAAATCCCAAATAATAAATGTAGAAGGAATGTGGGAATTAGCAAATCACCGTTAGAGTATCACAGTGTGAATTGCAGACAAGACGCAGTGACAGATGTGAAAATTAGTGTGCGAAACTTTAAGAGACACAGGATATTTGCATGGCCTCAAAGTGTCTCCCCCAAATATTAATTACTGTAGTCGTTTCTGCATGTCTACAAATTCTGTACTATTCCTCCTTGCAGGAAGTGCAGCTTAACTCCCTTCCCTGTGAGTGTACTGGACTTGGTGACCGCTTTTAAGGAATAGAGCATGTAAAGGGAAAAGTACCTTCACAGCGGTGAAGCTCAGCAGAAAGCACATGGGTCACGTGACCAAGGTTCACACCACCAGGAATAAGTCATGCCAACATCATGTGCCCCTGATGTGATGTGATGAGAAAGGCAGTTCACCCTATGCTCTTCTAGATTCTTCCCGCATATGTGTAACTTCAGTCCAATCATGAGGCAACCCAAACTGAGGAACATTCTCCAAAAGTGTCACAGTTATTAAACACGAGAGACTGAGAAACACCAGAGGTTGGAGACTCAGAGGACATGATGATTAAATGCAGTGCTGGTAGCCTGGATGGAATCCTGGAAAAGAAAAAGGATATTGTGGGAAAACGGGGGAAATCGGAATGAAGTCTGAGGTCCACTTGGTAGTGTTGTACCAGTGTTACTGGAAACGTAAGATGTTATGTTAGTGGAAGTGGGTGAAGGGTAAATGGGGACTCTATTGTTCTGCAACTCTTCTGTACATGTAAGATGGTTTTAAAATAGAAAGCTTTTAGGAAACCCTCACTTCTTACCCTGGATTGGTCATCAGCTTTATCTTGAGCATTTAAGCATTATTTTATTAACTCTTGGTCCCATTTACATTTCGTGGAAAATACATTGATCTTATTAGTGTTGATTTTGGAATGTCCATGTTGTTAATATTACTTATTTCTCTTACAGGGGAGTCACCTGCTGTAGACGTTCCCTCATCTTTTGTGATCCTGTCTGTGTGCAGTTTAATAATATTAATCGTGTTAATTGCAAACTGTGTATCCTGCTGTAAGGACCCAGAAATAGATTTTAAGGTGAGCACAGATGGTCGGAACATTTCAGATCATCCTCTGATACATTTATCAATTGAATGGCTGATTGTCACAGTCCCTTGGGAGCAGGGCTTGGCAAACGTCTTCTGTAAGAGCCAGACAATAAATATGTTCTGCTGTTGTAAATAGTAAATACCACGGGCCGTGCAGTCTCTTGTCAGGGCAACTCAGCTCTCAGCTCTGCCCCTGCAGCGCTGCATCAGCCATAGACAGCACATAAACAAACAGTTGTGGCTGTGTGCCAATAAAACTTTATCGATAAAAGTAGGTGTTTTGGATTTGGCCTGCCAGCTGTAGTTTGCTCACCTGCCTTAGAGCATCATTGACAATTTCAAGTTTTGACAAGGGAGGAATAAAACATGATTGAATTCACTTGCTATAAGGCCTGTCAGGAAGAGCGGCTGGTTTTGCTTTATTTCCAAACTTTTGTAGGCTGGTGAGTTTGTGGTGGTTAAGATGATTAAAGCCATGGGGATCCCCCAGTGTGTTTTGTGTATGAGGAGAGCATCTTTCCATTTACCTTGAAAATGTACGTAACGACTGCACCACGTGGGGGCAGAGTGGTAGGCAGAGGGCCCAGGTCCCCTGACTGCCTTGTCCCCACAGACTGAAATCCAGTCTCTCTCACATGGCATGATATCTCCTTCCTGCCTTAGATTGTTCTAACCTCACTGAATCTCAGGATTGACCCAGGGACTTTATTATGCTGCAGACTCAGGAAGTCTGGGTTTTTATCAGGCTTCCCCAGGTGATTGTGATGCAGGTGGCCAGGGAGCACACCTGTGGAGGAGCCTGTCCAGCTCTGCACACTGTGTGACGGAAGTAGAGCGTCACCACCTGGAACTTGTAGGTTTCCTTTACATTAAGAACTGTGCCGTTTTAGAGGCGAAGGTCCCTTGGAAGTCGTCTTACAGACCAGGAAGCTACAGTCTGGCAAAATAAGTGACTTGCCCAAGTGCATCCATATAACCACTGGCATGACTTTACAAGTGACCCCGTCTTCTCTCATAGCTCCATTAACACACACACACACTAGGGGTGCCAAAAAAATGAAAATGTATACAAGTGGACACATTGGTCAGCGTTGCTCAAGCAGTAGTTCGCCATAATCAGAAGTGTCAGGACGCTGATGGGAACCACTTTGAGCACCTCTTGTAATTGCAGAAGTCAAACGTGACTTGTATTTCTCTTTTGTTATCAGTATATATTGAGTATTACAATTTTAATCGTTTTCCCTTCTTAAAATGTGTGTACATATTTTTGGCACCGTGAATGTGTGTGTGTGTCCCTCTCCCTACGTACGTGTGTATATACTGTATTCCCTCTTTGAATCTTTAGAATCATCTGCAACCTAATGGTTTATCATGCTGCTGCCAGTTTTGAGTGGGATTATTTCTAAGGTAGGAGTGATGGATAAAGTCGTTTTAATGGGAGAACCTTTAGGAAGGTCCAGAGGGACAGTTAAACACAGGTCTTTTGTTTAGGGTTGTTCTCACAGGATGAAGTCATGGCACCTCATTTGTCCTGTTCCCCATCTCCTGTTACAAATAGCAATAATATGACAGCATGTATGACATGTGAGAATAATGTCCCCTCACATGCATGTGAGAACACACATGTTATATCAGAGATCCACCCTTATAACTTCCAGTTTCTTCTTTGTATGGGGGCAAAGGGAAGTGGTAGAAAGGGAAGTGACAAGAAGGATGTTCTGTGGAGGAACGGAAAGCAGTCTTGCTCACTGCTCTGTTCTCGGCTTCTGTTTCGGTGCCTGCTGGAATACTCGTTAGTTAACCTGCGTGAATGAATGACCTTGATAATCATCTGTGTCTTATTGCGTTGACATGGACACCAGGATAGACCCATCTCCCTGCAGTGGCAGGAGCAGGCTGCCCTGTTGGTGCCGCCTCCACTGCAAGGCAGCCATCTGATGATCTTAGATGTCGACTGTACTTACGTGCTACACAGTTTTATACAAACCTTGATGGTTCAGATCTTGATGATTTTCTCCTCAGTGTAGTAATTTTTCCATTCTATTCTTGCCAGAGAAATGGGACTCGCTTAAAAATAACTTTTCTGAGCCCTAACTGTGCTTGTTTTGATCGAAGTCACTTTGCAACTGGAAATGCACATACAGTTTTAAACTGAAATACATTTGTTCACTATGCAAAGAGATCTGTGAAAGTGCATAATAATAAAGAACTTAAAGTATAGCAACTTAAAAGTAAAATTTTGAACCTAAAAGAGTATTTCCGTTTTATGTTCCATGGTTGTAGAAAATTCTACATTTGACTTCAAGCTATCAGCTTAAAAAGTAGTTTTTCAAATCTTATTTTCAAATCTTATTCTGCTACTTGGAGTTGGAAAACAATCAAGTATGCTTTTTACTTGAAATAAGTATGAATTGGGAAAATATGGCCACGTGTTCCAAATGAGTGAATAAATGTTCATATCTTAAATATTAGCAAACGTTTTTAAATATTTGTCCTCAAACTGATTTATGTTAGGTGTAATATTGCCCTGCTTTTATTTTAGGAATTTGAAGATAATTTTGATGATGAGATAGATTTCACACCACCAGCGGAAGATACTCCCTCTGTTCAATCCCCAGCGGAAGTTTTCACACTTTCGGTACCAAATATCTCACTACCAGCTCCATCACAATTCCAGCCGTCTGTAGGTAAGGCCTCGGTCCTAATGTCATGTTTTCACGAGTTATTTCTGAGAAGCAAGAATGGGAACCTTGCCGCCAACTATAAAATAATTGGACTGCCCGTCTCCTCTGCTTGCCTATTGCTCTTCCCTCTGCTCCCTGGTGAGGCGGAAGAGCCTGGCCCATTGCATTCCTGCAAAAGCCAAGTCCTTTCCCTTTGGACCCTGGGTCTGTTCCAAGAATAAACTGGTCTTAGTTCATAGAAATGGAACTCTCGGACAGAGCTCCTGCCTCTCTTTTAGAAGACAAGCTTCTCTGCTAGTTCTCAGCACTGCTGGTCTGGCTAAATAGACAGTGCTCGTCTTCTACTGGGTGTCCTGTGTTTGGGAGGAGGGGTGTATTTGAACATGCTAATCAGATTGACTTTTCATCTTAAGATTGGGAGGGACAGTGTCTGGGGGTCCCTCCTCCGCCATAAAACTAAGGACTAGGTTAAGGCCAGTGGAATGGTGAGTAGAGGCTACAGTAGAGTACTGGGACCAGAAGAAACAGTGCAAGGTATTAGAGAATCAGGGTAGGATACTCATTCAAAAGTATTGTCAGCTTTAAAGCTTGGAACCCTTTTTTGTCATTATTAGTTTGAAAGAGATGTTTCATGTATTTATTTCTCCCTTTATTAGCACAAGCATCACATTTACATTAGTGTTTGTACTTCATAGGTTACATATTTAAAATATATTTTATTTCAGTTAAATACTTATATTTTGTTTTTAATGTTCTTTTTTCCTACAGAAGGTTTGAAGTCTCAAGTTGCCCGCCACAGTCTAAACTATATACAGGAAATTGGAAATGGCTGGTTTGGAAAGGTAAAACGTTGTTCCCTTTCTTTTCCTCCTACTTACACTGTTTAGAGTTTAGAGCTAATTAAGAGCTGTATTGTGTGATGTTCCACATTCTCTCTAGTCCCAGCTGACTTCCCCATTGCACCCCAAAACCTCATGGGAATGCGAGTTTCAACATTCCTGGGTGGGGAAGTTTTTCCAAGAAGGCCTTTTATTTATATGTCCAGAGACTTTTTTTAATTGTTGGCATAAGAATAGTAAAAAGGGAAAAGACCAGCATTTTAGAAGTTTTTTATCCTCCTCAAGTTAAATTATTGGTTTTTTTCCTTCTTTTCCTCCTGCTGACACTTAAGCCACTTTATAGTTGTAGATGGATAGTAGTATTATAATGCAGACCATTGCAAGAACTGTTCTCTGCTTCTCATTGCCCGTCCAGTGACCTGTAGTAACAGAGCTTTGCTGATCTTTTTACCACAGAGTGTTCAGAAGGAATCATTTTATTACAACCAATATTTCTGTGATGTTGCAGTCATTCTCTGTAAAAGGGTCCTGTTTGAATGGTGATTGCATCATAAGCAGGACCGTCAAGATGGGAAGATGTGTTTGCACTGTAGTTAACCATCTCTGCTTCTCGTCTTTCCATTCAGTTGTCTGTCAGTCCTGTATCTTTGATGTTATGCAAACTTTGTTACCAAATCTTCTAAGCCATTTAGCAAAGCCTATTAAATATCACACATAGTTCTTGGTGTTGGGGGTGTGACGTGGAGGACGATGGGTAAAGTCCTGACCTGTGGAGTGCTGGGACTGCAACAGCAAACAAAATGGAACCCTTGTCCTGACAAAGCTTAACTTTCTAGCATGGGTGGGGGGTTACCAGACAGTGAACAGTCAGACGGGCTGAGAGGTGTAGCGCAGGCAGGGGTTGTGACACAGCATATGCATTTAGAGACTGGCTCTTACTTAGAGTGAGATGAGATTGTACTCCAGTCTCGAGAGATGAGTGATGTAATCTGGCTTACCTTTTGAAAGGGTCCCTCTGGCAGCCATGCTGCAGAGGGCCAAAGGGAAAGCAGGAAAGTTGGTTAGAGTGGAGTAGGAGCTGCTTGGGACCATCTGAGGGCCAAGGTAAGGTTTTTATTTGCTTTGTTTTTTAATAGCGTGTGCAGCTATTTTAGCATGTTTCTATTAGAGGGGGAGAAAGTGGTCCTGCAGGAGGGAGGCGGGTGATTGTGGGGGATCCCTAGCCCGTTTGTAGGACTTGGGCTGAGGAGCAGAGACAGTGTCTCTCCTGAAATGGGAGCAAAAGCAGAGGGTGTGGATCCAGTGTGGGTGGATTTAGTGTTAAAATGAGAAAGTTCACTTCTGATCATTTTATTCATTGACTAGGAAATCACTTTGAAAGGGAGGAGTAAAAAAATGTATTGGAAGTTGGAACAGGAGGAGAGGTGTGAAAGAATCCTCTGGGAAAGCATATCACAAGGGAAATGTGGGGGGATGATGGGCAATGCTGAGGACCCTCACGAATTGAAAACTGAGACTGATCATGATTGCATGTTTTTGCCTACTTTTGGTGTTTTTTTATTGTAGGCAGGTACTTGAGTTTAAGCAGCCCTGGGGTTTGGCTGAGCTAATACACCTCAGTGATAGGTAAGGACCATGAGGTGTGAGCTGTCAGGGATGGGTGAGGACCTGTGGTGGGGGCACGAGGGTAGGAAAGTGGTCTCGTTAATGGATTTGGAGCGCAGGCTGTGTACTTGTTGGATTTGACTCTTGAAGTAAGCAAGCCGGAAATCAAAGGACTGGTAGAAAAGAAGTTAAAATTCAAGGTTTCGGGCATAATATAATTATTAGCTAGGTCTAGACCCATGGGAGTGTTTGCTGAGATAGCATCGTAGGAAGATTATTGGAAGTGAGGGCAGAGAACTTAGAGGTCAGGCTGTTGAATGCATTGTCCCTGCAGGTACTGAACACCAAGACTGGTAACAGAGGCAGAGGGGAGGAAAAAACAGTGAGCTAGAGAGTATTGCAGTAGTCCACTATTATTTGTCCTCTTTTTTGAAATTGCTATCTTATGAGTGTTAGGCATTCTCTATTTGCACAAGCTAGTTATTTGAAACAAAGAATATGACTTAATTATCAGAATTTCTTGTTCTGTTCATTTTTCTGCCCTTCTATTCCAAACAAACACATTAAATTCTGTTCAAGTTCTTACTCTCTCTTTCTAAGGTATTAAAAATTAATCTATTTTATAAAAAGATTAAAAAACTATTTTAAAAGGAAGTCTTTAGTTTTTATCATTCTCGAGTTAAATAAAATGTTTACTTTATCTTAAATATTGTATTTTTGAATGCTTTTTCACTGTTCTATATTCTACTTAATATATCAGTTGTAGCTTGTTCTTATTTTCATTTTGTGTTCTGTTAATTTCAGTGGAGTAGTTTTTTTCTCTGTTTTGGCTGAAGTTTTAGTACAAGATAAAGGCCTGGAATAATTGGAATGCCATGGATTTTTAACATAATGCAATGATGGTTTGTTTATTTACTGGCTATTTGTCGGTTTACTATCTCAGATGTGAAGGAGACAAAATAACAAAACTCAGTTGAAGTGTTTTTGAGGAACATTTGAGTTATGTTTGAACTGAACTTATAAATTACTCTTCTGTAATGCCATTGGTCATTTCCATGAAAGTATAATACATTTTTAAGTAAATGAAAAGAAATACACATAAATATATGACTGTTGCAACTATCTGATGGATGGTTTAAAACTGAAGGAAATATTTTACTTTTCCAGGCTTTTTGTGAGGTAGTATTTAACATAATAGAAGGCCATCTGCTTCTTGCTTAATTTATTTTCCTGTATTCCATTTCTGATAAATGAGACATACTTCTTTACCATTTTCATGGAAGTGAAATGAAAAGGTATTCTTTTTTTTTAGGTCCTCCTTGGAGAGATTTACACAGGCTCTAGTGTAGCGAGAGTAATAGTGAAGGAGTTAAAAGCAAGTGCAAGTCCAAAGGAACAAGATACTTTTTTGAAAAATGGAGAACCTTACTAGTAAGTAAACCTTACTGTGTGTTATGTAAATGTACTCTGTGATCTTTTGAGAATCAGGTGTTTAAAAATGCTTTGGAATTATATCATAAGGTGCACAAATGTTACCTCACTATATTGTCCACCTGGACTAATATGATATTGTATATACCAACTACATTGAAGTAAAAGAAAAGAAGTCAAAGGGAAGCTATAGAACATGAGAGTTCCTGGTCAGGAAAATGATGGCATTGTAATCCTAAAAGTTAAGTAGAATGAGATTGTCAAGGTTCTTGGCAGCAAATTCGTTTTGGACCCTGGGGAGAATGAAATATTGAGATGTGTCAGCAAGATACAGGGGACCTCGAGGGAACACCGACATTGATGTCAGGATGCATCTGCTGGTCCTGCTCATTTCACTGCACATCATTTTATGCACCTGTCATGGAGAAGATTAATGACAGAGAACTCATTTAGGAAATTACTCTCTCTATCTCTGCATGGACAGGTTGCAAAACTTCATCCAAAGAGCAATATTTTAAATACGTCACTTAAAATTTCAACATCGTCAATCCTGAGAATATCTTATCTATACCAAATAAGTTTGCCTTTGAATAAACCAAAATATTTTTTAAACAAAATTGTAAAATGCACAATTTAAATAAGATTCAGAGTCTTATTTAATGGGAACGTGATAGAAATGGAAAACAGATTAGTGGTTGCCAGGGCTTAGGGATGACAGAGGGTGGGCAGGCAGGTTGCTGTAACTATGAAGGGCTGGCTAGCATGGAGGAGATCTGTGAGGTGATGGAGCAGTTCGGTATTTCTATTGAGGTGGGGGTTGTACAGATCCACACATGTGATAACAGGATACAGACACATACATGCTCTGTACCCTAGTGTCAGTTCCCTGGTTTGGGTATTGTAATTGTGTCAGATGTAACCAGTGGGGAACCTGGACAAAGGGAACATGGCACCTCTTTGTACTGTCTTTGCAACTTACTGTTAATTCATAATTGCTTCAAAATAAAAACTTGAAAATAAAACTTATTTTGGCATATATTTTTTTTAACTTTTGGGTAAAATATTTTCCAAAAAGAGTTTGCATATACTGTGGAAATTTATGGAAATGGCATAAAAGCTAGATAGCCTGAGAGTAGTTGAGTTATTTAATATGTGGATTGAAATGCTTATTGAATTTGTATATACGGTCTGCCTTTTCTGAAATGCTACTTCAAAATTATATCTATAAATTTAAATTACTAAAATGAAAGGTTCTTATATTAGGAGTTCTGTTTTAATTTGTGAAAATGTTTGCCTGATTGGCTTTGAATTATTTAATCATTAGGTAACTTAGAATATATCCGTTAAGTATATTCTTAATGGGCTTTTTCCAGCATATCATATTTAAATCATTATGAATGTTAAAATTTGGATCGTTTGAACAATTTTACTAGCATACTCCCCGATGAATAATGCTATGACTTCTGTTTTCACCAGTATTCTTCAGCATCCAAATATTCTTCAGTGTGTTGGACAGTGTGTAGAAGCAATTCCCTATCTTCTGGTATTTGAATTCTGTGACTTGGTAAGTGTTTAGTAGAATTTCAAGGTTAACCATTCAAAAGGTCATACCCAAGTGTTTTTGACAGATAGAAATGCTGGCTGGGGGACTGCTTTCACTTCTCTCCCCCATTTTAAGAACTTTATGAAATATGAATTCATTACCTTTGATAATAGTATTAGCTGACATGTAAGTGTGGTTTTATACTCCATCCCGGTCTTAGCTATTTGCATGCACTGCCACATTTCAGTCGTATTTGTCCACACTTCATGTATGTTGAAATAAGGCTCATGGAGATTAAGAAAATGCTGTACATCAAGTGTGTGGCAGAATCAGAGCTTGGATGTAGGTTTTCCTTTCCTGAGACCTTGAGGTCTTAACTTCAACTAGGTATTTTAAAACACTTTTCCCCAGTGAGGGAGCTCAAGAATCCCTTACCTATAGAGTCCCCATGACCTATCCATTTTTTAAAATAGTGAATGTATGTAACATGTACATTTTTAAATAATTAGATGATTTATTTTCTTAACTTAAAATTGATAACTTCATTTCTTTGCATGATCGTGTTATTTATTGAGATTTATAGTTGGAAAGATTGTTTTTTGTGCAGTTTTTATAATAATTTTTATGTGAAAATTTCCCGTAAACACCTTTTTTTAAAATTTAGGTTTTGACTGATATCTTTGCATCGTCTCAGTTTTCAGAACATTACATTTTCTTGACTGTGCACAGAAAAGTGGGAGTATGCCAAAATGAATCCCTGATTACTGCAGGGAATATTTTCAGCTGGTAAAATTGAAAGAGAGCAGTAAACAGTGTGAATTTTTGTTTTATTTCCTAAATGTGATTGGAATGTTACTCTCATTGGCAGAGGTAGTTAATTGCAAAGACAAATTATGACTAATACACTGTATTATTAGCTTTCATTGGATTACATCGGAGCAACCCCCAGGCCAGTAAGAGCCACGTGGTCCTTACTCACCTCCGTGTTAACACAGCTCGGGCTCGGCTACAGCTGTGTTCCAGGCTGCGTTCACCTTCACCCTAGATTAGTGTTTTTTTCTATCTGTAGATGCTGGGGGGAAATGTGTATTCAGGTGACAGTGTATCTCTATGGGTCTTTTGGGTCAAGTTTATAAGGTTGTTCAGATCCCCTGTATCCGTCTGATTTGGGGTAGGGTGTGGGGATAGAAGGCGCCTGAGTCACTTTTCTATCAATTACTGAGAGGCATATTAAAATCTCCTAACTGATTATGGATTTTCCTTCCTTTTCGTTATAATTCTAGTTGGTTTTGCTTTGAACATTTTGATATCCTGTTGTGTCAGGGATACAAATTTAGAATTGATTTCACTTCCTGTAATTTGAACCTTTTATCATTATGAAGGGGCTCTCTTTAAGATTAAAAACATTACTAAGGATAAAGTCTGTTTTTATTACTATTAACATAGTTACACCAGCTTTCTTTCTGTTAGACTTTGTCTGGTTTGTTTCTGTCAGTCCTTTTCTCTGGTTTGTATCTCTTGTAAACAGCTTTTTGTTAAAATGTTATTAATCCGTCAGTCTTGGTCACTTAACATGGAACAGTTAGTCATTTACATTTATTGTACTTGTGACAGATTTGGAATTTTGTGTGTATTTTATATTATTTTTCCTACATGTTTCGAATTTCTGTTTTGCTTTTTCTCTAGCCTTCTTTTGAATTCTTGATTTTTTTTTTTTTTTCATTTTTTTCCATCCACTAATTTGGATTTTAGGTACTGTTTATTAATTTTGTGTAAGGTTACACTAGAACTTACACCATGCACGTTTAACAAAGTCTAAAATTAATATTTTAACCTTCCTCCAAAGAAGCTGGGATCTTACAGAGGTCTCTCTCTGTATAAGGAAAACTGGAATTAAACCTACTTTTCTGTGCCATCCCTACATTTCCTTCCATCATGGAGGATGCTTATTTATTGAACACTTACTGTAGAGGCAGCATGGAGCACTCATGGGACACAGAGAGAGAATGTGGGCATTGTCCTCTAGGTCTCCTCCTTAGCGGGAGCAGACACGTGATAATCGCCATGTGGTCTGATAAGTTATTTAATAGAGGCATGAGAACTAAGAGGAAGGAGTTCTCGCCGGTGTTTCTGATAGTATTTGTGCAGATTCTATTTTGTTCTGATTATTTCAGTATTATCAGAGTTACAATATTTATGGTCCTCCGTTACTGTAACATGAAAATAGCTCCTTATAGTCCAGCTCTATGTGACCAGTGACACAGCATTTGAGAAAAAAGACCACAAAGGTGCATTTTTATGTGATGAGTCAAGTCTGCTTGTCGGAGTTCCTTCCTTTCTGAGACATTTAATGGTACCTTTTTGGGTCCCTAAGCTCCTGATATTGATTACAAGTAACAAGTAAAACACTCTTCATGAGTGAACATAACAGAAGTCAGCAGGAATCCGCCACATCTTCTTGAAATACACTTTCCAGGCTAATCAAGGTGGCTTATAAAACTACCTCCTATATTTTGGCGTTTTCCTAATCTTCACTATCTTTGTCCATTGCTGAAAGTTTCATTAGACAAATATGAATGATGAAAGTCTCTGGAGTCTCAACTTTATGTTTTCTTCCCAGTGGGTTCACGTGATGGGTTTAGTTTTAGTGCTGTTCTAGTTTATTTTTTAATGAAGCTGCCTGTTCTTTCTGGAAGTTGCAGTTTAACCTGCTTTGTAAAAAACACTAAAACATCAAAATACACAGCTCCTTAACAATGATCATAATTGATCGAGTATTGACAAGCTTCTAGAGTGTTCTTTGTATCTTCGTCGTTGCACCAACATCATTTTTATGTAAATATATTAAAGTTTTTCCCCAGTACTTTTAGATCTCAGATTTAAATGCATATTCTCTAAGTACTTAAACCAAGTATCCAAAGCATATTAACTTACCTAAACTTGTACTGGTTTTCATATTTTGGGGTGAAAATGATATACACAACCCTCCAGAATTAACAAATGTGACTTCTTGAAGCACGTAGTTTATGTGACTCTTCTCATATTTTATGTTTACTCCTGAAAGTTCAACATCTGGAATGAGCCCTCGTCCCCAACAGAAGCATTCATTGGCAGTGCAGAGCTAATAGCTATTTTCAGTTCAAGTGTACCTTCCAGTGGTACATAGATCAATAATAAAATTTAAAAAACAGTAATTGCTCCTCAAAAAATTAATATAGTATTTCCATATGATAGAGCAATTTCACCTCTAGGTGCATATATCCAAAATAATTGACAGCAGGTCTTAAAGAGATATTTGCATGCCATGTTCATAGCAGCATTATTCACAATAGCCAAGAGATAGAAGCAACTCAAGTGTCCATCAGCGGATGAATAAATAAAATTGGGTTTATCCACACAATGGGATATCATTCTGTTATGCTAAGTGAAATAAGCCGAAAGACAAATACTGTGTGATTGTCCTTACTTGAGGTATCTAAAGTAGTCAAACTCAGGGTGGGTGCCAAGGGCTGGTGGGGAGGGGGGGTGAGGAGTTGGTGTTTAATGGGGACAGAGTTTCATTTTGGGAAGATGAAGAGTTCTGTTGGATGGATGGTGGTGATGGTTACACAACACTGTGCATGTACATAATGCCCTTGAACTGTACACTTAGAAATTGTTCAGATGATGACTTTGTTATTCATTTTTACCACAATTTTAAAAACATTGATAATTACCTACTATTATGTAAGGTGCTGGACCAGGTGTTACTATATTAGGAGGAGGCTAGAAATTCCCAGATTTCCTTGGGAAATCTGTTGGTCAATGCTTGGAATGGCCAGTCTCTCCTGTCAAATCCAGGGATGCTGCCACCATGTCCCGTAGCGAGAGGTTACATCTGTCTCCTTGGGCAGTTTTGTGCTGATCACCCCTGGGCCCTCGTAAACTTCAGGGGGAACAGGCTCTCCAGTAGCAAGGACGAGGGCCTGGATGGGGTCACAGGTCTGAAGTCCGGGTTTCTAGACTCAATGTGTGCAGAACCATGTGATAGGAGCGGTGGGCTGAGGTCAGCCCAGTGAGCCAGAGAGGGCCTGCCGAGCAGAGGGGCGTCATCCAAGGCAAAACCGCCTGCTGGCGCGGCTCCAGGGGACAGAGGGTAATAGGCCCCGCCTGAGAATAGCAGCTGCAGCCACAGTGAAAGGAGCCACTATCGTCACATGTTCTTAGTAGGTCAGGAGCTACTGAGTGAACATTAGCCTTTTCAGTCGTCACCAGGCAGCGATCGTGTGCAGCGATAACACCTTTTAGGTCGAAAGGAGAGAATATTTCTGCACTTCCTTAAATAATTCCTTGTAAGATGGAATTACCAGTCTGTTTTTGAAAAGCACTTTATCTTAGAAGTTTTATGAAAGAAGATGAAAAGTCTTCCTAGTGAGTTTGGTAGCTGGACTGCAGCCCCCGACTTGTAATGCTGATGGTGCAGTGTTGGTGAAAGGAGCTGTTCCCGCAGGGGGCTGTGTGTCATTTGTTGCCATAGGAGGGATGCAGTGTTCTCACGTGACTGTGGAGGCAAGGAGATTGTTTTGGGGGGTGAGAATCACTCATTTAACAAACACGTATCAAGCACCCATTAATTACAAAGAACTGCACAGAGCCTTGGGGAGCACACAGGTGAGTCACCCCAATCCTGTGCGGTGCCCTGGGGAGCACACAGGTGAGTCACCCCAATCCCTGCCTCTTCCGCCTGTAGAACCAGGCTGACTTCCGATGCTCATTCTGCCACTCCCTGCGTATCACCTTGGAAAGTTACCTAACCTCCTCAAGCCTCAGTTTAGACATCTATAAAGTGAGGCTACTACTGCGTACCCCACAGACTACTCTGACCATTAATAAGATGATGAATGTAAATTGCTGAACATACAGTAAGTGCTCAGGAATTGATAGATACTTTTATTCACTTTTACTTAAATTCATGGATCACTAATTCTTAAATAAAGGTTTGAGTATGTGTATAGAAGAAATCTAACTAGAAATTCTAACTAGAATCATTGGGATAGGCCTCGCAGAGGAGGTGGGGCAGCCAGGGGCTTCAGCTGTGATGTGGGTCTTTCCTCTTGCGGTAGGTGCTGGGTACGTGGCTGCTCACGCCATTCATTCACCCTTTCATTCAGATTTTAGTTTAAAAATCATAACTTCCCTGCCCCCCGGTCATCCTTTAGCATATAAGTAACTAAGTTTTCATTCCGCCCAGATCATCCTTTAACATACCACTAAATTTTCATTTATAAAGCTATTTACTTGTTGAGTTTTCACACTATATTGAAATTAATTCATTGTTCTCAGTGTCCTGAAAAAACTGGATAAAGCCCTCGTGGCAGTTTATGTTGGAATGTCAAGAGGACACTTGTGAGTAACTTCTTTAAAGGTCTATTATTCATTGAATGATTCATTTCAAGAAGTCAATCCAAGTTGCTGCTGTTATCTGAGTTCTTAGTATAGCACTTTGCTGCCATCTAGTGTCATAAATCTTTCTGAGTTTTTTGGGGGAGTTCTAGGGAGGATCTGAGACATTTTTAATAAAGGAAACATTATTTTTCAGAATAAAGTACTGTTCTTAGTTTGTGTTTTTTTAATAGTAGACCAAAGTAATAATCCCTGTGTACTCACTCAGCCCTGTTAAAACATAAATAAAATAAACTAGATATCTAAAGACAGGTTTGTCTGTTTTGGATAGAAAGAATCCACTTTTTAGTACCTATTATGTACATTTTTAAAAAAATAAATTTTATTGGGGAATGTTGGGGAACAGAGTGTTTCTCCAGGGCCCATCAGCTCCAAGTCGTTGTCCTTCAATCTGGTTGTGGAGGGCGCAGCTCAGCTCCAAGTCTAGTTGCTGTTTTCAGTCTTTTGTTGCAGGGGGCGCAGCCCACCATCCCATGTGGGAATTGAACCGGCAACCTTGTTGAGAGCTTGTGCTCTAACCAACTGAGCCATCCGGCCCCCCTCCAGAAGTTCAGTGGCAGCTCGTTGTCTTCAATCTAGTTGTGGAGGGCGCAGCTCTCCTGGCCCATGTGGGAATCGAACCAGCAACCCTGTTGTTCAGAGCTCACGCTCTGACCAACTGAGCCATCCAGCCACCCCTAATATGTACATTTTTACTTTAATTAAGGATTTTATGCTGAGTGTTCTTTTAAACGGCGCTACCAGGAGAGTTCTGAGGATCTTTCAAGAACATAGCACTAACCCAGGATCCTACACAATCCATCACAAGTGTCTTCTGTGAGGAACTGCTCAGACCCCTCAGTAGTTGTTTATGTTGACCCGTCTCCCCAGGTCGGAGATATATTTGCCTAGACTGTACTAACTTCATCTCTCCAGTGGGAGTGGGGAGAGGCTTTTAGTTTCTGCCAAGCTAGAAACTTTAGGAGCATTCACATTGGTAAGCAAAATCTTCTGGTTATTATTTTATCGTCTAGTGAAATTAGGGAGTGGAACCAGTTATAGAAAGAAGGTATTTTAACAACAGTGAGTGGTGATGAGTATACTTCAGATAACCTTGAAAAATAACTATACCCAGTCTGTCGTTCTCTGCCTTCTGGTCAATCACTTGTGCACAGTGTGTACTGTTTGCCAGCAGCTCCTGTTTGTTTTGAGAATTGGCCAGAGACAGCATGGTATAGTCATACGTTTGTAAGGGTAATGTCTTCCTTACACAAGGTGGGGTTTTCAGGAAAGGAGTTAGACACATGAATTTAAGTTGCTGTTTCATTGGTAATGTAAAGAATGTCAAGCGATTTATTTATTTATTTATTAAAAGATTTTATTGGGGAAGGGGAACAGGACTTTATTGGGGAACAGTGTGTACTTTCAGGACTTTTTTCCAAGTCAAGTTGTTGTCCTTTTCAATCTTAGTTGTGGAGAGTAACATTCAGCTTCAAGTTGTTGTCCTTTCAGTCTTAGTTGTGGAGGGCGCAGGTCCAGTTGCGGTTGTTAGTTGCAGGGGGCGCAGCCCACCATCCCTTGCAGGACTCGAGGAGTTGAACCGGCAACCTTGTGGTTGAGAGCCCACTGGCCCATGTGGGAATCGAACCGGCAGCCTTTGGAGTTAGGAGCATGGAGCTCCAACCGCCTGAGCCACCGGGCCGGCCCAAACTATTTATTTTTATATTTAGTTTTCACATGGTCTACCTTATAAAAGTCATCCCGTAGCCCATAGGCCTAGAGTTCTTTGCTGGAATTTTTCTGGGTTAATTTAATTGTCATCCAAAGCAGCCTTTACTCCCACCCTCCCACGCTGGATAGAGCTTAGCCTGGGTGAAGGTAGGGAGAGGCATGTGTTTTTTAAAAGGAAGAAAGGTGCCCATTTCTCCGTGGAGCAGCTTGCAATTGCAGTGGGAACAGAAGGAGAAAGCACCGAGTGTGGGAAGAGGAAAGATGTGGGCGAGTGTGTGTACACGTGGGTCCCGAGGGGAGCCGCCCCCTGGCCGAGACACCTGCTGTTTGGAAGAATCCTGGATGGACTGGGAGTTATTTTACACTCGTTCTTCTCAACAAAGTCCGAAGTCCGTGGGGTTTGCATACCACTGGAATTCACATGCAAAGCAGACCTTTCTTGACAAGTTGGTCAGCTGCGAAGTAGAAGTACAGCCCCACCATTTATTAGTTCTGTGGCTTTGGGCAAATGCCTTAACTTCCCGAAGCCCCAGTTCCACATCTGGAAAATGTTTCCAATTATAAGAATTATTTGAGGCCACAAGTGTAAAAACTCCTAGCACAATGCTTGGCACACTACTCAGAAGCGCAAATGGTACTGGTTATTAGTACTGACGTTATCGTTCGTGTAAAGATCCTGAGCTGGGAATGAAGACAATTTTATTACAGAGTCTTGGAGTGGACCAAGACGTTCCATTAGAATGTGCTTAGTATTATTAAATGTGGGCACGTTTCTAAAGGGATATTGTCATCAGAGGTTTTATTCTGGGAGGAACTTGGTCAAGTTGCTATCTTTGGTAACAGTTGCAAGAAATGAATTCTTCAGTTGGTCAAGTAAACTTCCTTCCTCAGGAGCCTTTTCTTGACTCAGCTATAAAGAAAACGGAACGCTATTAATAGGCTTGCTTTCTGAATTTTATTAGCTGATTGCACAAAGCTTTAATTAGGAACTAAATCACATCAATAAATGTTTAATCATATAGTAAGGAGAACGTGGAAGATTTAGTTCCTTAAAAGTGTATTTATTCCCCATAACAGATTTGCTGTAACCCTCCCCTCCAATTAAAGTCATGAAATAAAGAGAGGGTCACGTAGGGGAGCCGTACAGGCATATCTGGGCTCAGCATTTAAATATATGTGTACTGGATGTCTACATGTGAAGTTGCTCCTTTTCTTGCCTGTCCTGCCTACCTTTGAATAGGCTTATGAACTCCGTGAATTCTCCGGAGGGACGGCAGTGTTCTTTCTCACTGTAGTCTCTGGGCAGCACAGGCCCCGGGGAAGCCGGCAGGCACCTGAGGCAGCTGGTACCGGCACTGACCGAACTTTCCCTTTTTGTGCCCAGTTTCCTTTTCTCTCCCTCTCGGTGTTGGTGAGTGCTGTGGCCGTAGCCCTCCCGATGTGATGCTCTCTGGCTGTGTGTGTCCGGGAATCCTTCCTTCCGGGCAGTATGCTTGGCACCATTTCCTTTCTCACCATAGCATCTCTTAGTTGTCTGGAGGTTTCTATACTTCTACACTTAGTTTAAATGATGCATCATTGCAGTTACTTTTTTTTTAAAATTGTTTCACCTGTGTTCATATGACAAAAATAAACTAACTAATTTAGTTCAAATGACCCTAAAAGATGAATAGTACCTTTGAAGTATTTGGTTGGAATTACTTTTTGTAATTTGAAACTTGTTCAGTCAGAGATTATTAAGATCAAATCTAAGTAATTTCGAATAAATCTCAATAACTAATGTTAGTTAAGGCACATGCTTAGCTGCCAGCGTGTTCACCTAGTCTCCTTTTGAAACCAAACTGGGCTGATTTTTGCAGGGTGACCTAAAAGCTTACCTGCGCACCGAGCAAGATCTCCTGCGGGGGGATTCGCAGACCATGCTGCTGCAGAGGATGGCGTGTGAGATCGCTGCGGGGCTGGCGGCCATGCACAAGCTGCACTTCCTGCACAGGTGGGTCTGGCGTTCCGCCGAGAGGCCGTGCGGTTTGTGGAAGGGCCTAGAAAAAGCTGTGGGAGGATCGGCTGGAGAGTCACAGCGTGGTTTCTGCACACATGGAAGCTGCACTTCCCCGTGTCAGAATAAGGGTTGAGTTGGGCTTCATTTAAACCAGTACTACAGCCTAAGGTCTAGAAATTATTTCCAGAATTTCAAAGAATGAAAAAGTTGTACACTGTGCAGCGTTGAGAATAAACAACCCCAGTCTACCTACCCCCTGGCATCTCTAGTTGTGCCCTTTTCATGTCAGCTTGAGGCTCTATCTAATGGCTAGGTCTAACGGTGTCACATTCCCAGGAGACGAGGAAAGGACCTCATAGGCTAACGTGATTTTTTCCTATAGTGTTGGTTTCTGGCCCGCGCTCCGAGAGGCCTTGCCGTGGCCAGGATGGAGGAGGAGGTCAGGGCTTGTGTGAGCAGCACAGCAGTCAGTGAACACGTGTCTGTCCAAACGTTTCTGGCCCTGCTTGCTTAGCCACAGCTCTGTGGAGCACACTGTATTTTGTTCGGACCGCTGATGAAATTTTTGTAATTAAAACAGCAAAGGTCTTTGTGTCCTGAGGTGATGGTTCTGTGAACCCAAAAGGAGATTTCTGCTTATTCTCCTCTAGCCTTTTAAGCTCTGATTTATGTTTAAAAGATATTTAAAATTATTTCTCAGGTCTCCCGGGAAACAGGCATTATCTCTTTAGTTGAGTTTAATTAAATCGTTTAACTCTTAGCAATCCGAAGACCTGAGAAGGAGCACCTGTGTGTTTTGACTTGAAGGAATGTCTGTAAAGTATTACATTTTTAAAAAAGGTTTTACAGGAATATTTACAGAATGATTCCATTTTTTTAAAATGAGAAAACATTTGGTTGTGTTTGTAGCGGTGTGTGTGTATGTATGAACAGACAAGGAAAAATACCTATCAGATTCTCAACGTTACTTCAAAAGTGGGAAGGAGCATTATTAACATTTTTTTTTAACGTATCTATATCTTGATTGACTTGCACAGTGAGGAAATCATTCTGAAAAAGTACTTTTTAAAAGACCCAAAAGAGTATAGGTTTCTTCAGGCCCAAGGTAGAATCCCTTACATGAAAATTCAAAATATAAAGATCTATTTGTTTTATAATGGATAAATCTTATATTTCATTTTTATGATGACTATTACCTAATACTTGGTTTAGGAATTTTTAGATTTTGGAAAATGGAGCTTTAAAAAAGAATATCATATCATCAGAATCAGCAGCATACGGTTATCAAAAAGCTAGAAATTGTGTTTAAAGCCCAAGTATGTTTTGCCTATTGTATTTTAAAAATTGGCAAATATGTCAGAGGAAATGTTTTCCTATGAGTTTCTTCAGGTTAAAGTTTTACTTTATTTAGAACCTTGTGAACTTTAGAACAAATAAAGATAATAAATCACATGGTTTGGATTTTATTCAGGTACAAAAACTCAAGGTAAAGAAAATTCTTGAAACCATTGACAACTCTCATTTTGTTTTAAAAAGTAACGATGTTTTGTGTAAAATTTCCATTTGGGGCAAACTTGTATGCCTTAAGTTATTTTTTTTTTGTTGGTAGCATACTGTATAGCATATTTTAAAGTTGGAATCTGGAATATTTATTGGCTTACTCAAAGTAAGACTTTCTGTGTTGGTTAAAAATAGAACAGCCCGCATGTCCAACTGAAAGCTGTTAGCTATGATTGGAAACTGATCTAGTAAAGCACCCCCAGTTAAATGTTATTGTTACTTATTGTTTAAGAAGAGACTTAAGGCCTGGTTCTTAGATAGCCTGCATTTCTGAAGTCGAACATGTGATCACGAAGGCCTTGTAAACAGCAGAAGCTGCCATTGTACTGTGCCCCACACTCCTTTGCCCAGCTGGCCAGAAGCCTGGGACTTCTTGTCCCCTGCCTGTCAGTCTTCCTGAGCAGTTCCATTGAGATGCCACCAGGTCACTGCAACGAGCTAAGTGCAGAAGGGTTCCAGCGGGCGGCCTGGGTTCTCCTTGGCTCATGGTACTGGAGACCTGTGTGACCGTGGCCTTGAGAAGTACCCAGCTGACTCCCTGCACCCAAGAGTCTCGTTAGGATTTGTCCAGTTTCAAAGTTAGCATTGCTTTCTGCTGAAAAACACTGAGGTTGCTAAGTTATTTAGCCCTGAGTGTGGGTATCCAGTGTTATAGGAGCATGATAAATAAACACTGGTGTTAGGTGCCATCTTCCATTATTTTTTTCTTATGTTGTACTACAGGTGTCCACGTTGGTAGAGCTTAGAAAGTCTACTTACTAATTGGCTTGTGCTGCATCTGTGGCTTGAGTGTTTCTTTCAGTCAATGAATTATTAGGGGTTTTCCTTAATTTGTGTGCATGTAAAAATCTTTAGGTTATATTCTTAAAAATTTCTTCTAATGTTTTTTTCTGTTTTAAAGGTTGGTCTTTAAGGAATAAATTTTAAATATGGCAATATATATAATTGCTTTAATTCTTTTTATTGATCATTTTAAATAAAAGCCACAGATAGAATCTGGCACATAGTGGTATTAAATGAAAAAAAAAGATGCTACAACTCTAGCATCCTTTTGCTTTCGTGATAACACCCAATGATTTTCCTTCAACAGACTTTGGAGTCAGATTTGATCTAAAAGTCCACAAGCGCTCAGTGAGTGCATGGAAATGAGAGAGTGAGCAGTGGTAGGCGCAGTTATTGCCTGTTCTAACCTCCTGCTCTTCACTAGTCAAGTCTCGATAACAGAGCGGAATTCTTAGGATTCATGTATAGCGTCAATGAAATCCTAAAGCAAGCCAGGAAGGAAGGAGAAGCAGGAGAAATAATGATTATGATGAATGAGGCCTTGTCTTACTTTTAGAGTTTTTAGCTTGCTTGCCTTTTTTCTGGGGTTTGTTTTTATATTAAATTAAAGACAATGTGCACTTCATTAAGTATTCATTGATCTTCTGCAGTCTGCAAAGTTCAGTGCTACGTGGGGTGCGGGATACAGAAATGTGTTTAAAGTCAAAGCAAAACCCGCACTTCTTCCTCCAGCAGGAGAGTCACCGCATGCATTCACCTCACGCAGAGTGGTCACTGTGTTCCAAGCACTTGCAAAACAGTCTGGGAATAGTTATTTTATCCTCAGCACCACCTAAAGAGCCACGAGGCAGGTGCCAGTACTAACCCCGTTTTCTAGAGAGGATACTGATGCTCAGAGTGATGAGCGATTTGTGTCTCAGCCCGACTCGAGCCGTCTGAACCCAGGCCGTCTGACGCTGGAGCACTCGTCCCTCTGTGTGTTGTCGTGGGTGCCGCTGTTTGCCTGCAGGAAGACAAGTTACTTTTGTGGTGATCGTGGGGGGAGTCAAGGAGGTGGCATTGTAGTTGTTCTTGAAGAACGAGCATGAGTTGGAGAATGGAGAGAAGGGAGTAGCAAGAACACGTGAGTGGTGGGAGAAAAAGAGAAGAACGAGAGGGTGTGTAGGGAAATACCAAATAATCTACTTTAACTGCTCAAGATGCACGAAGGAAAATAGTGGAAGCTAAGCACAGGGAGGTAGCCTGAAGCCAAATTACAGGGGAACTTGGGTGCCAAGATGAGCCCTTGGATTATTTCATAGGCAGAGGAGTGACAGGACCAGGACTCTGCGCATGCCTGTGTGTGTGCTTAGTCACCTTTGCAGGATGGTTAGGAAAGAGGACGCTACTGACAGGAGAGCAGGAGAGCCAAACAGGAACTTACGTAGGGTGGCTGTCCATGAGTGTTTTCATTTCCCCTTCTACATGGAAAATCTGTTGAAGGCAGGGAGGGACTGGATCTTCTTTGCCTTCATATCTCCCATGATGTATTTCACACAGAAGTGAGGAAAAGCAGCAGAGGGAAGGAACCAATTTAAATGCAGTGTAAACCCAAGAAGAAATGGAAGACGTTAATGGATCAGGTAGCTAAACTGGAAAGGTGATTAAAAAGCTTTCACTTAAAAAGTCACCAGGTCCAGAGGGTTTCATGATCGACTTCTGTCTAATCTTTAAAGAATAGATGAGACCAATGGATTTTTAACTATTCCAGACCATAAAGAAAACTGAGATTTCTGTAACTCATTTTATGAATCCAACATAACTTTGATGGCAAAAGATGGCATAAAAAAGAAAATTATATGATTCTGATTAATGACTATTAGCAAATTTCATCCAGCAATATGTGAAAAAAACAGTATGACTTCTAGGAGTATAAGGGTAGGTTTATATCATAAAATATATCTGCATAATTTATTACATTGCAACAAAATAAAAGAGGAAAGAATACATTGTCAGTAGATTGCTGAAACAGTCATTCAGTATAATTCATCAGACCTTCCACATTTAAATCCCTGTTACTAAAGTTATTTACCAAAATTCAATAACAACTGTCAGTCTAAGTGGCAAAATAATACAACCTTTCAATTAAAATGTGAAACCAGACAAAGACAAATACCCACAATTCGCATTATTTTTCAACATTTCCTTGGTGTACTAGTGAATACAAACACAGACTAGATTTATTTTCAAGTTATCAGTATAAAAATAATACTTAAAATTTATTGAATGCTTCCCGTGTGCCAGCTGTTCCTAAGTGCTTCATGAATAGTAACTTATTTCATCTTGGCACCAGCTCTAAGAGATAGATGCCCTCCTGTCCTTCCACCTGTCCTGTGGCAGAGGGGGAAATGCAGGCACAGAAACATGTACTGACCTGTTGAGCGTCTCACAGCTGAGAAGTGGCAGAGCCAGACCTGTGAGCTCCTGAGCCTGCACTCCCAGCCACTCACCTACACTCAGCAATCATCGGAAATGAAGAAAACACCCTTCTTTACGGTGACATGATGTGATATGTCATGAAAAACCGAAGTACTAGTTTCTTTAAAAAATAAAATAAAATTAGTAAGAGCTTGTATGTGGCTTGCTATAAAATGGTTTTTCCCTGTACTGGGTACAAGAACCTAGAAATGAAGATGAAAAAAACCATACTGTTCTCAACAATGCCACAATTATAAGTTATTTGGGAATAAAGTGTATGAGAAAGGCACAGGACTATACAAATATACGAAATCGTATTGACGGACACAAAATAACGGGAACAAATAGAAATGTGTACTGTGTTGTATGATGGGAAGACAACACAAACATTGTTGTCAGTTAACTCGAAACAAATGATACAATTCCATTTAGAATCCTTAGGATTTTGGGGGTGGGGCGAGAGGGAGTGGTGGATAAATTATCTTTGGCTACATATAGAAAAATAAATGAAATGTCTAGAAGAGCCATTGAAGTATGGGGGAGAAGTGCATTGTTGGGGCAGTAACGGAACCTTGCTTTACCAGATATCAGAATACACAACAAGCCATTGTAATAAAAATCAATATGATTTTGGCAGAGAAACATTAATAGACAGTACACAGTACATAGAGAAAGTTAATATGTGGCAAAAGTGAGATTTCAAATCAGTGGGAAAAGGATGCTCGTTTATTAAAGGCTGGCACAGTTAGTTACCTGTTTGGGAATGGAATTGGACCTCTGTATCATCCTATATATAAAAATAAAGATAAAAGAATTAAATGTATTATTGTCACAATTCCAGAGGACTATATGTATAACCCAGGGTTTAGTGAGGCCTTCTTAATTAAGATGAAAAACCCAGAAGTTATAAAAGGAAAGGTGGATATGGTTGACTAATATATAAAAATTAAATACTCCTTATAGCAACACATACCATAAACAAAGTCAATAGACAACAGAGTTAGGAAGTTATATCTGCAATCCAGATAGCAGCTAAAGTGCCAACACATATAATACACAGAGTTCTTACAAATTGACAAGAAAACAATGACCCAGTAGAAAAATAGCCAAAGATATAAACAGGCCAAGAAACATGAAGAGGTCTTCAAATTCAGAAGTAGATAGAAACATGCAAATTAAAGTAACAAACTCAAAAATGAAAGGAATTGCCAAATCTGTTGTTAGTAAGGGTATGGGGGGAAATTTTTTCTTACATTACGTATAGGTCATATATTGCATATAAATTATAAATTTTTGAAAAGCTGCTGGGCAATAACTATATAATTAAAAATGCACATTCCTTTCAACCCTATTTCTAGACTCAATCTCATAGGAAACAGAAGCACTGGAATTTATTAGAAATATCTAATACATATGAAAAATATCCATTGCAGCATTGTATAAAGTGGTGGCAATAAAGAAACGAGAGGCAAAGTTAATGTTTGTCAGGGGGAACTAGAATAAATTTAAGTACATTTGTACTGTGGAATATTATACAACTATAATAAAGAACTACTGCACTAATTGATTCAGAGGGATTTCCATGTGAATAAGAAATAAAGATGCAGATGTAAGCATAATATTGCATTTTTGAAAAGCACGTGCATTTTGAAAAGCAGGTGCTCCTTAAATCTCCTCATTTGTACTATGCATGTACGTATGGGGAAAAAATATAGAAAGATTCTACCTCCCAGTTTCACATGTTAAAAGGCTGCATTTCAGGAAGAGTAAGAAAAAGCCTACCATTTACATAACCCGGTTTATGCAAAGTGTATGTGTGTGCAGGAGAGGGGTGGGGCAGGCTCCAGGCTTGTGGGCTGTCTGCTGTGTTGTCAGGAAAGAGCAGCACGCTGCAGGCCGAGCGTCGTCCGGCGGCAGGCTCCCTGCTTGGGGCTTACAACCTCGGTTTAAAATCACTTGTCGTGTATAGAGAATTAAATGTCCCGTTCTAGATGGCCTCAGGCTCCCTGGGGAGATTAATGTTCAGGGATCCATGGAAAGTGCTCGCTGTGTTTTTAAAGCAGCTTGTTTGCCGCGTGCTAACATGGCACACACGACACATGCCGGCCGTCTCTGATCCTGATCTGATGGGGTCTAGGCTTGGCTTCTAGGGGTTGCCGGTAGGTGGTGCAGCCCCACCTGGGCCTGCTGCATCTCCATGCACCTTCACAGCTGGAAAGTGGCAGAGCCGCTTTCAAGGACCAAGATCAGAATCGGGCTCTCTGTCCAATCCCTAGAAACCACTTCCTGACAGATTCTGTCCAGGTTTACAGCTGTTTACAGTGGGAAGATAAGCCAGAGCTAGAAGTTGGGACCCATAGAGGCCTGGCTGTCCAACTCAGGATCAGCTCGTGCCCAGGCCTGGAGGAAACTCAGACTGAAGGCACTACCCCCTTTTATCCCCGGTCCCCCAAACCCAGGCCAGCGTTGGCGGGCTGTGCCACATTCCTGCCACAGACATTTTCCTCCTGCCCACCCAGAATTCCCCAGTGGAAGTGTTCTGTGTGTGCCCAATGCCCAGCGGACGCAGTAAATGTACTTCCGCTCAGCGAGCAGGGACTGACCCAATAAGCTGGGGCGACAGCGGTCAGAACTCTGAGTCGCCTCTTTGTGCCGTATCAGCAGCCTCTTGCTTTAATTTTCCACTTGGACCTGTTTGAGCTACATCCCATCTTTGAGTGGTAAGTGGCGGAGCCTCTCTTTTCTTTTTGAACCTTCGTGGCTGCCAAAGGCGGCTGGCGTGGTGAGCCAGGTGAGACTGCGGGGTGGAAGTCTTCCCCTCGCCTCCCTCAGCTGCTCCAGTTGAAGCCGTGTTACTTACCCCTGAGCCCATCCATCGCTTCTGTGAAATGGGGATCGTCGTGACCCTGAAGTGCTGCTGTCACGATTCCACAAGATGACGTATGCCGAGTTCTAGAAGAGTACTCAGTAACTTTCAGTTATTTCGCTTGCCGTTTGTTACCCTTTTTATCAGGATTTCACGTTATTCGGGAAAGCATAAGTAGGTAACGTAGAGGTGTGGGTGGTTTTGAAAATGGCTACAGTCACATCGAGCTATTCATCAGAGCAGTCCTGCAGATGGGTCCACTCTGGTCTAGGTGAGTTGAGGACTCGTGGTGGCTCTTGGGAATCGGGATGGAGAACTCTTTAGACCTGTGGACTCCCACTTCCTGTGTCCATCGGCCCCACTCATGTGGCGAGTCATGTGCAGTCAGTGACAGCCAGGCGACAGCAAGTGCTGCCAGGTGAGGGGAGGGGATGCTGTGAACAGAGCCAGAGCCTTGAGAGAGCCTTTCAGGGCTGGTTGTTTGGCGGCCTCCCTGCTAGACCAGTTTTTCCACTTGAAGGAAGAATATACTGGGTATGTTTGTATTTCCTGACCAAAACTAGCCATTGACGTCAAGCGTTACCTCTGTTGTTAAGAAGTTACGCCTTTGTGTTTTTCTCTTCTTCAGCTTTGCGTGTTTGGGGCTGCAGAGAACATTTATTTTTACCAATTTTGAATCAAGTGATATCATCATCTTGCATCTGGATTGCACTTAACGTTTTGAAAACTTATGTGTCTTTTTATGTTATCCTTGTGACAGCCTTGTGAATTAGCTCTTACAGGGACACCCCTATTGTTCTTGTGAGGAAACTGAGGCTCCAATGGTTAAGTGACTTGCCCAGAGTCGCACAGTTCTTAAGCAGTGGAGCCGAGACCAGCTCCCGGGTCTTCCGACTGTGGGTACTGGGACGTTTAGAGTGGATGAGGGAGCAGGTTTAGAAGACATTCCTCCAGTCATACCATTGTTTTCTTCCTCTTTCCCTCTGGTTTTCGGTAAGGAGAAGCATTCTGCCTGTCCCTGAGAATACCAGTTGAATTGTACAGAGTTTCATGAGGCCTTTTATAATACAAGCCAGGGCCTTTTGGGGATAACTTCCCATCTTTCATCCAAGCTTCACATTTGATGTCTAAAGACCTGCAGTGGACAGGTGTAAGGAGAGGAACGAGGGAGTCCAAGAGTGGCTTCAGTGGCCTGAATAGAAGGTGCCACGTGCTCTGAAAGGGCTCCAGCCAGCCTCAGGCCTGAGGTGACACACACATGCCCCCTTGGAATGCTGAGCCCCCCTTTAATTCTGCTCTTAGGAGGAAGGTGTTGGGAGGTTTGCAGGGGATCTGTTTCTGGAGAGCCTAATGCTTGCTAGTGGTGCTCAGCTGCCTCTGTTGGCAGAACGTGCACACTGCCCAGCTGCAGCTGTTGGTGCAGTGGGTAAAGCTACCACCTGAAAGCCTTTTCATTTTTCTGCCCAAATGGCATACTACTTCTCCCTCCCTCTCTTCCTTTTTCCCTTCATCCCAGAAAATAGGGACCACTTCCTTTCTTAAGATTGGCAGTTTCTCTGCTGTTTGTAACTACAGTAGAGTCATGTGCCAGGCCTTTCCCAAACACATCCACAGGCCCAAAGGCTTCTGGATGGAGCACCGTGAAAATCACCACTTGTAGACAGAGGCTGTGGAGAGGAATTTAGTACAACTAACTGGAAATTCAGATCAGCACATGTTTATTTGAGGACCAGCCATACGCATGGTGCAGTGCTCTGATAGTGTATTGTTGAGAGTTAGTGTCAGTGAAAGGATGAAAATACTATTGAACGGTGGCTTACCAGCTTTGTGACCCTAACAAAGTCACTTCAATTCTCTGTGCCTTAGTTTCTTTATCTGTAAATGGGGAAAAGAATAGTTCCCACCTTGAAGGTTTGATGTAAAGATTAAATGAGCTACTAATACATGTGAAATGCTTAGAAACGTCTTGCGTAAAGTAAGTGCTTTGTAAATATTAGCCATTATATAACTGAATCAGTGTTATGTACCAGGCTGTCACGGAGTTACAGCCATGGCAGCTATTGCTGTTGTCATTCTCGTTATATTTCAGACACGTGAGCATTAGAAATTCACATTTTTGAAAATAAGAATTCAAGAATTAGTTTAAAATTTTGGTCTTCTACAATCATATAAAGACAAACATTTTAAATTTTGGACTGTAGAAATTCAGTTTTTGATAACTTATTTGTGATTTAAAACAATAAATTAGGTGTCCTTTTCTATTTTAGTTTAGTGGCCTTTTTTTATTCATATGCCAATTGATGATTAAAAAGATTCTTAAGGACTAAAGCCAAAATCCAGAAAGTTGAATCTGTTGTCTAATGGAAAATTCCTTTAGAAAAAATAATTTTTTCTTTTCAAGTTATGTGTTTTTGAAAACCAACTTGTTCTTAGATAAACTATATAAGTTGTTTTTAGTAAGTTATGAAAATATGATCTTCCCTTGTGGAAAGGTGGAGTTTGGAAGAGATGAGAGTCATTTGAAAGGGCCTCCTTGTGATGCCCACATATCTTTGAAAAAGGAGTTAAAAAACATTTTTAATAATGTAAATTACTTTATGGGGCCTTGAAGTTGTACCTTTATTAACCTTTCCTTATAATGAGTAGACTACTAAATTGTTACCCAAGTAATACAAGTTATTGTAAAGAAAAATATCCACAGACAATTTATATAATAGTATTTTAGAATTCTTTCTTGTTTGCTCTTAAAATACTAGGAAATGAGCCGTAAATCTGGTATTAATACAAAACAAGGTATAGATATGGTCAGTATTTAACCTTAGCAGTCATAGTTATTTGCAGAAACATCTGATCGTCTCCATTATTTAAGTAATTAAGAATATGATACGTAACCCATTTCTATAAAAAAAATTTTGAAAACATTAACTATTAAGCAGGGAACTAAAAATACTATTCTAATTACTAGAGAAAGCCTTTTTCCATCGCAATTTCTTGTCAGTTTCCTGGTTGTAGATCTTCCTTGATCTCGTGCTCACTTGCTCTTCTGTTTTCAGTGATTTAGCCCTGCGGAATTGTTTTCTCACCTCGGACTTAAATGTGAAAGTGGGAGATTACGGAATAGGATTCAGCAGGTACAAGGTAAGCCAAAGGTTTAAAGGTTCTGTCCTTAATCTGATTTAATTTCATAGTCATGAGATGGTAATATCACCGAATGCCACTCCATTTTTGGAAGAGAGGGGTAAGAATCTTGGTTATACTACCTTTTTGGAGAGGAGTGGGTTCCAGTCATTTTAGAGGTAGTGTTGGCTTCTGATGTGTGGTTTGTCTAAATCCCTGGCTTTGTGCCCGAGGTTTTGTGACAGCTTTCCAAATGCTTCGTTTAAAAAGACTTATACTCAGTGTAATTGATATGGATTGATGGTGCATAATAATTTAGTATGCACATGGGCACTGTAATTACCACTTGTATAGTAAAATATACATGTCAGTATTTCTCTGTGTTCAGTAAAATTTTGGCTCAAATTCAATAATCTTGAGATTTAAGTTTTTAAACTCTGTCCTAAATATATCCCCATAGAAATCAAGAGGCAGATGAAGTTTTTATTTGTGCGTGTGCGTGTGTGCGTGTGTGTGTGTGTGTGTGTGTGTGTGTGTAGCCCAGCTGAAGGAGGAAGCTTGATGTGGGGCAAAGAATGCAACTTCCTGGCTCCCGTGCTGTCAGAAGACCATGGGAAAGCCACTTGGCCTCCATTTTCTAAGTAGCAACATGAGGATAGCTGTTCTGTCTTCGGGGTTCATGTGACGACCAAAGAGGTCATATTTTCACAGTACTTTGTAACCAAAAAGTTTTATGCAAATGTAAGTTGGCCATTGTCTACATAATAGCTATAGTGTCTTGAGTGCTTGCTGTGTACCAAGCACTCCGAGGTACTTGCCTACATTAGCTCATTTAATTAACCCTCATCGTAAAGGCAGGTGGGTATTGTATCACCCTCATTTTACAGATAAAGAAAAAGGCCCAGCGTATTTGTTTCCTGCCCAGATTTACGTAGCTGGTAAACGGATGGACACGGACTTAACAACCCAGTCTCAGATCCTAACGCCTGTACCTTATTCATTAACGGAACCACTCCCCTATTCCGCGCATAAGGCCCCGCTGGTTTGCTCGGAGTCTGTGTTCTGTGCGTCAGATACAGCGTACCTTCCTCTTCCGGGAAGAGTGAGTGTTTGTGGCTCAGAGACCAGGAGGCTTCGGAGAAACCCTCAGCCACCTTCTGCTCAGAAGGTCTCTCTATCCCCACTCCTATCTCTGACAGGGCTTTTGGGTTGAGTATGTGTTTTCTGAGAATGGCCTGGAATGAAATCATTGAGCTCACCAAAAGTGTAATGGAATTCAAAATTCTGTATGCTTTCTAACAAAACAGGACGATTATATTGAAACAGATGATAAAAAAGTTTTCCCTCTGCGATGGACTGCTCCAGAATTAGTAACCAGCTTTCAAGACAGACTACTAACTGCAGATCAAACTAAGTACAGTAACATTTGGTATGTACTGATTTACTCTTCCATTAGGCTTTTGCATATAAAGTCCAAACTTCTTTGTCCTTGAGTCCTTTCCTAAAGGAAGGTAACTGAATAAAATGTAGGGACACAGAGTGTCTGATGGTGTGAAAAAGACAATTTATTGACATCATGGCAATAGTCACAATTGCAATGATGTAACTAACTGTTTGCATATTGCCATTCTTACCCATTCGATAGTAATAAGTTCCGCAAAAGTGGGAACCAAGTCTACTTTCTGTGCCTCCCACAGGGCCTGGCGTGTAATACATTTTTAATAACTATTGAAGTGAATGAAAAAACAGAAAGGGGTTTGGACTATTGTATAATACTGTGATTTATAGGAGATTAGTTAAATGGAAGTTGAAAACAATGTGTCTGAGTCTTTGACTAACAATTTCTATTACAGCTTTCTTCATTTATATCTACATTTTGTGTGTGTGTGTGCTATTGTCCTGCTAACTGTTTTTTCCTCTTGGTTTGGGTGCTATATACTCTATTCTTATACTTTTATCGATTTTCCTAGAAATTATAACATGTATGCTTCACTTACCTTAGTCTAATATTAGTTCATATCTTGGCCCTCTTTCTGAACAATACAGGGATCTCAGAATACTTTAACTTGGTTTCACTGTACAAAACACACACACAGCTATATGTTGTGGTTGGGTATTTTAATTTTTTCTTTTAACCCCATAAGGCATTATTATTGTTTTTTTAGCATCAGTGTTTGTTTAGGTTTATCCAAGTACTAAGATCACTTTGTTTTTCATTCTTTTTGTTTTTTTTTTTTCCTTTTAAATCTCAGACATTTAATCTGGGATTACTTTCCTTTTGCCCAAAGTGTGTCCTTCAGAATTTCCTTCAGTGAGTGTCTGCTGATAACAGACTCTCAGTTTTTTGTAGGTCTGAGCATACTTTTATTTTCTCCACGTTCTTGAAATATATTTTTACTTGATGACAGTTATTTTCTCTCAGCATATTGAAGATATCATTCTACTGTCTTCTGGCTTCCATTGTTGTTATTGAGAAGTCAGCTGTAAGTCTACCTAAGCTCTTTGAAGGTAATGTGACTTTTCTCTCCGGCTGCTTTTAAACTCTTCTCTTTGTCTTTCGAATTCGGGGGTTTTGTTTTTGTTTGTTTCATAGTTCACTGTGATGCATATGGATATAGATTTCTTACATTTTTCTGCTTGGGATTTATTTGGCTTCAATCTGTAGGTTGATGTTCTCTGTCTGTAGATTGATGGTGTTCTCAGCCCTTAACCTTAAAATATTGCCTCTGCCCCATTTTCTCTCCTTTTGGAAGTCTGATTAGACATGTTTTATGCCTTCTTGCTCTGTCTTCTGTCTCTTAATCTCTCTTTTATATGTTCCATCTCTTTGACTCTCTATACCACATTCTAGATAATTTTCCAGACCTGTGCTCCAGCCACTAATACTCTGTCTCTTTTTAAAATCCTCTCTTCAGCTGTGTCTAGTCTTCTATTAAATCTGTTAAGTTTTATAGTTCAGTTATTGATTTTTCAGTTTTGGGAGGTCTGTTTGGTGTTTAAAACTTTGTCCCAGTGTTTTTAATAATTGGGTGGTGATCTACCTCAGGTAATTTCAATATCGGAAGTCCTTGTGTATTTGCCCTTGCTGCTTGATGGTGCCTTGTTTCCTGGGGGACTTTTTTGTGGTGAGGATCTTGGAAATCTAGAATCAAGGAACATTCCTCCAGAGAGACCCTGCATGTGCGTCCGTATGTGGGGCACCTGGGTGTCCCCAGTGCCATGTACGGGCACTACGCTGGTCCAGGGCTTTATGGATTCATTTGGCTTGAGGGGTTTTTGGGCTGCAAATTCAAGTAAGGGCCAGCTGTGTGGTTACAACTTCTTAGGGACTACTCCCCGACACACACACACGCAACGTTCACACCCATATGCATACAGGCACAGTCACACACACTCTCGGACTTACTCATAGCACCTCGGCGCCAAGGCAGCTGACCTTTCCGGCTCGTGAAGGGGCGGTAGGGACAGGTTTATTCCCACTGTGAGGAGGTCTTTCTCTGGGACCCCTTATCTTGGGCAGGCACAGGGCTTTGGACTGTCCACCACCACCAACAACACCTCCATCAAGCCTCAGAAACCAAAAACACAGAAGCCCAGATTCTGTGCTTCAGCAGATGCTGCAGGACAAAGGAGGTGTAGTGACCTCCTCAGTTCTCCACGCGCTAGGCCTCGTCCTGGTAATGCCCTGCTGGTTTAGCTCTTCTTTGATGCCTTGAAACAAGATGCATTTTATGTTTCATCCATATTTTTACTATTCTCAGCAGGAGGATTGACCTGAAAACTTAGCCTCATTTGCAGAGACAGAGCCCCCACCCCTTGTTTCTGACAATTTGAGAAGTCACTGGTGGCAGGGCCGGCAGCAGTATCACCTTCCACCAGAGGCAGGGCCACATTTCCCTGTGCCAGGGGTGAACGAGAGGGACCTTTCTCTGAGAGTTTGGTGGAAGAGGGATAAGAGCTACAGGACATTTTTCTTCGCAGAAGAAAGAGGCTCAAAGGTTCTCGAGGAGGCATGAGCCAGTGCCAGGTGAAGAGTTGAATAGACAGGACGAAGAGGAAATGGTTGTTGGTGATAATTTCACAGGAGACTGTATGGGATAGGATCGAGAGCTCCAGGCCGGGATGACCTTGAGCAGGAGACTCCTCATTTTTCTCTGTGGCCTGTCTGAGGAGATAAGAAAGGGATGCTATGCTCAAGAAAGGTGTTAGACGTGGCGGGGTGGAGAGTTGAAAAAAACCCGCGCTTCATGTTCTCTGAAGAAGAGGGTCAGATGGGGCTGGACAGGGTTTTGGAATGGGCCTTCCTGGGAGAGGGGCAGGGAGTTAAGTCAGGGATTGGGAGAAATGGAGACAGGTAGAGTTATACGCCCAAGGTCAAACTAAGCTTGATGGTGATAACACTCATTTTGCCATTGATCACACCCCACCTTTGTGGTCTGTAGCATTTCACATGAACTTCTTATTTTCCTCAGTTAAATTGTCTTAAATTTCTTTTATATCCACGGCGGCCCTCTGCCCCAGCAGTTCTGTGCCATGGAGAAGGCACCTCTTATTTCTTGGGTTGGATTGGGAACTTTGGGTCCTTTTATTTCCTTTGATAGAAATGATCTCTCAACTTAGATACTGAATATGCTGATTTTTTTTCACTGATTTGTGAAAGTAGCATAAGAGAATTGAACTCGTAAGTTATATTATACAATGTGAAATAAACTTATTTATTCAATACAATTTACTATCCAAACAAGCAGTCTGGTGGGTATCGATCAAAGTCATGTAAACCGTCAATACCGAAACCTGGCTGGGCGTCAGAATCACTAGGGAGCTTTTTTAGAAAGACCGTTTGCTGGGCCGCACAGGCACCTACCAGCTAAGAGTCCTTGGGGGTGGGTCATAAATACCAACATGTTCATTTAAAGCTCCCACACGACACAGATGAGCAGCCAGGTTTGTGAGCCACTGCAGTAAGTGGGAGACTGTCATACATGAGAAGGCAGTAAACGGTGGGAAAGAAATGCAGAGACCACGGAGAGGAGATGAAGTGTTCATCTGACTTGAGCAGCAGAGCCCATCTCCATGGGGACAGAGCACTGGGCATCAGTGAGTGGGACCGGTAGGGACAAAGGGCATTCCTGCCTGTGGTAGCTGCTGCGCCTGGAGGCAAGAGGCTCGGGCAGGTGGCCCCCCAGGCACACAGATGGGGGCAGAGTATTGGAGGGAAATCCCTTCCTAATAGCAGCACAGCCCAAACCACTCAGGAAGAACTGCAGCAAGAAATGTATGGGTCCCCCAGGGAAGAGTTGTCCACGTCAGGATTCCTCTTAGGGATTTTCTGATGTTTACTTCTGTTGTGAATGGAATTTTTTTCTACCAAAAACTCGGGATTGGGGATATTTATCTTGTATCTAACCATTTTGCTGAACTCTTAACTCATTCTAATGCTCCTTCAAATAATTTCTTGAGTTTGCAAGTTGAGAGTCATATTGGCTCCTCCCTGTGATTCTGCCTGCTGTCGCTGCTTCGTGCTTTTTTGCATTGGCCAGAACTTCTATCTAGAGTAGTATCCAGTAGTAAATATGAGGCGCTGTTCTTGTTGTGGTCCTCATTTTCATGGACATCTCTCTTTTTTTAACCATGCTTTTAACCATGTGCGAGAGCTGTCTTTAATAACCTTTTCCGTACACACCTTGTCCTTAAAGTTCCTAGTGACTGTACAAATGAAAATGTGGGTGTTAAAAATTCGGCATCGTAAGGGAGAAAGAAATAACCGTTTTCATTTTTCCGCAGGTCCCTGGGTGTGACACTCTGGGAACTTTTTGATAATGCTGCTCAGCCTTATTCCCACCTTTCCAACTTAGATGTTCTCAATCATGTCATTCGAGAAAGAGACACAAAACTCCCGAAGCCCCAGCTGGAGCAGCCTTATTCTGATAGATGGTTGGTAACTTCCTGTTTTGTTTTGTTACCTTCAAGAGATAAGGAAATCCTGTTTCCGTGGGTGTTAGTAATATATTCCCAATTTTAAAGCAATAAATGTTATCAAAAGCAATTATTTGTATATTATTCGTGACTGATTTTAGAATTAACATCTATTTATAAAATTTAATGTTATTTTTGAAAAATGTATACAAGTAGCAGAAATTTATATATTATGTGCAGTAAGAAAAAAATGGGAAGTCAACTAATTAGAAAAATCAACAGTAAGGGCATTTGCTATTGTGGAATTGTTTTTAAATGAAACTGTTCACACAAGTGGTATTTAGTATGTAAGAAAAGAGATAGCTTAGAAATGATAATATTTAAATTGGCAGTTGGAAATAATTTGCGTAATGTTTTTGGAAAACAAATTCACTTCTTCAGACCAGTTCTTACTCCATCAGGTTCACCTCTCTTTAGGCCTCTGTCTGTACCCGTGTGCCTGGCTGGCATTGCCCCTGAAGCTTGGCACCCCTGCGTGTAGGCAGTGCCCAGCTCCCCAGGTTGCTAGAACCATCTCACCGAGGATAACTGGACATACACACTATAGATTTAATACTTTGACATTGTTTTTGTCTTCCCTTTGTCTCGTGGCTGCAGTTTAAGATGTTGGCCGTATTCAGCCAACCCTTGGGAGATCCAGCTCTTGGTTGCTGCCTCGTTTGGGCTTCATTCTCTACTCATTTCCCTCCATCTTCAGCTCCTTTTATGATCTCAGGAAACCATGTGCTGTGGAAGAGTGTACTGCTACTGTTTATGGGGGGGGTAGTTAGAGATTAGTTCCAATGGTCTTTGTCCGTGTGCATTCTCACAAAATAAAGTGAGTGAATCTAAAAACGGTAAGACACACACATCTTTACTACACAGAATTCCTGTGACAATTGTTTTAAGAGGAAAACGTGTTAAAACTTTCTAAATTCATTGGATCGGTCCACGGACAAACACCAGAGGAACAGATGACGAGGCCAAAGAATCCCAGAGATACTGCGAGATGTGTTGAGAACACAGGAAATAGTGGGCCAAGTGCTGTGTTTCTTCATTGCCTCTTTCACCATGAATTGAACACATTCGTGTGGTCGGCAGTGATTGAAGTGTAGAAACTTCTGTGGCGTTGAGTTGGCGTAGGGGGTCCTTGTAAAATCTTTTCTTATTTTAAAACAATTTATTATCAGTCCATTAATTAGCTCTCCTGTGTCGCTCAGGTATGAAGTTTTACAGTTCTGCTGGCTGTCACCGGACAGGAGACCAGCGGCCGAGGACGTGCACAGACTGCTCACCTACCTGCGGATGCAAAGCCAAAGGGACTCGGAAGTCGACTTTGAGCAACAGTGGAATGCTCTTAAACCAAATACAAACAGCAGAGACACTTCCAACAGCGCAGCGTTCCCGATCCTCGACCACTTTACCAGGGATCGGCTTGGTCGGGAAATGGAGGAGGTCCTCACGGTGACTGAAACCAGCCAGGGCCTAAGCTTCGAGTATGTCTGGGAGGCAGCAAAGCACGATCACTTTGACGAGCGCAGCCGGGGCCCCCCAGACGAAGCCTTGTCCTACACGAGCATCTTCTTTCCAGTTGAAGTGTTCGAGAGTTCGCTTTCGGATCCCGGGCCTGGGAAACAAGACGACAGTGGCCAGGATGTCCCCATGAGAGCCCCCGGAGTGGTCCCCGTCTTTGATGCCCACAACCTTTCTGTCGGAAGCGACTATTACATCCAGTTAGAAGAAAAAAGTGGGAGCAACTTGGAGCTTGATTACCCCCCTGCACTGCTTACAACTGAAATGGAGAATCCAGAAAGGACACGTGACGAGGCGCCCCAGTTTCTGACACTCAGACATCTTGAATTTGAGGAGTCCAGCACGGATGAGGATTTCTTCCAAAGCAGTGCAGACCCCAAAGATCCCGGCATACTCGAGGACGTGCATGTTACCAGGGGCCCCGAGAGCCCTTTTAACAACATATTTAGTGATTGTGACAAGTCGGAGGATTTGCCCAGTCACCAAAAAATATTTGACTTAATGGAACTAAACGGCGTTCAAGCTGACTTTAAGCCAGCCACTTTAAGTTCAAGTTCAGATGACCCCAAAGAGTCAGGAATAACATGCCACTTGGAGAAAGAAAAGCCCCGGAAGCTTTTTGACTGTGAACCTCTTTGCTCAGCAGAAAACCTTATGCACCAAGATAATGTTGGTCGAGTGAGTGTTCAAGAATTGTCAGAAAACTTTTTATTTCTTCAAGAGAAGAACTTACTGAAAGACGCGTTGTCTAGCAAAGAACACATAAATAGTCTTCAAGCAGAACTTAAAAATGCTGGCTTTACTGAAACTATATTAGAAACGCCACATAGAAATGTTTTAGATATTGAGCTCCAGTTTGCTGACAATAAACCAGACTTTTCTTTGTTGCAGGAAAACCTAAGCGCAAAGGGTAAAGACACAGGTGTGCTCAAGGACACTCTGAACACCTCGTTGTCCCCTTCCCCGGAAGTGCAGGTACCTTCTGCCTCGCTCGAGACAGAAGGAATGCCTCACAGTGTACCTCCAGATGCGTTCCCAAAGCAGGGAGAAACCACGCCCAAGTGTGGAGATGCCAGTAGCCATGATGACGGTCTCTGCCAAGAAACGAATCCAGGCTCTGTGACTGCCCCGGTTGAAATTCCCTCGACTGATGCCAAAACACACGGCACTGGCCACAGGTCCCAGGCGCTAACTCACCAAAGTGAGGCTGCCCCAAGACTGACCCCGAGTGACGCAGTTCTTGTTGCGGACATTTTTGCCAGTGAAGTGAGTATAGGGAGTAGTGGTCTTCCAGAGCTGAGACAAGACTTAGAAAACCCGCCGCTTTCAGCGGACCGTCACAGGAGCAGTCTGCTGCAGAAAAACTCGGAGGCTGCGGAGACTTGGAACCAGCTGAACTGTAACGAGGCTGCAGAACAGGTGGGCTTGGCGTCTGCCCTGTCCTCAGACTCGACCAGCCAAGACAGTCTGTTAGAGGACAGCTTGTCAACGCCCATTCCAACTTCAGAACAGTCGGTGGAGACCCCAGATTCTCTGGATTCGGTGGACGTGCACGAAGTTCTGCTGGGTTCTGGGGGCTCTCACACGCCTCAGAAACTCTTGCCCCCTGATAAGCCTGCCGACAGTGGCTACGAGACAGAGAACTTGGAGTCCCCTGAATGGACTCTGCACCCTGCTCCCGATGGCGCCTCAGCCTGTGACGTGACTGCAGCAGGAGGTAGCGGTCCTGGAGGGCCGTCCCCCAACCCCATCATCGTCATCTCAGACACCGCCGATGGCCACAGAGGTACCGAAGTGACCTCCCAGAGCTCATACCGAGACTCGGCGTACTTCTCAGACAATGATTCTGAACCTGATAAGAAGACAGAGGGGCTCCCTGGAGCCTCCCTGTCAGCCGTGGCCTTGGTACCAGATCAGCTTCCGCCTCAGCCACTCATCCCAGCGCAAAGTCCTGGCACCAAGGACAGTTGCCCGGAAACCAAAAACAGCCAGCTAGACCAAAGTTATCCATCTGCTTTGCCAAATTCCAGTCTCCTCGAATCAAGGGAAACGTCAGAACCAGCACTGACGGACGTTCCTGGGGAGCCACATCCTCCTGAAGACGAGGCTGGCAGCCCCTCGAGTTTGTTGAACTCAGAGCCGAGCAGCGGTGACGACTTCGAGGCCCAAGAAGAGCGCCCCTGCTCGATCGCGTCCACCGGGACCAACACCAACGAGCTGCTTGCATTTGCAAAGTCCACCCTCCACTGCGGCAGCCCCTCGGCGCTGCAGGGGGAGAAGTCCGTCTCCAGCCACTCGGAGGGCCCCAAGCTGAAGGAGCCAGATATCGAAGGGAAATACCTGGGGAAGCTGGGCGTGTCAGGGATGCTCGACCTGTCCGAGGACGGGATCGACGCGGACGAGGAGGACGAGAACAGCGACGACTCGGACGAGGAGCTGCGGGCCTTCAGCCTACACAGCCTCAGCTCCGAGTCGGAGGACGAGAGCGAGCACCCCGTCCCCGTGATCCTCAGCAACGAGGACGGGCGGCACCTGCGGAGCCTGTTGAAGCCGCCGGCCGCAGATCCCCTCAGCCAGCTCCCGGATGCCTGGAGAAAAGAAAAGAAGGCGGTGACGTTTTTTGATGATGTCACAGTCTATCTCTTTGACCAGGTATCTGTTATCCCCAGACGGTCGCGCTAGAGAATTCCAAAATGTGGTAGGAAGTGGAATGTGCTCTGTGGTCCTGATTCCCATTTTGAGGCCACAGATTGCTTTATGGTTACTCAAAACAAGGAATCTGGCTTAGGTTGCAGTGACAGCTCCAAGAATATGCAGAAATGTAGTTTTCACAGGGAACTCCTATGAAATTAGGGGAAGGAGGCCTGGATGCTCTTCCTGGGTCTCCTGGCAGAACCCTACTGAAACCGCTTTCCCTTTCCAGAGCAGACTGATATCTGATGATGGGCAGTGCCGCCCGCATGCAGGTGCAAGCTGGAACAGCTGTGGCTCGGGAGTGGCCCTAGAGACTCAGACCAGTGCCTGTGGGGCGGCGACAGGGACTGTGGCCCTCCTCCCTGCTGTGGGGCAGGTGGCCTGCTGTGCCCCAGTCAGTGGGCTCAGACTTTGCCTTCTTTAAAAATGAAAGAGCCTACAATTCAAGTATATTTTTTTAAGAAGATAGTCTTTGTTGAGTAGTCTCTGTAGCCCTTGAATTCGCTTCTTGAATCAGCTTGACTGTAAGTAAAGCTCAGTTACAGACACATCTGAGCGGGATCCCTTTATGTTCTAGGAGGGAGAGTTGCTGGCTCTTGTCTCCCTTGCTGTTCGTCCTCAGAACAGAGGCTGCCACAGCCTCTCGTTCCGCATCGTGCCTCTTGGGCCCTGCTCTTCAGACTAGTTTCGTCTTTTCAAGTGTCATATAAATGGACTTATACATCGTATAACCTTTTGAAGCTGGCTCTTTTCTTTCAGCATAGAATTCCTCTGAGATTCATCCAATTGCATGTATCAGTAGTTCCTTTTTTATTGCTGAAGCAGTATTCCCCAGTATGGATGTACCAGGTTGTTTCACCATTCTCCACTGAAGGACAGCTTGGTTTTTCCACTTTGGGCCTTTGAACAGTTGTGCACAAGTTTTTGTGTGGACACAAATTTTTTTCTGGGATAAACGCCCAGGAGTGTGATTGCTAGGTTGTATGATAAACTGTTTCCCCAGTGGCTGTACCATTTTATGTTCCCACCGACAGTGTATAAGAGAGTCAGTTTTTCTTTATCTTTGCCAGCACTTGGTAGTGTCGTTATTTTTTATTTTAGCTTTCCCAGTACGTGTGAAGTCCTATCTAATAGTGCTCTTAAATTGCATTTCCCTGTCAACTAGTGATGTTTCATGCCTTTTCATGGGCTTGTTTGTTTCATGTGCTTATTTGCTATTTGTATGTCCTGTTCAATGAAATGTCTCTTCTTTTGCCCATTTTCTAGTTGGATTCTCTTTGTTTTGACTTTTGAGTTTTGAGAATTCTTTATAATTCTAGACATGAGTCCTTTGTCAGATACGTGGTTTGTAAATATTTCTCCCAGTCTCTGGTTTGTCTTTCACAGAGCAAAAGGTTAAAATTTTGATGGATAACAATTTATCAATTGTTTTTCTTTTATGGATCATGCTTTTGGTGTCATGTCTAAGACCTTTTCACCAAGCCCTGTATCCCAAATCTTTTCTCTTTTCTCTAAAAGTTTTCGTTTTTCATTTAGATCTATTACATTTTGAGTTAATTTTTGTGTAAGGTTTAGGTTGGGGTTCATTGTTTTGCCTTTGGATGTATATCCAGTTGTTCCAGTACCATTTGTTGAAAAAATAACTCCTAGCCATTGAATTGCCTTTGCCCCTTTGTCAGAAATTAAATGATCATATTTGTATGGGTCTGTTTGTGAACTTTTTGTTCTGTTCCACTGATCTGTGTACTTACCCCTTTGCTAATACCTTGTGATAATGTCTTAAAATTGGGGAGTGGGATTCCTTTACCATTTTTCTTCCTTTTCAAAATTGTTTTGGCTTTTGTAGTTCCTTTAATTTTTCATGTAACTTTTAGAATTATCTTGTCTATAGCTAAAAAAAAAAAAAAATCCTACTGGGATTTTGATGGCAGTTGCATAAAATCTATAGGTCAGTTTGGGGAGAATTGACATTTTTACTATGTTGAGGCCCAGTTCATGCACATAGTATGTTTCTTCATCTGTTTAGTTTCTTCTTGGTGTTTTGTTGTTTTCAGCATACAGCTCCTCCACATGTTTTGTCAAATTTATACCTAAGTATTTCATTCTTGAGGAGCTGTCGTAAAAGGTAATTTTTAAATTTTGGTTTCCATTTGTTCCTTGCCAGTATATAGAAATGTGATTGATTTTTGTGTGTTGACCTTGTATCCTGCTATACTCACTATTAGCTCTAGGAGGTTTTTTGTTGCTGCCCTTCTAAATTCCTTATGATTTTCTAGGGATAGGTTTATTTCTTCCTTTCCAATCTTTATGCCTTTTATTTCTTTTTCTTACTTTATTGCACTAGCTAGGCCTTCCAATACCATGTCGAATAGGAGTGATGAGAGTACTCCTGCTACTTCTCAGAGACCTCAAGTAGCCGCATGGCGCATTCTGCCCGGGTCTTAGAGCTGCGTTCTGTGGGAGAGACAGGGCTGTGTGTCTCTATCCCACCCGTCCCACGAGCCACCTGCTTTAAGATGAGCATTTCACAGCCCATCAGTCAGATGCGCTGCCGGCCTGTGAATCATCCACTGGTGGGCTCTCATGAGCAGGACTTGCTGATGGGAATTTCTGTTTGGCTTTTCAGGAGACCCCAACCAAAGAGCTGGGACACTGTGGAGGCGAAGCACGTGGCCCCGAGCTGAGCAGCCCGGCACCGGTGTCAGCGTCCCCCTACCTGAGCAGGGGCATAAATTCCGAAAGTTCAACAGATGAAGAAGGTATTGCACTTCCTTGACAGGTTGAAGTAGCAACTTAAAAGAGTGCATTGTGATTATGTAAACACATGCTGCATTAATGACCCCCTTAGGACACGGGGAGCACTCTGTCATCTGTTGGGCCTGTTCGCTGATCTGCAGAGCACACCTCTGTGTTTGCACTCTTCTCTCTTTATCATGAAATGATAAAAGGACAATTCTTTTTTATTTTGTACTTGTAGGTGGAGGCTTTGAATGGGATGATGACTTCTCCCCAGACCCTTTTATGTCAAAGACAACAAGTAACCTGCTTAGTTCCAAGCCTTCTCTGCAAACATCAAAGTACTTTTCGCCCCCGCCCCCAGTGCGGAGCACGGAGCAGAGCTGGCCCCACACGTCTCCCTACTCCAGGTTCTCCATTACTCCTGCCAACATTGCCAGCTTCTCTCTCACACACCTTACGGACTCGGACATGGAGCAAGGAGGTGAGGATGGGTGTGCGGTTGGGGGGGGAGGGTGCAGCCAGGAGATCTCCCCACTGGACGTGATGTGTGGTATCAGATGCTTTCCTGGTATTTGCTGAGTAAATTCGAAAAACCTCTTTGTGAAGCTCTCAGTGTGCTCTCAGGACCACATCCTGCCCCCCAGGCCCCTGTCACTCCACAGGCTCCGTACTCCTCGCAGGTGTCCCCTCTTGCCTCCTGCTGGGCCAGTGGCCTGGGCAGAGCAGCAGCAAGCAGTGTGGCTCTGGGTCGCCAGAACTTGCCCCAGCAAATGCTCCCCGTTTCCTTCTCCCCTTCTTCCCTTTTGCTATGAGCCACCTGGCCCCCACCTCCACCTCTTGCGCCCAGAGAGAAGCAGCTCTGCGGACAGCTTATGCTCTTAAGAACACTTGGCCCTGGCTTTGGGATTGAGCCTAAACGTGCTCTGGCTTTTCTGGGAATGTTGATTTTGCCATTAAGTCTTGGTCTTGGTGCGATCCCAGAAGACCTGGGTGGAAAGTCACGGGCAGGGCACATTTGAAGTCACATTATCTGAACATGTGGATCCTTTTTTCCCCTTAACAAGATTGGAAGATAAACATTAATAGGCACTTTTTTTTTATTTGAAGTTTGCAGATCAAATAAGACCTGGGAGATACAAAGAGCTTTCGTTTGTGTTTGTGCTGTGCCTAATTGTGCCGATTAGATAGTGCCCGTGAGCTAACGCTCTGTCAGGGCAGCGGACTTGTGGAGATCAGAGCTAATTTGCTCCTGTGCCCTGAACGTTGACATTGAACCAGCGTGTGAGCCGAGCAGATGTGTTTGTGAGTCTGGCAGGAAGAAAACGTGGGGCTGGGCAGGTGCTCGATGTCCACGTGTCTAGTTTCAGTTCCTTTTTCTGCAGCGCAGATCAGATGCTATCCACACTATTTTTATCTGTGACGATCGGTTAGAAACCCAGCTTTCAGAATTGTACACCTGAAATCGATGTAACTTTACTAACAGTTGTCACCCCAATAAACTTTAATTAAAACAAAAAACAAAAAAAAACCCAGCTTTGCTTGCTGTCTCCCAAATAGGAAGCAGCGAAGATGGAGACAAAGATTAGCGGGATGCTGACGCACTCTCGGATTCCTGGCTGCTTCCCAGGGCGGGCCTGTGCTGCTGGCCGAGCAACGCCACCCACGCGATGTCTGCTGAGATGGGCAGGGAGAGAGACTCAGGAGGAATGGGAGCCAGCGCCAGGCTCCGTGGGGCTCAGTGCTGGTGCCCACGGCAGGAAGCCCGGCTGGGGAGGCGTGGTCCTGGCCAGCCACTGGCTGCCCCGCGACAGCTCTCACCTACCGGAAACACTGGCCCGTGGAGAACTGGGGGCTCCCAGTTGTTTCTGGTTTCCATGTGGGTGTTGTCTGTCCACACCTGTGCATCCGTCTGTGCACGGGCCCAGAGGACACACGGTGAGAACTGGCACCAGTGATCCGTATTTATTATTTTTTGTAAAAATCACTAATTGCTTTCTGTAATTGCACTGTGGATAAATGTTCTGAGAGTCCCTGATATTGTACAGAATCTTAACTTATTCATGGAAAATAAGGCAGGTCAAGCTGGTGCTATCCACTAGTTTGATTGTTTTTCTGTTTTATAGTTTGTTTGCTCTGCATGGTACCTGTAAAGCTTAAATATTTTGAGTGTTATGCCGTCCTTAGAGTTGCTGGAACTGTACACAAGGTACTCGTCCGTGAATGATCAGTGATTCCGAATGTTAGTGTTTTGTGTCCTTGGAGGAAACATTTTTGATGCGTCCAAAAAGGCTGCTGTGGTGTGTGGACTCACTGAACCCCATCTGGTCTCTTCTCTGAGAGGGTCCCCTGGAGCAGATGAGGCTTCTGGAGGCACTGAAGTGCTGTGCAGCCCCTCCGGTGACTCTCCCACCCCACTCTCCAATTTTTTAAAACCCTTTGGGAAAACCCTTTTAGGTGCACCCGAGAACTCAGCTGCAGGTTAGAATGTGGAGGTCCCCTGGCCCCTGGCCCGGGGAGCCGAGCGTGGCCCAGAGGCACTTCCCCTCCAAACCGGCTCTTCTGCTTGGTTTTTAGAAGCACAGGCTTCTGTGGCTTCAGTGTCCTTCGAACCCCTTCATCCCGGAAGGGGCGGCACACCAAGGGAGAAGCTGCTCCATGGGGGCCGAGGCAGCAGAGAACGGCGGGAACTCATCCTGTTTGTAGAAGCTCAGCCCCGGTGTTAAGCTTTCAATAACCTCCAGAGCTGAATTTTCGCCTCAGAACCACTGCGAGTCGTGTCACGTCCAGGCATGGCTGCTCTCTATAGCCCAGGAGATCCACTCCCTCCCGCAGCTGTGAGCAGAGACAGGGATGGCGGCAGAGCCTCTGCAGCGGGCATGGCCTCCTGGTCAAGACCTTAGGCGACCCTGCATGGCCAGCACACCCAGACGGCTCCGAGGCGCATCGCACTGGCCCTGCCCTTCTGCTTTCAGCACCATGTTCTCCCCCTCGCTGTGAAAGGAACCCAGTGTGTCCGCTGTCACCTCATCATGTTGGTGACCTCATTCTGCATCCCTTGAGTTCTGCTGGGACATCGGGAAGTTTCCCGGGGCTGGAGCAGCATAGCAGCGCTGTGCTGAGCCTGGCTCGGCCTGTCTGCCATGAAGCCCTGCGCTGCCCATCACCCCGCTGTTTTCCGGTGCTGATACTCTTTCCCGACTCCAGAGGAAGGTAACGCCAGGTTGACTCCCGGGCCCCAGGCTGTCACAGGAACTCGCGTCCTAGTGCAAGACGCAAACGTGTATACTGGCTAGTTTCCCTAGTAAATAATGACCTTTACTATCAATTCGGGTTCAGGCCACTGACTTTATACTAGCAATAGCTTTGCAGAGCAAGAAAATCCAGACTAGCGGAAGGGCCCCCTTGTCCCTCCCCCGGGGTGAGCGTGGAGCATTGCCAGGGAAACTGAACCCCAGGGTGTGCACATTGAAGAAAGGTAACGGGGCCTTAGAAGGTGATTTTTGCCAAAATTGTCAAACTCAATTTCTTGCTATGGAGACTTCCTGAGCTTTCTAAATTTTTACATCAACCAGCGTGGGTTAGAGAGAATTGAGGTTTTTTTAATTATTAAGTTTAAGGAGTTCAGATTTAATGACTGAAATCAAGCAGATCCACAGAACGTGTAGTCTATACAGTCAGCCCAGGATAAATGTGGTATTTGGGAGCTGTACATTTTTCACTATGATTAAAGAGATTTTAACAACATAATTCCCATTTTAATTTATTTTAAGTCTATATCACTCTCATAATTAATTGCCCCCAAAAAAGCGTTTTATACATTGATTTGGGGGTGGGTTGGAGTAGTAGATCTCACTGGGGGAGGGTTGCATGGTAGGGAAGATTTTATATTTATAATAAACGTGAGTTAACATGTTCTTTTGAAATCTTAAGCAATACACAGGAAATAAATTATGTACATTAAAATTTTCAGCCCATTTTTGAAATGTAAGCATGTGCTTTGTTGTCTCAGTTTTTTTTAACTCAGTTGGTTACCAGTAGTGGATTTTCAAACCGTACTTGCTCTAGTAAGTTACACAATGAAATAAATCAGTGGATTCTCTCGGTGATATGGGTGAGGTTTGTAATACCTCACCCAGCCTCCCTCGGAACCTACGAGGTTTTACTTAGTCTAACTTTGGTGGAGTTTACGTATTTTAAATCCTATAATAAAAATAACCTAACCTTCATTTCCTTCCTAGCTAGATGCTAATTTGTGTTATCAAATGACTCCTGCTGTAACTCAGAAAGAGAAATGTAGAAAAGGTGTTCCCCAAATCTTTCTGAAATGGACTGTGTCTGGGTAAGAAGCCATTCATCTTAAGGGTGAAAAAGCTCAAGGAAGCTGAATTGAAAACAGACTTTCATTCTATTTTTAAATGTACCTGCAATTGTTTCTATAGAAATGGGTTTATCTAAGAAAAGTCTTTGTATGTCTTGCTGCCATAAAACGCCTTTCAAATGGAAACCTCTTCCTCTTAGTGACATTTTCCATAGGGTATTTGTAGGGTTCGTTACTTACTGCATGTCTGTCCTGAGGGCCCGAGTGTAAGGGAGGCAGCTAATAGTTTTATTCAACTCAGCCCTTAATTTTCACCTGAAAATTCCGGAAGTGAACCACGGGTTAGTCTCCAAATGTTGGGCTTCAGTTACAGGGGCTTCAAGATATTAGCCTTATGAGAAGCAGCCTTAAAAGAAGAATGGCTGTACAGAGTTACTTCAGATTTCAATCTCAAAAATGATATTCTCGAGTAGTGATGGGAGTTGGCTCAAGTTTTGACTATTAAAGAAAATTCTCTTTAGTATATAGATCAATTCTTAAAGGTGTATTGACAGTATTGAATTTCCAACAACTTGTTATTTGAATGGCTTGAACATGCCTGTTGGTCAAGCTCTCACAGACCTGGGTAGGTCTTAGCGGTGCACGGTTGTGCATGTCCACTGTTAATTCCATCCGCAGATGAGGAGGATGGGGCAGTCAGACCTGTGAGGTTTCCCTGATGTGCTTTAACACAGTCGCAAGAGGTTCATGGCAATATAACAGTTAATGAACTTTCATTTAAATTGTGTACATTTTTAAATTGTAAGATTTTTACTGTATATTGATGCATAGTGTGATTCAATAAATTGCTTGTAATTTAAAAACTATTTAATATTCAAATAAACATAGTTATATATTTATAAACTCTGTTGCTGCGTTTATTCCATTTTTTTTCCCACCGTGCAAGGCCCAGGGTGGGTGGCCTGGCACTGCTTTGCCGTGGTCGCTTGCAGCCTGTAGCCCTTGGTCACTCACTGCCCTGGTCTCTGGATGCTTGATGCCCTTTTCCATGACAAACCTAATTCCTCATCCTCCTGAGAACACAAAGATTGTAGAATCACTGGAAAAGCAAACTTGTAAGTAGGGTTTGTGCTCTCTGAAAGTGCATCTATAATCTGAAGCCTTGCACTTGAATTTCAGAAGCATTTTAATTTCTGAGGTCCAGCATCAAATGAGCTCTAAGCCAAAAGGCTGATCAACCCAGAACCAGCCTTTCTGTGCCCTGAGGGGACCTCGTCCGGCATCGCCAGGTCCTTGCTCTCCTGGTCCCAGCTGCCAAGAGCACAGTAACAGGCTCCTACCAAAACCGATGCCTGGCCCTAACTTGTGTTAACACTACCTCCTGTGTGACCCTCAGGGAGTAGATGGAGACCTGTGAACCCCCCTCAGAGATGCCCGAGACAGCAAGTGACAGTACCAGAGAACAGCGCTGACCCTCGTCCTGCGGGACACGTGGGTGGCAGACTAGGCTTGCGTGCAACCGCTTGCTGGAGGCCTCACTGCACTCCAGGCGTGGCCTATCAGCCTCCAAGTCCCCTGAGCCAGATGCTGTTTTCAACACCTTTTAATGCACCTGTGGAAGGTGAGGAAACTGAGGCAAGGTGCGATTAAGTAAAGCACGTGGGTGGCAGAGCCGGGTTTGAGCCCAAGCTGTCTGCCTGCCGCCCCTGGACTTAGCACCAGTTATTTCCTGGTGATCTGCACGCAGGCGGCCGCCCAGGTGCTTCGCGAGGTAGGGCTCCGCCCACTCGCACCTGGATCGGCGCCAGCGGCCTGGGGGCGGGTCCCAGAGCCCCGCCGTCGGCGCTGCCATGTCCGCCGGAACGTGGGCTACTGCTGTTCAGGGATGTGGCCGCTGCCCGTTTAAGAAACTAGTATTATTGCAAAACGGCTTTTTCCCGAATTCATCTTTGTGTTCTGAGCCCTAACCTCAAGGTATGGCGCGGCAGCCACTTGCGGTCCCGGGGCTTCCCCTCCGCGCGGAGGGCACGCAGAGAGGCCTCAGTCTCCCAGTCCGCCGCGTGGGGTCTGCGGGGCTGGAAGCGGTGGGCGGCCGCCAGTTCACAGGGTTGCCCTGCCCCCCCGCTGCGAAGCAGGGGACCTGCGGACACCGGCCCCTCCCTGGCCCCGCCCCGCAGGCTCGTTTACATGTGGTCTGGCCCCGCCCGGGGCGGCTAAAGCGACGTGTCCTTGTCCCCCGTGGGCAGCACTGGCGCGTGCGGCCGCGGATTCCCAGGTAATGGGGTAGGGATCAGGTGGGGCGTCCCGGGGAGAGGACTCAGGGGCAGGGCCAGGCGAGGTCTGGGGAGAAACCTGGATGGGGGCTCTGGGTCTGAAACCCTGGCTGGATCCACCCACGGGTTGTCCTGGGGCTACTGCAGGCTCTGGCCACGGTCGACCTCTGACTTCTGACAGCTGCCCACAACAGTCTGGCCCCAATGTTGTCCCTGCACTTGTGACATCCAGCAGGGCCTGACTGTCAATGTGGTGGCCAGAGTTGGTGCCGGTCCGTCGGGGCGAACGGGGTGGCACAGCCTCAGGCAGAGGTGCTGCCCTGAGTTAGGCCCGGGCTGCTTTTCTGGGGAGTCAAAGGCCAGCTAAGTTCAGGAGGCAGACAGGGGGCAGTACGCCTCACTCAGGCCATCAGGTCAGGGAAAGGTCTGAGGGGTCAGCATGAGATCAAACAAGGGCACTGGGTGTGATGGGAAGGGCTGGGGGGGGGGGGTTCAGGTCTCCGTGTGTCCATGGGCAGGCCCTGGGGTCGCTGTGCGCCAAGTAGTCAGCTGCCTCTGGGCAGCGAGGAGGCTGCCCTGAGGGTCCACTGGCCGACCTAGGTGTCCACCGGCCTGCTGAGTGACCACGGGGTGGCCTGTGTTCTGGATTTCAGCTCCAAGGGCGTCCCCTCAGAACAACTACCCCCTGGGACTACCAGTCTGGAGCCATGAAGACCAAAAACCGCCCCCCCAGGCGCAGGGTGCCTCCTCAGAACACAGAGGCCACCGCAGGGGAGCAGACCTCGGACAGGCCCCAGCCAGGCTCCGGGCCCCAGCTGGCTAAGGGTCTGCGGAGCAGGACAGCGCGGGTGCAGGGCGCGCGGGTGGAAAGCGGGCGCAGGCGGTTGGGGCCCGCGGGTTCGAGTGGCCGGCGGGAGAGCAGCATCCAGCGGCGGCTGGAGAGCAATGAGAGAGAGCGGCAGCGCATGCACACGCTGAACAACGCCTTCCAGGCGCTGCGCGAGGTCATCCCACACGTGCGCGCCGACAAGAAGCTCTCCAAGATAGAGACCCTCACGCTGGCCAAGAACTACATCAAGTCGCTGACGGCCACCATCCTGACCATGTCCAGCGGTTGCCTCCCGGGGCTGGATGGCCCCGGCCCCAAGCTCTACCAGCACTACCAGCAGCAGCAGTCCACCGGCAGCACACTCGGTGCCACCGAGGCCCAGCCCGAGGGCCACTTGCAAAAGTACTCCACGCAGATCCACAGCTTCCGAGAGGGCTCCTAGCGCCCGGGCCCTGGTCCCACCAAGAGCCCCACACTGGTGGTGACACCCCACGTGGACATGGCCCCAGCAGCTCCATTTTCCCTGAAACACTCAGCTGCCTTTCTGGAGCACATCCTGGCCCCAGGGAACAAGACCTGGTCAAGGCCATGGCCTTGGGTGGCATGAAGCCCAAACCTCTGTGTAGGTCCCAGGACCTGCTTTTTAACTGACTAAGCAGGAGCTGACAGGCCTTTAGGACTAAATTCTCTTCACTCCAATCTCCCTCGTGAGGCAAGGGAGATTCCAGGAAAAGATTTACTTGGTAAGTTTCCCAAGTTCCTGCTAAGGCCAAGGCCCAGGAAGGGACCTCCTCCGACCTGCACAGAGCCTCCAGCACAGCCACGTGGGGAGTGTGGCTGAGCCGAGATGGTTGAAGCGTCTAGTTCCAAATCTATCTGGCGGATACAAACCCTAATCAGATTACCTCAGATCAATTCTAAAGGGACTTTGGTGGGGAGAGGGACTAGGGTTTTTCCTCCCTCCTCCTGTGTGAGTCCTGAGCACAGAGGCTCCGAGCCAGGTCAGTGGGTCCATGGCCTGGTGCTGAGCGGGCTGAGACAGGGCTGGGCTGGCCCAGGGCGGGGTGGCGGGGTGGAGAGAGGCCACCAGGCCCCGGGTCCCCTGCCTGCCTGGCCCTGGACCTTCAGGGGAGGGTCCCATCCAGGTTCGCTGCCCATTGTTGTATTTGTCGCTGACGGGGGTGGTCTGACAGGACTTCAGGGTGCTGTTGGGTCCTGGTTGCGAGGGCCTGCAGGGCTCTCTGCAGGGGGCAGTCTGGGGTGGCAAGCACTCCCCTCCCCCACCTGGTGTCACTCCACAAAGGCAGGACTGGGCAGCCTGGCATGTCCCCACAGCCTCAGGCCAAGCTTCCTTCTGTGCTGTTCCTGCCCCACTGGCTCTGACAGGCTTGGCGACTTTGCTCTCAACTGGCTGGCATCTCCTCTCCGTTGTCCCTCTGCCCACAGCCAATATGGGGAGGGGACAGAGCCCTTGGCAGCCTCAGACAGGAACCACAGTGACAGGGGCAGTGGTGAGGGTAGAGTTGGCCTGGCACATGGGGCTGGTCCCCTGTGCCCAGAGGCCCTCCTGGGTGCTGTGGACAGGGGCCAAGTTGGGCCGGGTGTGGGGCTGTCCCTGCTGGGGGCCTGTCCCTGCTGCCCAACCTGGTAGTCCCAGCCCCAGCCACTCAGTGCGTCTCTGGGCTGGGTGTCAGCTCTGGCTGCATCCAGGGCAGCAGGTGGCACCCCTTGGAACAGTCATTACCCACTTCAGTCCTAACTTACCTGGTCAGACGCTCGCCCAGCCCTCCCTAGGCCCCAGTGCATGTCCTCTGGAAGGTGGCCCCGGGAGACCTGGTCTGGTCCCAGCCCCAACCATCATTCGCCATGGGTCAGGTGAGGACTCCAGGTGCTCCTGGCCTGTCCCTCAGGCATGGCCTCTCTGAAAGGTCAGTGGTCAGGGCAATCCACCAATGGGAGCAGAGGTGGAGAGCAACTCCAAGCTTGGGGCAGATGGGGTCCATGCAACCCCTGCTATGGGTGGCTGTCCGGCCACTGGAACATAAGAGGGGCCTGCAAACCTGGAGGCTCCTTTTTCGGCCAGAGCAGGGACCAGTGCATCCCTGAATTTGCCGAGTGAACCAACAAGCTGAGCTAGAAGCACAGGCTGTCTAAGAGACCAGGCCCGATGACAGGGCGATGGGAGGATCTGTGGGTCACCACCTTGCAGGACGACAGCTGTTGGAGCTCTTTTTCTCTGTCTCAGACTCACACCTGCACCCCCTCTGCTTCCCAGAGGGTGACCCGGGTTTAGATATCCAGTCCTTCTTCACCCAAGGCTGGAGGGCATCTGCTTGCCCCGTGGCCACATCACAAAGGATCCTTACAGGACTCAGTCCTACTTTGGGGGGTTAAATATGGTGGAGGTGAGGGGACAACAGGTCTGGTGACAGAGGCTGGTGAGGTCTGCTGCCACGTCTGCTTCCTCGACCCTCATCTTGGACCCCAAGCCCACCTGGACTCTTCTGTCCTGCAAGGAGTCCTAAAGTCAGAGACCCACATGCATGCTGAGCCCTGGTGGCCTGGCCCCCACCTGGGGCCCCGGACCCACCGGCAGACCAGACCTCTGAGTGAGCCCCCGAGGTGGAGGTCCCTATTGGGCCCCATTGGGCCAGCAGAGAAACCAGAACTGCGACTTTTCTGTCTGGGAAAGCCAGTGAGTGCCTCAGCTGTAATTGTGGTGAAAATGTTTTTTAAATGACCCAAATTTGCTTTTATTTTTCCTAATGATCCCTTCAAAGTACTCATGAAACCAATGCTGTGTCACAAAAGGAAAATAAAAGATTTCACAATTGCTACTTTTGTCCCATGCATTGAAGCATGGGGAACTGTGCATTTTAATCATAAAATAGCAAAAAAAAAAAAAAAAAAAAAGTCAAGTCATTTACACTCTGGAGTAATTTTCTTTTGATAAAGCATCTGAGGAATAGAGATAGTTCAGTGACGCTGAGCAGGTAAACAGTTGGTGCTCAGCAGTGAGGGGACGTGGTCTCCCTGGAGAAAGGGCAGTGAGACCAGCTACAGACAGAGAGTCACAGCAAAAGGACAGGTCACTGCTGTAGAATGTTTAAACCCATAATGCCCATTCGGAGATACCCCGATGAAGGGATGTAAACACACAGAGACCGTCAACCCCACGGGGTCTGTCTGGGCCCTGAGCCCATATCCCACCTGCAAACACAGACTGCTGGCTCCCTCAATGCCCTGAGGGAGAGAACCCCAAAGGAGGTACTGACCCCTCCTGCCGGCCATGCTTGTAGGAAGCAAACTCACCCGATGGGGCATCAGCCCAGAGGCTGTGGGACAGGAAGGACAGCCTGGCTGGAGGTGCCTTCCCACCTGCAGGGTTGGGCGGGGCTCCACCCTTCTGCCCCCTCCCCCTGCAACATAATCAGAAGTAAAAGGAGCCCCCATCCCATAACCACATGGGGGGGGGACTGGCTGACATTGGTGATGGTGACCCGCTCTCCCACAGCATCTCCCAGCTAGGGGTGGCCCCTTGGTCCCACTGTCCACCCAGGGGGGCCCATGCCCCCTGGGGAAGAAAACACCCCCCTAGCGTTTATTTCCAACCTGCCAACTCCTTTCTTAACTTTTGGAATTAGACCTTATTTGTATCCTGCTCTGAGGTGTGATGCCAGCGTGGGCAAGGCAGCCCTGAGCCCCACGGCCACTTTTCTGTTTGGGGACGCTCAGACCTCAGGAGGCTCCTTTGTGGGCGCTGCTTCCCCAGGGGCCAGTGTTCCTGCAAATTTCCAGGCTCTAGGTCCCCATGCTGGAAAACTGGGATGCAGAGGGGGAAGGGATGGGAGGGAGAGGCCGGGTGAAGGACCCACACCCCACGTGCCGAGCCCCCCTCACTGACGGGACACGCGCTGGGAACATCCACAAGGCTTGACATTTCTGGTGCCTCTGAGGCTGTGGCCTCAGGCCACGTTCCCTCAAGCCACTCTCAGGGTCCACATGTCAGCACCATGTGGCTCACTGCAGGGCAAGGCTCACGGACCAACGCTGACCCTTCAAACTGGACACCAGTCTGCTTCCAAGTGAGGGAAGCGGCCTCAGCAGCAGACAGGGCCCATGGCCTCCTGTGGGGCACTGGCCACCTGCAAGGGTCCGCTGGGGGGGCCCTGCTCGCCAGCCACCTGCTGGGACGTGCTCCTGGGGGCTCTGGTGGCATTGGCCCGGATGGAGATGTAATCCCAGCCTCCCTGGAAGGAGAGAGCCACGTCACCGGGGATGCAGGGGGCTCAAGGGGCAGAGGCCATGCTTCCAGAGGCCTTGTGCTCAAGGGCCCCTGAGGGACGCTGCCTGGGCCAACCCCATGCCAGGTCGCCGCCTGTGGGGCCCAAGCACGCAGTGTGACCACACAGCCTCGGCCGGCACAGCCATCCCCTGTCTGCCTACTCACCCCGATGCCGTAGTCCCAGCCCTGCCCCTTGGGCTCCAGCGGCTGCACGCCTGTTCGGTGACACACAGTTCCCCTGCTCAGACTGCGGCTCCCCTGGACTTTGTCGGCGATGACCCAGACCTAAAACACAGACCCGCTTGGTGGCACCATGGGGATGGCAGCAGGTGACCAGAGTGGGCACCCAGAGCCCCTCCAGGCCCTGACCCCAGAGCAAACGTCCGCCCTCCGTTCCCCAGGCACCCAGACCTGGTCCAGGGGCCCCACAGACACACGGAGCACGTTGTTGGATACGTGCTCCCAGCTGGAGCCCTGTGGGTAGCTGGGCGTGATCCCCTGGCGGTACCACAGGTTCCCTGCGGAGAGAAGGACAGGACCGGAAGTTAAGGCGAGTGTCAGGACCCACTTCAGGGTCTGCAAAGCCGGGGGGTCTAACCACCCTCCCTCTGTCTCCACACTTGCTGGGCCTTTGCCAGCCCACAGCAAGAGACAAGCTCGGCCGAGCCAGCTCTGCCCTTTCCACACTCAGTGCCACCTGAGCTGCATAATTGTCCCGCTGGGCTGGGCTGGCAGTCATCCTTTCTACGCATGAGAAACGGAGGACAAGGCATTCTTTACACAAACACAGAGGACGGGTCTGGAATCAGAGCCCTGGGTTCCTGTCCAGCACCTGCCCTTTCCTTGCCTGGCTCAGTGGGGATGTCCACTGTACAACAGGAAAGGGAGCCGGTGACAGAGAGCTGCCCAAGGCAGTGCCATGCAGCCACCTCTGCAGCCCCCAGCTGCCTGCCATGGGGCTCCAGGGTCACAAGCCTGAGCGGCACCTTCTAGGTGCTTCCAGCACAGGGCCCGCTGTGCAGCGTCACCCTGGCCTTGGCACTGTGCCCTGTGTCCCAGGCTGGGACAGGGCTGACCACCTAGGGGGTGCTGGTGTTCCTCAACCTGGGGAGCTTGGGAGAGGGACCCGTTTGGAGGCTGGCCTCAGGCTGGGTGGCCCCTCATCGTGGCTTACAAAGATCTTGTGTCAGGGACCTGGGGGCCAGTGAGGGTCTCATCCCATTGGGGTGCTCAGGGAACCCAAAACCTCCCCCGGTGACCACTGGGGATCAGGAACCACTTGCCGTTTTCATCCATGGCGTACACGGATGTCTGGCCCACAGACACTTGCTTCAACCTCTGTTTGGGAGGAGATGGGATGTGGTACCAGCAATCACCTGTAATGGGAGGTCCAACTTGGATGCAGCTGGGAAACACCAAACCGGCAACCCCAGGCACTCAGGAGCACGTGGCCTCCTCTGCAGTTCACAGGGTTGGGTGGCTGTGCCAGCCTCTGTCCCCACAACGGCAGGACCACATATGTGTGCTGGGGCCTGGCATGAGCTGAGTGCCAAGCAGAGCTGACCCGTGCCCTGCCGACCTTCCAACACTGGAGCCTCACTCAGGGCCCAGTGGAGGCCGTGGCCAGTTCCAGGTGCTGGGGGTGGATGGGCAGATGGCACAAGCAGGGACACAAAGGTGTCCAGCCCCGCGTGTGGTGGACAGCCAGCCTTTCGCTGTGCAAACCCACTGCCCAAGCCCCTAGCCCGTGTGGAGGGCAGAGATGCACCAGCCACCACCAGCCATCTGTTAGCCTCCCCGTGCCACACGCTGTCTAGACACCCAGCCAAGCACAAGCCAGCCTGGTCTGCCCTCCCAGGGGCAGCCAGAGCGGCCACTGTGGAGTGGGCCGTTATAGGGCCACCCCGGGCGGAGCCACCCCAGGAGGGCCCTGACAGGCACGAGCTTCCCTGGTAGAGGTGGAAGATGGTGAAGTGCAGCCGTGAGGGTGAGGGCTAGCCACCCTCCAGTGAGGCCCAGTGGGACGAGGCACAGCCTCAGGGGGGTTCCTGGCTCTGCCCCCAGCACCTGGTCCACAGGCCACTTTCAGTGAACGCTTGTCAAGCTGAACTGAAAATTAGGAGACCAGCCAGCCAGCTTCCCCTGGAAGTGGAAGCACAAGCAACCTCCCTCTGACCAGCCCTGACCCCATCACAGCCTGGTTGCACCGGTGGGGTCCTCCCGACAGGTGGCAGCACTCACCAGCTGGCTGGGAGGGGGACACAGAGCCCCGGTAGAAGGCAGAGCCGTCCCTCGCCACGGCCCACACCTGGTAGCAGCCCCCGATGGAGACTGACGCGAAGGGCTGGTCAGTGCCAACATGCAGCCAGGAGGAGCCCTGGAGAGCAGGTGAGAGGGACACTGAGGCTGCCTGGGCCCGCCTCTGCCACCCCGAGTCCTGGGTCCCAGGAGCTGCCAGCTCTTTACGCCAATCTATCCTCAGTTCCAACTGCCCACAGAGCCCGATGACCCCTCAGGCCATGTGCCATGTCCACTTGTCCTAGAGACCGTCCTGGGCAGGCCGAGGAGGCCTGAGACCACACTGACTCCATGACAAGAGTCCTATTTCTGGAAGAATCTGTCAGAACCCCGAGAGGACCTGCAGGGTGGGTGGTCCCCAGAGGCAGGGACCCGGGTGCTCACCGCGGGGTTCAGCTCAGACACACCCAGGCGGCACAGCACATCTCCTTTGTCACTGGCGGCCCACAGTGCGATGCTGTGCCCACTCCCATTGGCGCCAGGTCTCTCGGGGATGATGGACACGTCCCGGAGGGGAATAGGGGCCACCTCCAGCCAAGGCCCACTGGTCACCAGCTTGCACTTTCTATATGGTGGAGAGAGCACAAGCCATGCTACTGCTAGCCTCCGGCCACCTGCCCTAGACACGGGGGCGGCTGCGCAAGGAAGCAGCCAGGCCACCTTTCTCCCCGAGGCAGCCTCAGTAGGACCCTGGGGAGGACCAGGACCCCCCACCCAGCACCTGGGTGGGCACCGCTTCCTGGATGGGTGGGAATAAGGGGCCTGGAGCCAGGGCTCTGCCCCCACCCCCACCCCCTGTCCTGCCCTGACCCCTGACCCCAGCCCAGTCTCCAATGACATTTCTCTTATTTGTTCTTGAAAGCAAATTCTTCCGGAAACTAGAGAGCTTCAGGAGCCCTCGGGCACTTCCTGGGCTGACATTTACTTTGATTTTGTTTTCCCTCCCCGCTCTCTCCCCTTTCCTTCCATTGGGACTGAGGTCAGAGGCTAGGAGTTTTGGCCTGGCAGAACCCAGTAGGAGGGGTAAGGTTACACCCCCCAGTTACCTGGTTGGTCAGTCTTTACCTGGCCCAGCACCTTCTCCTGACAAAATCCCTCATGGTTTTGTACCCGTGATATGAGCTGCAAGAGGTAGAAAAAGCTGAAATTGAGACCACTCCATAGAAGTTTCTGGAAAGTGACACTGCACACGCACATTCTTTCTCCACCTGTTAGAGGGCACAGAGCTTCAGTATAAACCATGGCACGGGCTCAAAGGGCAGCAGGTTTCACAGGAAACAATGCTTGTCTTTCAGACACCTCTAGACTGGCCAGGGTCTCCCTGGGGCCAGGGCATGGTAGCTGCCCCATCAGGGTCTGGCTGAGGGGGCTCTGAACCCTCCCCACCCCAGGTCCCCTTGGAGCCCGTCTGGGGAACAGTCAAGCTGACACGTCTCTCCTGCCCCTCTCTCCTGCCCCAGTCGGCCGGCTGCCGTGCCTTGGGCCCTGGCTGGGCCTCTCCTGGCTCTGGCTTCCATTTGAACGTGACTTGTGTGCTGTGAAGACCTGTGGCAGCCTGCCGGCGCCATGCACCAGCTGCCAGGGAGCCCCAGCTTGGCGGACTTGTCACCACTTCTCCTTTCACTGCCCGCCTCTGACACACTCAGCCTTCACTCTCCGTGCTGCGCTCAAGCTGCCCCTTCACCCCGACACCTCCCTCACGTTGGGCCACCCGAGCTCATCACCAGGGCCTGGCCCAAAGCTCCCCCAAGGGCCCCTTAGCCCAGAGAACCAGGTCCCCGGCTGGCCCTCCCACAACCTGAGCCCAGCAGAGCAGGGACACAACCAGGTGTGGAGGAGCCATGGCGTCCGCCCTGAGCCTGTCCACTGAGGTCAGGTGCACAGGCCCGAGCTCACCTGGACGCCTCCACACCTCTCCAGCTGGCTCCAAGCCCTGCTGGCAGCTGAGACAGGTGTGCAGGATCTGCTCCTCAGCTATGCCCAGGAGTTGGAGGGGGCAGGAGCTACCCAGGGCAGGGGGCAGAGGGCAGGGCTTTGCCTGGCTGGGTGGTGAGGCCACTGCTGGGGAGAAGGTCTGGCTGGGCCACACACCCGGTCCTGCCCCTGGCAGAGCGAGAGATGCTTACGCGGGGAAGTCACTGGCGTACTGCCACCCCTCCTGGTCAGTGCCCCCAGGAACGCTGAAGTCCACGGACCAGTCGGAAACCTGCGGGAGGGGTGGGTCAGTTGGGCAGAACCCCAGTTCAGCCCCTGCCCAACCCAGAGCCGGGAGCTCACCCAGGTCCACTGCAGAGATGGGGGCTTTGTGCCGGCCTTGGTGCACTCCTGCAGCCCTGTGGCGTCACTCCACATGTACCGGTCAGTGGGTAGACCCCTGCGGCAGGACACGGTGGGGTGGGGGAGGGGAGTGACTCAAGAGAGGCAAGAACGGCTTGTCCTGTCCAGGTACCGGCCGGTGACAAACAGACACACCTAGGACCATTGCATCTCCAAAAAGGTGAAATGCATCATGGCTGGGAATGCAACTGGGGTAACCCCACATCACGAGGGGCCTGGATTACAATCCACCCAAGGGCTGCAGCCTCCATGAGGGATGGAAGCCCACCTCTCTTTTTACCTATATCTATCTGTCTGGCTGTCTGTCTATCTATCTACCAATAAATCGATATAGGTATCTCATTGCATATACGTTTACGTTTTGTGCATTTTATGTATGTCATACCTCTCGATACGTTTTAAAAATATGCATTACACTAAAGATTCAAGAAAACAGAGCCCCTGTGAGCAGTAAGATGTGGGGAGTTCCACGTCAGGCTGGATACCAGCTCTCATGCCACATCACATTGGACGTGGCCGTCCAGTTTTGTCAGGTGGCCTGGGCTGGGCGGCCCCTGGAAGCAGCAGCACTCACCTGCTGCTGTATCCCGTGACGGGGTTCCAGCGCTGGTTCTCGTAGATGTGGACGCTCTTCACGTCCGACTGGGGGTAGATGTTACTGCTGCTGCTGCTCAGGCCTGGGGGCAGAGGAGGCTGCCAGACCCGGCCCGTCTGCCCTGCCCACTGGGCACTCGGGCTGGGGACTCGGGCCGGAGAGGGTCAGCCGACAGGGGCTCACCGCCCGCTGAGCTGTCTCGCAGGGGCTGGCCAGCTGGGTCTATTCTGAGTTTGCACAACCTCCACGACAAGACCCTGCTGTGCACTAAACCTTCCGCCCACACCCCTCCAGCTCCTCCCCCTCTCTGTTCTCGGATGCACTGCTTCCCCCCTTGCCCTCACTTACCTGGCACGGGGCAGGGGTGCGCCCAACCAGCCCACGCCTTATCATCACTCACATAACCTCCATGAGCCCCAATGTCCTCATTTGTAAAGTGGGGACAGAGGCAATTCCTGCCTCACAAATGGGGAAGCTGTGAAACCTGTGCAGACGTGCGTCCTATGGCCTTTGTGGACCATACACACTTCTACAGGGTGAGCGCCCCAAAGCACGGCGGGTGGGCTGTGGCACTGGACGTCCCACTTCAGTGTTTGTTTCTGCCTCTACTTCCCAGTAGGAGACACAGGGACCCTGCCCCCCAGAACTTGGGGAGCCCGCAGGGCTCTCATCCCTCAAGGCACAGCCCACCTAATGAGGAGCTAGAATCTGGGCCTGGGAATCACAGACACAGGTCCTGGGCCTGCCCCAGCGTGCCGAGGCCTCGTCTGTGAAATCAGGGGTTGCACACAGTGGAGGACCTGGTCGCTGCCTTTCTAGAAACTTCAAGGCCCAGGAAGGCACTTTGTAGGCCAGGCCTGGTCTCTGGGCTCTCACGTCCATGGGTTGGCCCCAGGTACGTCCTCTGCAGAGGCTGGCATTGGTGAAGGTCACCTGTCAGCCAGCTGCCAGCCGAGTGTCAACACTGCGACAGCGGCTCTGGCGTGAGGCAGGGAAGCCAGAGGGATTAGAGCAGGGAAAAGCCAGGGAGGCTGTGGCAGGGCGAGGAGCCAGTCCTGCTACCTGGGCTATGGGGTGCCTCACCTTGGAAGTGGCCTCCGCCGTAGCCGCCCGTGTGCACCCAGGCTGTGCCATCGTAGCCGATGCCCCACACCACGCCCTGGCTGCTGGCCTCCACCACCCGCAGGTGGCCTCCCACCTGCCGCCAGAACCTAGAGGGAGGTGAGAGTGGGTGGGAGAAGCGATGCCAGCAGGGCCTTCCAGCCTTCTCCCCCTGGACCTCTGGGGCCCTGTGGCTCCGTGGCCTCCCAGGATGTCCTAGTTCACTCAGCTCTGGTTTCCCAGTGACAGACTTTACGAAGGACGCCAGAACCTGCTTAGTTTCCCATCGGGTATTACCCAGAGCTAAAGTGGGCCAGCAGTCTGCACAGGAGACCAGAGGAAAGCCAGCAGCCCTTGTCCCACTGCTCCTGGGGGCCCGGGTGGACGTGTCCCAGCAGGAGCAGGGATGTCTCGTCTGTTGGATGAGCCACCACACAGTGACAGCAAGGCTTCCTGGGCTGACAGAGTTCAGAGTGAAGGTGCCACCTGGGTCAACCTTCTGTGGCTGAGGCCCTGCCACTGTCACCAGAGGTGGTCTGACTTGTTTGACTAGGCGCCGGGCACACAATGCTTCCAAGAGCAGACGAACAAAGGGCAGACAGACACATCCACGGTCCCCTCCTGAGCAGGGCCTCCTGGTCTCACCTACGTGCCCCTGGTCCTGGCGGGCTCTGCATGACATTCTGGGGGCAGAATCGGGAGCACCGTGTCCCCTCCGGGTGCTCCTGTGCTGTCCCACTGGAAATGTCCGATGCCCCAGGACTGTTCCCACTGCCCCCAGTGGGTGGCCTCAACCATCTCCTGGTTTTAAATGCCACCTACAGAGCCATGCCCCCTCACTCCAACACACAGCAGCTGCTCAGAGGGGCAACGGAGCCCAGCCAGGGTTCTGGTCCCCCTGGGGGTCCTTGCACAGGCCCACGAAGGCTCAGGCCTGGGAACCAGCCAGCTGTGCCGGTGGCTGGCTGGCAGAAAGCGAGGCCACGTGTTCCTGCTTCGGCCCTCCCTTCCGGAAACACAGCTCTGACTGCTTGGGGTGGGGGCAGCTGGGCCCTCGCCTGCCTGGAACACGACCCACTCACATCTGGTCGCAGGGCAGCACGTGCTCAGGGGCCTCCAGGTCCGGGCTGGGCTCACTCACGAAGATGTCCCCCTTGCAGGTAATGGACCAAATGGCCTGCGGGGAGGGGCGGCCGTGGACCCTCTGGCTCTCACAGCAAGACAGGTTGAGTAGGGCCAGCTGGCATGGGGAGATGGCTGGTCAGCACTGGGAAAGGGGGCAGCAGCAGGCCGAGGCAGGGCTGCCCCAAGTCTGCTGCCCCTTGAGCCTCAGCCATGGGGACCAGCGCCCACTTACCCAGTCATTCATATCCTGCTCAGTGGCGGCAGCCAGACGCACGGGCCACCTCTGCCGGGTCCTGTCGGGGGTGTACAGGGCGAAGGCGTGCTTGGCCTCATTGAGCACAGGGACCAGGGCTGTCACCTCGTTGAGGAATATGTGCAGGTACTGCGTACAGAGGGCAACAGCGGGGCTGTCACCGGGGACAGGCAGACAGCCTGGGTCACCCCGCGTCCCCAGAGCTGGTCCTCTGGGCCCTGGCCTGCGGGTTTTGGGGATGGGGTCTGAAAGTTCCAGTATGGAAGCCTAGCTCCTGAACAAAAGCCTGGTTTCCTCGTTGATGATGACAAGGGCACTTGAGACTCAGAGCCCAGCCCTGGGAGGGTGAACGGCCCAGTTTCTCATCTGCAACACAAGAGCCTGTCAGCAGCTCGGACCGACATGGCTGCATGGCCACCACTCACCTGCCCGCCACTCACAGGGACTCTGTCACCACAGGTCAGCACTGCAGTCACCAGAGGCACCTGGGGCTGTGTCAAGGCCCCCCATCCCCGGCTCTGGGTCCCCTGGGCACTCCCTCCCTGTGCTCCCCTTCCCACGGGCACCCCCGCCCGTCATGCCTGGCCCCTCCACGCACCTTCTTCTCCTCGTGGACCATGTAGTAGATGAACAGGATGCTGTCGCGAGCCCCGTCGTGCCCCGTGAACTGCTCCAGGGCCACCCGGACGTCCACCCACTTGTGGGGCTTCCAGTCACACCACCACTGCAGGGTCCCCGTCTTCACCCACACCGACTGCGGCACAAACCCCGGGGGTCATGGGGACAGTCACAGGCAGTCCCTTCCCCGCCTCCCAGGGACACCGTCCGGGTACTCTCAGCTCCCATGCTTTACCCAGGCCGCAAGCCGCAAGCCGGTACCGTCTACACACAGCAGCCTGTGGGATCTGAACGGTTACTCCCTGTTCTCGATGGGAAACAGGCTTGGGGAGAGTCTGGCCCCTGCCCAACGTCACAGAGGGAGTCAGCGGCAAGGCCTGCCGGCGTCAGAGGCCCGACGCTTAGCCACCGGTGAGATGCTTCTGTGCCACCAGCCGAGACACAGCCAGGTCCTCTGAACGGAACCAGCCATGGGCTTCCTGTAACTTCTGTCTCCCAACCTGACTGTGGGCCTCCGGGAGCTTGGCTCGGCCTGAGGGGGTCCGAGACCACCCTCCACCCTGTCCTCAGTTCTCAATAAAACACTGCAACATCTTGGCACGTGGGGTTCCCTGGTAGGGAGATTCACACCCCTCCACCTCCTGTGAGGTTGCTGGGTCTTCTGGGTCTCAGCGTACACTGCAGGGGGCCTTGACAGTTCTTTAGGATGGATGGATTATGGAATGAGCTCCCTTTTTCATTCTGGAATCTACAAAGACCTGGAAGGGATGGCTTGACATCCGAGAGGGATGCGCGCATCCATCTGTCTGTTTCTCCCACCTCACCTCAGGGCTGATATACAGTAGGCACTCAATGAATGCCTGCTGAACAAAGTGTGTCCAGGGGCCGCCCACCTGCTCCACGGCTTGCTCGTAGTGTCGGAAGTTCTCCAGCTCCCGCTTGGTCCTTTCCGTGAGCTGTTGGAATATCTGCTTCCGCCAGGCAGCGGTCTGGGCCGGTGTGATGGACAGGGACAGTGTCTGCACAGAGGGGGACAGGCCTGCAGGCCAGCCAGAGCCTCAGGGCTGGGTGCGCAGCCTACCCCCACTGGGCACAGACCAGGGCTCTTTATAAACTTTTAATAAATCAGCCCTTTCTTGCTAGAAAGCTACGCCCTCTGTAAAATGCCTGTGAGCCCTCCCCACACCGCATATCCTCATGTCTCTCCAGCTCCACCTAGAATGGCCACCACCATGAGGACAGGGAGAAGGGAGGGGCCCCAGGCCGATGCCATTCCTTCCGACAGCTCCGACTGGTGTTGGAGGGTTAGACAGATGGTGGAGCCCAGGGAGGGGAGGGCTTCAGGCGGGCGGGGCCTGCCCCCTCCCCAGGAGCACCCCGAGCACGAGCCCCGACGTTCGTGAACTGCTTACCCGACTGCACTGTGAACCACTTGAGCACAGTATGGGCCTCGACGGTACAGCCGCCTCCTGACACCCAGGCCCAGAGGGGGTGGTCGTCGGCGCCGTAGGGCTCCTCCAAGCCCAGTGGGAGCAGCCCCAGTTCGGAGAGGCCTGTGGTCTCAGGAAAGCCAGCAGCAGAGTGGCTGGGTGCCTTCCTGGGGTCCTTCAGGTCAATGTTGGTCCAGGGCAGCTCGGCAGGGGTGGTGGCCAGGCCGGGGTGAGGCTCAGGCCCCAGGGTCTGATTGGCCGGGTTGGCGCCCTCTGTGGCACGCTCTGGGGTCTTGCTGGGGCTTGGGCCTGAGGCTGAGCTGCTCTTGGGGTTCCTGGGACTGTCCAGAGACTCTGCAGCAACAGGCTGGTCAGGCCCTGGTCTCTCAGCGTCCGAGGAAGCATCTGTGTCGCTGGGGGCACAGGACTCACCACTGCCCCTCACCTCATCGCCAAAGAAGCAGCCAGCGCTGGGAACGAAGGGGACAGTGCTGTGACTCCCTGGAGGGAGGCACACGGGCTGCTGCCGGCGGGCCTGGTTCATTGGCTCCACTACTGAGAACCTGTGTGACTCCAAGCATGCCACAGCCTCTCTGTGCCACAGACACATGAATGAATACCTGCGTCTGAGGGAGCTGGGCACTCTGAACAGTCCCGACACCCAGGCTGCACCCCAGACCAATCAAATCGATATATCAGGGGGTGGAGATCTGGCAGCAATATTATATGTTTATCGTGGCAAAATACATGTGACATAAAATTTACCGTTTTAAATCATACATGGCAGTGGCGTTAACTATATTCACAACGTTGGTGCCACTGTCCCCACTGTCTGGTTCCAAGAACCTTATCACCGCAAACGGAAATGCTGTACCCACTGAGCCAGGGTCTTGTCTCCTCTTTCCCCCCAAACTCCTGGCAACCTGGCAACCTCTCATTCGCCTTCTGTCTCTATGGATTTGCTTATTCTGGATATTTCATATAAATGGCATCTTATGATGCCAACCTTTTGTGACTGGCTTCTTTCACTTACTGTAATGAAGGCGGGTTCCCCGTGTGGAGGCAGGTACCAGCACCTCAGTCCTTTTCACTGCCGAATAACATCCTATTGTATTCTATTGCTACACCACCTATTTTTTTTTTTTTTTTAACAGGACTTTATTGGGGACCAGTGTGTACTTCTAGGATTTTTTCTAAGTCAAGTTGTTGTCCTTTCAATCTTAGTTGTGGAGGGTGCCGTTCAGCTTCAAGTTGTTGTCCTTTCAGTCTTAGTTGTGGAGGGCGCAGCTCAGCTCCAGGTCCAGTTGCCGTTTCTAGTCGCAGGGGGCACAGCCCACCATCCCTTGCGGGAGTCAAACCGGCAACCTTGTGGTTGAGAGGAAGAGCTCCAACCAACTGAGCCATCTGGGAGCTCAGCGGCAGCTCAGCTCAAGAGGCTGTGTTCAGTCTTATTTGCAGGGGGTGGAGCCCACCATCCCTTGTGGGACTCGAGGACTTGAACTGGCAACCTTGTAGTTGAGAGCCCACTGGCCCATGTGGGAATCGAACTGGCAGCCTTCGGAGTTAGGAGCACGGAGCTCCAACCGCCTGAGCCACCGGGCCGGCCCCTATACCACCTTTTATTTATCCATTCATCTACTGATGGCCAGTGGGGTTGTTTCCACCTTTTGGCGATTGTGAATCATGAGGGACTGCCGGACTGTTTTCCACAGCGGCTGTACCATTTTACGTTCTGACCAGCAGTGCATGAGCGTCCACTTTCTCCATATCTTGCCAATACTTGTTAGTGTCTGTCTTTGATGTGCAGTGGTATCTCGCTTTGGCCTTGGTTTGCATTCCCCCCGTGCTAATGACACTGAGCATCTCCTCCTGTGCTGGTCGGCCATTCACGTGTCTACTGTGGAGAACTGTTCTGTTCAAGTTCCTTGCCCTATTTAAACTCGGTTGTTTGTCTTGTTGTCAAGTTGTAAGGGTTCTTTTTGTGTTCTAGATATTAGGTCTTGTCAAATATATGATTTGCAACGTATATTTTCTCTCACTCTGGACTATCTTTTCACTTTCTTCATAGTGTCCTTTGATGCACAAAAGTTTTAATTTTGATGAAGTCCAATTTATCTATTTGTCCTTGTTTTTTTGTGCTTTTTGTGTCATACTTAAGAAGCCGTTGCCATCTCCAAGGTCATGCAGATTTGGCATCTGTACTCTCAGAAACTTCTCAGCTGATTCCAACATGCTGCTCAGGTTGAGAACTACCAGCTGAGGAGACTAAACCCTCAGGTAAATGGGAGCAAACCCTGCCCAGCTGGCCTCCCGGCCCTCTGGGCTGGTGGTGCAACAGTGTGACGACCACCAAGCTGGGGGAGCTAAGGGGTGTGCACCAGGGGCTGGGGAGAGCCCGGGCTGCAGACAGGGACATGGCCAGCTGCGGAGCACCGCACTGAGGCCCCATGGGATGCACACCCAGGAAGGTAAGCACTGAGGGCATTCCCCTTGTGCAGCTGAAGTGCCTGCAGCTCAGACACTGTCACCTGCCTCGGCTCTAATGGCTAGTGGGCAGAGCTGGGATGTATGCATTCTCTAGACCCAAGGTCCCCAGAACGGCAGCAGCACACGTGGGACCTTGCAAGAAATGCAAATTCTTGGCCCTGCCATTTTAACCGATGGAAACAGAAGCCCTGAGGGCAGGGCCTGGAATCTGTGCCGGAGCAAGCCCCCCAGACGATTCTGGCACACAGTGAAGTTTGAGGTGCCAGCTCTAGATGAGAGAGATCTTCCATCTTCTTCCTTGAGCATACACCCCACAAAGAAGAAGCCTTTTTTCTCCTAGACTTTGAGACTTCAGAACCAACAGGTCCCTTCTCGGGACAACCCCCAGCTCCACTGTTGGATGGATTTCCCAGAAAGGCTCACCTGTCACCTCTCACCTCCCACCCTTGGGCCAGCCCTGGACACCAGGCACAGGAAGGGAGGAGACTCCACAGGCTGCATCTCTCGGGGTCAGAACCCAGTTTTTCCTGCCTGCAACGAGGCCCTGTGCTCTGTTGAGAGGTCAGGCGGAAGCCTCTTCCGGACAGTGTCCACTGAGGTCACTGATAGCCCTTCCCGACCCTTCTCCTCCGTGTCCTGCTGCCCCCGGGATCACCTGAGGAGGCTTGAGGAGCTCCCGGAGTGCGACCGGTCACATTCTCGGCTGGCGACAATGGCCTTCCATGTCTTCCCACTGAGCTCGCTGGGGGTGACGCCCTGACGGAAATACACGGCCCGGTCCTCATAGCCGATGCCCCAGACCTGGAACAGAGAGGTGCTGCTGGGTGAGTAGCCATGTAGACCTGGGGGCTCCCTGCCCTTTTTTGGTGAGGGGGGAGGATGGGGTGGGGGAGAGCACCCCGATGCTGGAGGACACGTCTGAAAATGCAGGCAGGATGCCCCTATATATGCAGTGGGGGTGTGTGTGCATGGTGTTGGGAAGGTGGATGGCTTCGCTGCAGGGTGGGTGCAGAAGTCAAATTCAGGAAGTGGAGCCCAGAGGGGGTTGGAGGAGGGCACAGCACCAAGCTCAAGAGAAGCAGGGACCTGTCCTGCTCACCCACCTCAGGCAGACCTGAAGCTTTGGGGCGACCGGGGCCAGAGAAGGTGGTGCTGGTGGGTGTTGTGCTAGGACACCAAGTCCACCCCTGTCCCCATCTTGCCTCTGGTGGCAAGAAAGCTGTTTCCTAAGGAACCCAGAGGGTGGTCCTGGTCTTTTTAAGATGCGGACCTCCTTGATTCTGACCTCATTTTTCACAGGAACGATGGCTGGAGGCCCCCTCCTCTCTGCCTTTGGGCACTGAGGAAGGAAAGCATGCTGGACAGCTGAAGGGCCCAGGGGAGGGCGCCAGGGAGCAGCCCGTTTTGAGTCCAGCCTTGGGGGTGCCTGAAGGGCCCCAGCAGGCCCAGGGCCTTGCAAGGCCGTGGCCTCAGGCGGCCTTCCTAGAAGGGCTTTGGTGCCTCCACGACATGGCTATGGCAGGCTGGCCTCTGTGCTCGGAACCTGTGTACACCAGCTAGTTAGTGCCTGTCTCATCCCAGACCACCGGGTCACACGGCTCACTGGGGCGGGTGGGAGGAGGGCCAGCAGCCCTGTGGGAAGAGCTTCTATCACAGTGCAACAGGGGGAGATGTCACCTTCACACGCTGAGTCTTAAAAATCACCAAACCTCATCATTTACAAGAGGGAGGCTATGCTGTACAACTACGCAAGTGATGTTTAAGAAACGCTGCGTCTGCAAAGTCTAGAAGACCAGTTTCCTCCTTCACTTGGTGATCTGACTTCGCCCAAATATTTCTCAACAAAACTCTTCCAGCCTCCAGGATGCATGCCCCCGTCCCGCCCCCACCCCACCCCACCCCCTCATCTGTGTTCATTGCCACTGCTTTGAGGGTCCTTGGGGGAGAGACCTAAGACAGGCAGGGGCTCTGGGACCCAGGCAGAAGCATCCCCCTGTGTGCCCACAAAGGTTGAGAGGGTGCAGAGGTGCTGGGACCCCTCACATGTGCTGGCATCAGGAAGGGACAGTGGGAAGCACCAAAAACCCCCATTCTGAGACCTGCCCCCAGGAGGCAAGGCTCAGCACCACACGCACACCTGGTCATTTAGTCCCACGTTCACCATCATCATTTCTCCAACCATCTCAATCCAGCTGGTGCCACAGGGATTGTGAGAGTTGACGCCTCTGCGGAACCACACCTGCGAAAGAGAAATAAACGCCTCCCTGAGTGCAACTGAAATAGGTGCTTTTGATTTTGAAAAGCTCGGGGGAATAATTTGATCCTTTGGTTCATGCCACAAACGAGCACAACACATCTTTTAGAAAAGAAATGTTCGTCCACGTGCCTCTTCCCCACACTCCCTCTGGGCTTGGCACCATCCTACAGTGCTGAGAGTCACCTGCCCCCAAACACATCTGTCCTGGTAGCTTCCTGTGCATTCTCTGGCTGAGGGCATTGTCCCTTCAGGAGACAAGGCTGCCTGAATCTTTCTAGAACCTTCTCCCCCACTGGTTCAGACATTAGTGGCACCTGTCGGCACCAGGCAGTAGCAGCAGGTGTCGGCTATTCACTGATCACAGAGCTGGGAGGTGGGACATCTCATGGGCAGCGGGGGTGGGGGTACAAACACATACTGCATCCAAATCCAGACTCTGACCTGTGAGCCTGACCAGTGACCTCCCACCCTCTGTGCAACCCCACCTTAGCTCACTCTTCACGCTTGGAAAAGGCCACGTTGTCCGGTCCAGTTTGCCTCCGTGTAAGACAACTGTCTTCATGGTGTTCTTTAGGAAAACCATTTTTCTAAACTCATTATTAGAATAAATAACCTAGTTGGGGCCTATTCTTAGTGCTTTATGAAATAGTCTCTTTAAGCCTAACTTTTTCATATAAAAATACACACAGTTCAACCAAATTTCCTCCAGGCCGACCTGGGGTCCCGTGGCCCCCCTGGTAGCCCCGCCCCAGCCCCCCTGCAAACTCCCACAACCGCCCCTCCCCATCCTGGGTGGTGGGCTGGGCAACGGGATCCTGTGCTATCAGTGCTTAAGTGTTTTAACCACAATTTCCGTGGTGGGATGGGGCAGGGGACTAGTTATGTGAGAAATTTTATAATTTCTAGAATGTCTAAAATGTCTCCTTAACTCGAAGAAAGTAAGCACAATCACATATTTGTGTGAACACTGAGCAAATTGCTCCTATAAATCAAATTGTCTGCTCATTTAATCTGTTGCTCTGAGAGAGGGGGTGCTTGGCGGCCCAGAGGGGACAGTCAATCTGTACTTTCTCAGGCTGGGGAGCTTCGGCATTGGAGGTGGATCAGATGTGCAGGTGATGCGGCCCCCAGTGACCTTGGTGTGGGGTTAGAAGGTGAACTTGTAAGCAACCTCAAATCAGTGTATTTTATTGGCCTTGCCTGGGATAAAATAAAAACGGCAAGCACTGGACAGGAAAAAGGGGAGGCAATCAATTAGCCGAAGGTTTCAGAAAATCAGCTTCTGATTATTTGAAATGTTACGGCCCGTGAAGTAACCGACGCAGTTGTTTGGCACTTGGTACCGGGGCGCGGAGGGGATTCTGCAGGCACCAACCGTCCTGGACGTCCACACGGAGAGTGCACACAGTACTTGGCTGTTCTGTTCTCAAGGATTCAGACCAAAAGAACAAAAAAACCACACCACCCTCAACATGAAACGGAGCCCTGGGGCTCCCCCACCCCCGCGACCCCGTCTTGCCTTCCGGTCCTTGGTGATGGCCCAGACCACGCCCACTCCGACAGAGACGTGCATGATCCCGTTTTCGGACACGGGAGGCTCCACCACCGACCAGGAACTTCCTACCGGGTCCCAGAAGAAAGCACAGGCGGCCCCCATCAGAGAGCGCGATGGGGAGAAGCTGGGCGCCCCCCTCCCCCCGCCCCACCCAGTACTGGGTGTAAGGCTACCCACCTTTGGGATTGTTCCTGTTGATCCCTTCCCGGACCAACGCCTGCCCCTCCCAGAGCGTGACCCACAGAAGGTCGTGGGGCCCACAGCTGATCTGCACCGCCTCCCCCGGGGTGTCCACGAGAGACCACGATGAGCCTTCGGGGTTGGGGTGGCTGACTTCCTCTCTGTACCATACCTGGGAGGCGACAGAAACCCACAGGAAAGGTCCAGCGGGGTCAGGCCAGAGTTCCGTGGCGGAGCCAGCTGCCCAAGTGTGGCTGCATTTGCAGCAGCACACGCTCAGGTAAACGTGGAGACTTGGGGGACCAGGGACGAAGGTGCCCTGATTGTCCAGATCTCGCTTATCCTGCCCCACTGCCATAGGAATCCTCCTACCAGATGAGATGATATCCCACCACTGCTAAAAAAATGCGACACCTGGATATTGGCTGTTGTAAGGGACAGACCGTGTGTGATGTTCCCTTCATCTGCCCTAAGAACCCCCTCTCCCACTAACCCTGGTATCCAGGGAGAACTAAGGCCCTAGCTCTGGTGTCCTGCGCCCTCTTGTGGCGACGTGCTCTCAGAACACCAGTCTCTAGGGGACCTGGGGTCCCTAGTGGTTAAATAGGAAAGCCCCCAAACCCCTTTCATAATGTCTAAAATGTCCAATTCTTTTTCTCCTTAACCTGAAGAGAGTGAGTTTAATCAGATATTTTACACTGAGCTACCCGTTCAGTGCGCACTGTTTGGTTCATTTCATCTGGAGAAGCTGCACATTGCTGCAGGCCCAGGAAGGCCGGAGACCCCCTCACCGGAGCTGTCTCCATATTGGGGCCCAAGGCCTCCCATCCCTGTCACCTCACCCGTACAGACTGCACTGCAGAAGCAGGCCCGACGGGCAGGCCTCCCTTCTGCTACTTGCTGGTCTGGGGCCGGTCTGTCTCCCCAGCTCCTCTGGAGCCCAGGGTCCTGGCCACACCTGTATGGCCACAGGACTGGTGCAGGGCAGCGGCATGCAGTGACCACAAACACTGCTCTGGAGCCCCCATTCTCTCCTTTCTTTGCTTCCAGGTGGGTGTGGCCCCTCGGGGGGTCTCTATCCCAGGCCAGCTCCGCACCATCCTGCAGCGTGACTCAGAAAAAACTGTGGTTGACCTAAGCCCGGGCCAGACAGGGCCCCAGATTTAAGCCTGATAAAAGCTTACTGTGACTGTTCCAAAGCCAACCACAGAAGTTTGGTCAATTTGTGCTAAATAGTACTTATTATAATAGTCACAACGTTCACTCTAAAAGCATGACTAAGTGTTGGATTACCTACACGCACAGCCATCTAGGTCGCTGCTGCCATCACGGGCTGGTTTTATGCCTTTGTTTAGTTCACAAACTCCTGAGAGTAGGATCTCCTCTCTAAACATCCACCGACCCATCCATCCACATACCTATCTATATCCCTGTCCATCCATTCACCACCCATCCACCGGTCCATCCACCCATCCCCACCCAGCCATCCCCGCTCACCCACCCACCCACAATACTGCTAGAGACGGCTGTGTAGGAGGTGCCCCAAGGGGATGGCAGGGAGCTCAGAACCTGTCTGAGGAGACCATATTGATGGCATCTGAGCCCAGGGTGGGCACTGATTAGTGTTCTGGGGACTCAGAGGGACAGGCCAGGGCCAGGCATGCAGTGGAAAGTAAGAGCCTTCTGGGAGGAGCAGGACTCCGCAGGCCCACTGGAGGGTGCTCGTGGGGACCCCAGTAATATGCTGCCCGCTCAGGCCCACCCCAGCTGCAGGGACAGGAGGCCAGAGAAGATCTCAGGGGCAGCCCTCCTCCCTCCTCCAGCTCTGGTGGGACCTGAAGGGCAGCTTCTTTCTTGCCCTGCGTCTGCCTATAACCAGCCACTCAGCCACCTGCTATCCAGGCACAGCGGGGCACAGGCCTTACCTTTCCCTGCAGAGACACGGCCCACAAGGACAGGTGGCCCACGGGCTCATCTGTGACCTCCCAGCCCCCCACAGAGAGGTCGTTGAAGGGGTCAGGCAGTTCTTTGGGGTCATCCTTGGAAGGGATCTGAAACAAAGTGCGAGGCAGTGGCAGTCAGTACCTGTGGGCACCTGGGCAGGTGGATGGCACGGCGTCCCCTCCTAATGGATACCTGAGTTGTGCCCCTGCACTGCTCCCCTCCTGGTAGACACCAGGCCATGTACCTCCCACCCCCACCCCTGGGCCCCGTCCAGCTCAGTGCACAACTGACTGATTTCACAGAGCAGGCACATCAGGATGGAGGCTTCCTGGCCCTGGGTCCCCTCTACCCTGTCCTCCCTCTGTCGGCCACCAGGCCTGAGCTGATGTCCCCGAGTGGTCACCGCTGCTCCAGAATGGAAGGCAGAGGCACATGCAGCTTCTTGGTTCTGTGCTTTGCAGTGAGCTGACCGCTGAGACTCCATCTCCCACCTAGAAGGGGGCTGATCACAGAGCGTGGCCCCGAGGAGTAAGCCCTCCATGATGTTGGCTGTCACCTTGATCTCTGGGCTGCTCCCAGCCCGAGGGGCAAGCAGGCTGGGCTGGCAGCCCCACCTCACAGCACAGATCCTCTAGAGAGGTCTGGTGAGGGGTCCAGGCTTTCCTCTCATTCAAGGCCACGTAGGATCCCAGTATAGATGGGAGGTTTGTCTGTGTCATGGAAACAATACAAGGGCCAGAGTGGCTCCTGCAAGGTGAGGGAGGCAGAAGTGCACAGACTGAGGCTCAGTCTGTGACAGGGCAGCCCAGAGAACAGGGGCAGGACAAGTCCCGTGCTGTCCTAGGCCGGTCTGGCCTGGCTCCCCATGTGTCCACCTCCCAGATGAAGGGACAGGCAGTGCCCTGGTGTTCCCAGGAGACAAGTCAAAGGTCCCAGCGTGGGAGTGTTGTCCCCTGTGCACAGGGAGGGAGGGCAGAAATGAGGGTCCGCGTGACCCTCCTAGCAGTGGGACTTCTGTCTGGGCCTGTCCCGCCCCCAGGACACACGCAGGCTTGCAGACCTTGGCCCAGGTGTCCCGGGACTTGTATCTCCTGTATCGGATCCACCTCCTCCGCCGCACGCAAGAATTCCACTTCTTGTCTCTTGTGTAGGTGGCAGGGAAGTCCATGGCATACGTCCATCCCTGAAATACCCGGAGAGTGCTGTGTAAGGCTCTGGGGGAGGAAGTAATAGAGCTGGGGAAGGCAGGGAACAGGGCGGAAGAGAGGGAGCAGCACAGATCCCCACTGACCCCAGGCAGACAGTGGGGAGGACACAGGGCACAGGCTGGGGTAGGCTGCCACAGGACGCGGGGGACAACACTGAAGGGACGGGCGGAGCCCAAAGAGTTCCCTCCCCACGTGTGAGCAAGAGCAGGAACTGAGTTCACCTACCCCTTTCTCGGTGGGCTCCCCTCCAAAGTTCTCATCCACGTACCAGTCGGACTCCCACTCCCAGTGAGGCGAGGGCAGCGCCACCCCATCCAGCGGTCGGTGCTGGAGCCCACTCACGTCGCTCCACGGCCAGCGGTCACTCGGCAGGAGCTTCTCACAGAAGCCGCCCACAGGGTTCCAGCGCTGAGGGCCGGAGGCAGACATGGGCTTTAGGCCTGTAGCTGCCCCTCCTGCTGGTCTCCATGGTGGGAAGTGAGTGGGGGGCCTGCCTGGAACTCAGGCATCAGCCAGCACATCCTCACGGCCCCAAAGGGCAAAGAGCCTGCCCCTGGACACAGGGCCTCGCGGGAAAGGCAGTGGAGGACATGGCTGTCTGGGCTTCTGGAAACCACCCTTGTGCAGATCTGGCCAGCCTGCCTGGGTGAGGACACAGCAGGGGCTCTGGCCCCAGAGACACTGCACAACTCGGATCTTAAGCAGAATGTGGGAGTTGGCCGGGAGTGTGGGGTGCAGGGGCTCTATTTTCCAGCCAACCGACCAACTCAGCAACCCCCACACGGCCCCCACCTGGTTCTCATAGGCCTCCTCTTGGCGGCGGATGGGGACGTCACTGGCGCACACGTACACGTACACCTGGTTGTCACAGGCGATGCCCCAGCAACACTGCATGGCGGCACTGACCCGCTTGAACTCCAGCTGGGTGTCCCTGCACAGCTCCCAGTATTGCCCGGCCGTGGAGAGTGTGTACACCCTCCCAAAGAGATCCACTGCCCACAGCACCGAGCTGGGCATGGTGACGGCAGCTGTGGAAAACCGGAGGCAGAGGGCGAGGCTCAGTGTCCCCAGCCAGTGCCAGGCTCCCAGCCCCAGGGGACCTCCAGGCCAGGCAGGGCCCAGGAACCCCCAGCTGAGACTGTCTCACTCCACAGGTGGCAAAATGAGGTCCACACAGCGGTTGCATGCGCACCCCCCTTATCAGAGGCAGAGGCAGCTTCCACTCCAGGACCCTTCTTCGTTCTTGGCTTTCTTCCTGTCCCTCTAATTACAGGGATTTCTTTCAAACATACAAAAAGGTACCGAAGAAAAAATGTAACGTCCAAGTATCTCCCTCCCCAAATTTAATGAATATTATTATTCGGCTGTATTTCCGTCAGATCTTTCATGTCCAAAAAATAAATGAAAAGTCGTAGATTTAGTTGAATCCCAAACACACACACACACACACACACACACACACACACACACACACACACATCCTGCTGTCTCCCTGGGAGGCCTCTGCCTGACGGTGGGTGGGTGCCCTGCCTCATGCTGGTCCCATCAGGACCTTCCCATATGGGTGTGGTGGGGGTGCCCACACAGGCCTGGCACCCCGGCTAGAGCCCTGCATGGTCCTGCAGGAGCCCTGCAGCTGTGTGGCAGGGGTGTGAGAGTCCTACCATCACCCTCCTTGTGTGACTACCTCTCTCTCTGCCCCGTTCTTCTGCCATCCTCCATTCCTATGTCTCTCTTCTTCCTCTCTCCTTGGTAAGGGGTGGGCAAGGCTGCCGCTGCACTCTACCACTGACCCTCCCCACCCCGGTGCTACTGCCTCCTGGGACGTAACTCCTGGGGCTTCTGGTACAGATGAGTGTCCCACTTTGGCAGGGCCACGTGGCCAGACCCATGGTGGCCAAACAGAGTAGCTGGCTGACGGTGGCAGGGGGAATGGCAGTGAGAAGCTCTGCCTAACAGGGAGTCTCCCACATCCAAGACTGAACACTGCCAGGATAGAGGGAAGGGCCTGGAAGTGAGGACACAGCAATCCGCTTTGGAAAACGGAGCTACCAGGAGACAGAGTCTGGCCACCTGGGGTCTGGGGCCAGGCTGCTGCAGTGGCATGCCAGAGGCATCTGGGTGTGGCAGAAAGCCCGGTGACTGGACAACACAAGATGGAATGTGTCTGAAAACAGGAGCATCTATCTGCTTCGGACAATAGGCTCTTTTGGGACAAAGTATCTTATAAACACTTTGTTTGTAAGTGTTTGTTAAGTGAGGGTTGGAAAGGAAGTGACAGAAGAATAAGGAACAGGAAGAAGGGAAGTGGAAGGAGCAGGAGCCAAGCGTTGGGAACCATCAGGACAGGAAATGAAGGGAGACTGACCAGCAGAGAGCAGCTGGCCCCAGGGAACTGCCGCAGAGCCTCCATTTCTCCACCCAGGGCACCAACGCCCAGTCAAACACAATAGGAAGCCTGAACACCAGCCTTCTGGAGCCATTTGAAAAGTGGCACCTGGAGCTGGGACCTCTAACAGAGCTGTGCCAACCCTCAGACACCCCTTCGCTTCTCCCTGGCCCACTATGCCCCCTGTGGCATCCACACTGTGACTAAGCGCGCCCAGAGCCGCACAGACCCAAACTGTTGGAATGAGGGTCCTGGCGCTGCCTCTTTCTAGCTCCACCAAAAGTCAACTAACCTCTCTGTGCCTCGGTTTCCTGATGTTGTAAAAGGCAGAAAGGAATCGTGACCTACTTACGGCGGCATCGTGAGCATGAAACGAGATAACACGGGTACAGAGCTTCGCATACACAGTGCTCAGTACCAGCAAGAACTCAGTGAGTGTTACTGATGCCATTGTATCACCTGGCATTTGTCACCACAAACTGCCACTTATCTTCTAGCTCTTAAACAAAACAAAACAAAACAAGACTAAACAAAACATCAAGTCCCTTTCTGGTCAGCCCAGGTCTTTAGCCTCTTCATTTCCTTAGCACCTAAGGAAACGCACATAGTGGGTCTTCAACCAAAGTTACAAATAATCTCCACCACTTGTATGCACACACTGCCAACTCCCTGAGCTGAGGCGGAGATACTGCTCCAGGGGAGCCAAATATCATTCATTAGTTACTTGAGGTTGGAAGTCCAGTCATGACAGGGGGGTAGGTATGTGATCAACCAAATACAGCAAAGGTCAATAGTAGATCCAGACGGTGGGTACCTGTGTGTAACTGCATAATTCTTCCCACTTGGCTGTGTGTTTAAAAAATCCTCATAAATTGTTGGGAGAAAACTAAGGTCTTTTGGGGGAGGAAATGTTGGTTCCTAGGGTGTTATTTTAATATAAATCCAGCCTTCAAAGATGTCTCTTAGCTCACAGTTCACTGTATATGTAGCTAGTTAAGTCAGGCTCAATCTGCAGGTTGAGCTCAATGAATGGTGACTTTGACTTGTATTGGATACACTTTCCTTCAGAGAAATGACTAAGCAGTAATTTCAGGAAAGACATAATTGAACCTTCCAGGCATCTAATGGAAGACTCAACTGCAGAGAAAGGGTGGTGGTGGTGGGGGGTTGCGTTGGCAAAGTTCCTCCAGAGTGGGGCCTGGGCACCAGTCACTTCCCAGCTAAAGGTGACACAGGGTGAGCATCCTAGGCCAGCAGTACGTCCTTTCCACCTGGGTCTGGATGGGGCCCCAACTCCTCACAGGCCACTTCCTGCTGTGAGGTGATTGGGTAACCTGTCAGGGAGGGACACTGGTTGACTGGGTCAGAGGCCTCTTGAAAGGAGGGTTGGAGCATTAAGTCCCATGATTCTCTGGCATTTCTTTGTTTTGTAGGGGTAAAGCGATGGTGGGAATAGCTTCCAAAAAAGCAACCTCGATTTACCAAGAACTTTTGCACAAAGAATTCGAGTTGGAGCTTCCGTCATTCTGCTCACCACCCTCAGAACCATCTGCCTTTCTGAGCTGGTTTATTAACAGATCCTTTCAGAGACCAAAGGTGGGGGGGGGGGAGGAGAGCGCGGGGGGGGGGGGGGCGGGGGGGGCAGAGGGAGGACATCGTCCCAGGGGAGCTCCTGAAGCGTTTACTTCCTGGAGTCTGCCTTAGGATCCTTCCCGAAAGGGTTCCGGCTGGTTAGTTTTTCTATTACACCCGTCATTCCCAGCCCCTGTGCAAACACAGTCCTGGCCACTGAGGTCGCTTACTGCCTGCCAGTTGCAGGGGTTGTTGGAAGGCAACGTCAGGGTCTGAGAGGCAGGAGAAAACAACGGGGCATGCATGGTCGAGTCCTTCCAAGAGCAGAGTCTGCCCAGAGCCGGGGCAGCAGGGGCCCTGAGCCAGCTGCTCTGCAGAAGAACCCCCGCCCCCATCACCGTGGGCGGGTCAGCCTGGTTCCATTCCGGTTCCGTGCACTTGGGCGACAGGTGGGCCCCCTGCCCGGCCACCAGAGGCACAGTGGGAGCGCCCGGCCTTGACCATCTGCCCACACTAATCCCACGACAAGCAGATTTGCTCCCACCACTGCCCAGCGGAGGAACAGGCGGGCTCCCCCCAGCGCGATTCCCTGAACCCGCCGAGCTCCAGCAACCCTCTTCCCACGTCATTCCAGTGCATACGCTGGGGTGGGGGCGTCCCCTGGCCGCTGCGTTCCGGGGGACAGAGGCGAAGCCGGGTCCGGGATGCAGGGACGAGCACGAGCGCAGCCCCTCCCTGCCTCCCCGCCAGTGTCAGGACCACCGCAGCCGTCGGAGGCGGTGGCGCCGCTACGCTCTGCCGCCACGACCTGTCCGGAGGGGCCGGGGTGCTGTCAGAGCCCCCGCCACCGCTGCACTCACCTGGGCGGGCGCCGGGCGCGCAGAGTCGCGGCGATAGCTCCTCGGCGGCCGGGACAGCGGACCGGCCCTCCCGCAGCGACCAGGCGAGCGGGCGCAGGAAGCTGCAGCCCGGCCCACGCCCATTGGCCGGCCTCGCGGTGACGCGGGGACCCGGCGCGCGCCACTGGCTGAGGCGCGTCGCGTCACGGGCCGGCCTCGGGGTCGCGGCGGTGTCGCGCTGAAGTCCGAGCAGCAGGGTCGGGTGGAGAGAGTTCCCGCGCGTTCCTCGGAGCGTAGCGGCCCCGCAGACCACCCGCCGCCCCCCGGGCCCGGCCTGTCTCCCTCTTCCTCCCTCCCCCCCCAGGTCCCGGCCCATCGTCCCCCAGCACCTGGCTGGCCGCCCCCTCTGGACCCGCCCACCGGAGCCCGCAGGCGAGGAGAAGGGGTAGGTCCGGTGGGAGCCTGGGTGCGCGACGCTGCGGTGACCCGAGGAGGGACGAGAGCCTGGGGCACGAGACAGGGGTCTGGGTGGTTTCCATCTAACTGACATGTCGCTTTGGAGTGCGCAAACCTAACGCTTTAACCTTAATGGGAAGAAATGGCTGCTGTGGAGGTTCCTGCGTGGGCTCCTGGTGTGTCTGTTATCTAACGCATTGTTGACCACGGGATTGTCCTGTGTTCAGCTTCACCAGAAAACGTCAGCCGATTTCCCGAGTAATAGCACCGCCTCAGCGTGTCAGTAGGTATCTCACTGGGGCTTTCGTTGGCATTTCCCTGCTTCCTGCGAGGTCAAGCACTTTCTCATAAGTTTATTGATTATTCCTATTTCCTCTTTTTTCTCAAGTGCCTAGTCATGTCCTTTGCCTTCTCCCCCCACCCCCAATTTACATGTTTGTCTTTTTCTTACTGATTTCGGAGTTCTTTCTATATTCTGGATCCTAGCCCTTGGTTGGTTAAGGGTGTTGGAAATACCCTCTCCCACCCTGTGGTTTGCTTTTTTACCCTCTCACTGGTGTCTTGATAAAGAGAAGGTCTTGATTTTTAAAGTAGTTGAATGCATCTTTTTCTTTAAGGTTGGTGCTGTTTACTTTTTTTTTTTTTTTTGTAGAAATCTTTAGGATATTTTTAGGGTATTTTCTTATGTTATCTTCTAGAAGGTTTGTTTCGTCTTTCACATTTAGATCTGTAATTAGAGTGGCTATGCGTCTAGGTTTATGCCTTTCTTCCACTTAGCATCCCCTTTACTCTCACAAGTGTCTAAAATTCCCTTACGCTTTTCTTCTTGGAAAAAAGTTAGTAGCACTTCTTTGCTCCTTTTAATTCTGGCCATTGTAGGTCACTGGCTTTTGGAGTGGCACTGAGAAGCATAAGAGTGTGTCTTAGAAGAGTGGGGTCTGGGCCCAGCTTTCACACCTAATGGCCCGGTGTCGGCCCGCCTGGGAGACCTGTGGTGAGCTCAGCAGAGTTGAGGCCCGCTGCTGCTCGTCAGTTCCTACCCAGGGCAGGTCCTACTGTGGCAGCCGTCAGCGGGGCTCTGTTTCTGTGCTGATGGGGTTGGGACAGGAAATATCAGTCTGCAGTCAGTTAATAATAAACCTCATTTGTGTCCATGGTTGTAACACACAATGAAAGACATGTTAGGTACAATTGGTTTGTCTGACAAATTCTATTTCTGGAGTCAAAATGCATAGTATGTTCCTTTTACATATAGATCTAACACAGACTATAGTTTGGTTTTGAACATTCCTGTTCGAATTTGCTGCCAGTAGTAGAAGCTCCTCAAAGTGCTGTCACGTGCTGCAGAGTAACGCACAAAGCAGGTGGAAGGTGCTCCTGTATGAGACGCTCCTGGCCCACTAGAGACCCATGTGCCGACTGGCATATACATATTAGGAACTTACAGGTATGAGTGTGAGTTTTATTTTGCTTCCTGGCGCATAGTTTATGTTCAACAAATCAACCTGTTTTCTTTTATCTACTCCTGACCTTTGTATGCTACCACTGACCTTACCAGTGTATCCTCCTTAATCCCTAATAACTGTACACACAACTCATAAACCCTGATGGTTTACAGTCTCTCCTGTCCTCTAACGTGTCTCTCTCCCCCACTGAACCTTTTCGGCTCCAGATGAAAAGGTCTCTTGGCCAGTTTGAATCCCCTACAATGCTAGCGTAGAACCTAACTCATAGCAAGCACTCCGTAAAAATTTGTCTGTCGAATGAGGGCTTGCCTGGGCCATGTTTGCATGACTTTGCATAACCAGGCAGAGGTCTGACAGCTGAGTGTTTCAGGCATAAGTGACTGTCATTGGCTTCCCGGTTTAGCCCATGGTTTGTTTGTGTTTTAAGTGTTGGAGATTTTTATAGCTTTTTCTCGTAGAAAGAAAACCATCACTTCTTCACTTAAGGCATTGTTGCCTGTAGTTAGGTTTTTGACTCTGGGTGTACACATGAACGCCCAATTGCACGTTTCTACAGACAGTTTCTGCAAGTCTTCCTCTGCCAAAGATGGGGGGAGGGAAGGAAACACCACATTTTTAGCTGCTTCATTTACCACCTTCAGTATCACAAGGAAAAACAAAGGTGTTGAGATGAATTTAACTAGCAGAGTACAAGGAAGGAGCGGTGTGCTGTGTGGGCCATCCTGGGAGCCGGGCACTGCCGATGAGTGATGGGGGGTAGCTGAAGCCGAGAACCACCGGGCTTACCACCGGACGTTGGCTCATTGGCTTTACAAAGGGAGGGACGATGGTAAGCAGAATGAAGCTAAAAATCCTTTACTCCCAGGGAATGACAGAAAAGGGAAAAAACAGAAGTTAGCAGAGATATACGCCATCAGAAAGAGCTCGGGAACGCCCTAACCACCTCTGACTGACACACAGAGAGCCTCCTGGTGCTAGGAGAGGGCCAAGGCAGCCACACGCAGTGCTGGTGGAGGTGGGGGGTGAAATGGAGACAGGGCGGCTCGTGTGTTAGGCCCGTTCTGCTCATCTCTGCCGTCTTCTGACATCTTTCAGTGCATGGCCTCCCCATTATCTGGGGGATTGAGGGAGGCATATTCATTTCTTTAATACAGATTGAGTACCTGTTAGGTGGTAGGCAGTCATTAAGCCCTGGAAATTCCAGTATGAGTAAGACAGTCACTCCCCTCAAAGATGACAATACAGCATGGCAGGGGTCAGGGTGGTCAATGGACAGACTATGAGGGCACAGAGACCCAGGGCTACTTTCCCGTGGGTTCAGGAAGAGTTGCCTTTGGTCTATGGCTGAATGAGAATGGACAGTGGAAGAAGGAAGGTGGGCAGGAACTGTGGGGGAAACCTAGGGGTCTGACGGAGTGGGGGAGGCCACCAGAGTGAGTTCTGCCAAGGCTGGAGCTTTAAGGTTCATGGGCGCTGCGGCAGAAATGAGAATACCAAGGGAGGCGGAGCCAATGGGGAAAAGCCAGAGCTCTCTCCTGTGGCTGACAGGCAACGCCGGAGGCCCAGCTAGCCCAGCCTGGAATCAGTCCTGCCACCCCTCCTTGTCCCAGGAGACTTATACGTGATGTTTGTCACCCTGAAAGCAGCGTTTTCCCAAGCATGGTATGCTGATCCCAGCGCTGTTTCTGAGTGTTTCTGAAACTCGCACTGAGCAGAGATGTCAGTGGCCAAGCGCCCCACATAAGCAGATATCATAACGATACACGTGGGTGCTCGCTGGGCACCAGGCACCGTGGTACACGTGTACCTTCTCGCTTCATCCTCCCTTCAACACCAAGAGGCCGGTGGTGATGTTATTCCCGTTTTACAGATGAGGACACAGGCTCAGAGGTTAAGTGACTCACACAGTGAGTGATGTAGCCAGGACTTGAACCCGCTGTGCCTGGCCTGGGGAAGAATGGAGAAGAAACAAGAAATGAAAATTGAAAAAAGCAGAAATGGAAACGAGGATGATCAGTTGTGGTGAGGGCAGGAAAACACAGATGTCCTGACAACAACTGAAGAGTCAGCTCTGCAAAGGCTGAAAGGAATGGGGCGGTGGGAGGGTGGCGGGAGAGGAACATGGGTCCCCAGGGTCAGACCCTGAATTCTGGAAAGCTGGTACTGAACTCTGGCAAAGCACACGAGCTCCTTAAGGACCCTGGAGAGCTCCTAGTTCAGTGCCTCTTTTAGTGGGGAAACTGAGGCCAGAGAGGCGCAATGGCTACGAAATATCACAGACAGCAGAATCCAGGTCTCCCTACTTCCAGACTAACGTGTCTGCAGTCTCCCCAGCCGCTCATCATCCTGCTAATAGTACTCTAGTTTTTCTCCGAGGAGCCACCCGCTCTGCCTTGCTCAGCCCTCGTGCTATGGGTCTTGGCCAGCTTGGGCTGCTATAACAAAAATAGCATACATTGCATGGCTTAAACACCAAACATTTCTCACAGTTCTGGAGGCTGGGAAGCCCAAGATCGAGGTGCCAGCAGATCTGGTGTCTGGTGAGAGCCCACTTCTGGGCTTGCAGACAGCCCCTCTCTTGCTGTATCCTCACCGGGGCCGGGGCTCCAGCTCTCCTGTGTCTCTTCTTATAAGGGCACTAGTCTCCCCATGAGGGCTCTGTCCTCTCCATCCTAACTTTGGGAATAACACCTGCCTGCCTCTCCGGGTTGTCGGGGGGTGGGGGGTGGGGATGGGTGAAGTGAGAAGTTACGTGTGCACAGCGAGCGCTCACATATTACTGGTATTCACCCAGCGACCTCGAACTAGTTTCCTTTCACACAAGAGTCTGAACAAAACAGTGACCTGTTATTGCCACCACACCACTCTGTCGTCACAAAATTCCGTATTGAGTTAATCGAAAGGGAGACCATCCTGGGTGAGCTTGGTTTAATGAGGTAAAAGCCCTTTAAAGAGGGACTTGGGCCTTTGTGTGGCTAGAATGTCTTCCTGCTGGCCGTGCAGAAGCAAACAGCCATATTGTGAATGGCCTCTGGGGAGGTCCAAGGGCCACTGAAGGCAGCCTCCAGGTTCTGAGGGCCGCCCACAGCCCACGAGTAGCCGGGGCCCTCACTCATCTGCTGCAAGGAAATGAACCTGCCAGCAATTTGAATGGGCCTGGCAGCAGATTCTTCCTTACTCACACTTTCAGGTGAGAATGCAGCCCGGCGACACCTTGACTGCAGCCTTGTGAGGCCCAGCGCAGAAGACCAGCTAAGCCGTGCCGACTCCTGACTCATGGAAACAGTGAGATGATAAACGTGCATTGCTTTAAGCTGCCAAATCACTGGTGATTTGTTGTGTAGCATAGAAAACGAATACAGTAGAAGATTGCTAACATAAGGGTATGTTGTTTTCCCTCGATTATAAAGCAATGCTATGTATGTGTTTCTGTCTGTGTAAGTAGAAACAGGTAGATGTACGGAAGCAGTGAACAAAGCCAGTGGCCCCAGAACAAGCAGGAACTGTCAGCACTGGCAGCTGGTTACTGGTGAGAACCAGAGGTGCTCACACACAAAAGCCACGTAATGAGCGAGCTCAGCAGTGTGTTCCCAGGGCACCCAAGTGTCCTCAAGAGAAGACATAACCATGACGATTCAATCCTCCATTTCTTGGTGATGGAATTTCTAGATGGTCTTGCTAATTGGAATACAGTACTAATAGGCAAACATGAGCTTTTAATAATGCTAACAGATCACTATTTCACAGGACTAGGTGAATCAGTCATGAAAGCCCAAATGTGGGTTATGTAATATGACCACGCAAGACTTTTAAAATGCATCGTTTTAGGGGAGACACACAGTTGCAGAGAACTAAAACCTATGTGAAGGGCCTGAGCTTCCCAAATCTGATAGATGCAGCAAATGGCATTTATTTATAAAAAGCACCTTGAATCTGATGGCTTTGGGAAGAGCAACCAGCCCCAGCCAAGAATCAGTCCATCTGTAACCCAAGTGCCTTAACTTAGCTGGTTAGACATGGAATTCTTTTTCTTTAGGGCCTTCAACCCTGAAAAAATATTAAAATATATACAGCTGTAATCGAAAATGGTATTTTTAAAAAAGTAAAAGAAATAGCGAACATGTTAAATCCATGATGTTGATATGTAGAGGAATAAATTTGTTTTCTCATCATTACAGTAGTCCATGCCTTGTTTGCCCTCTAAGGTGTTCTGCAGTATTCAAAAGAATCAAGCATGCCATACTTATAGCTGCAGGTTATACTGTTCAAGAGGACTTAATATGTTTACAGTTGGTTAGATGTGCGAAAAAACAAAACCTCACAAAGATTTGTAGAATTTGGTTCATTAGACCTAAGAGGTTAAATTGAGCATTCAACAGAGCACAGGGAGTGTGGATGTCTTCTCCGTGCCAGATGGCCCTAGGCCAGTTAGAAACCTAGTCAGCAAGGGAAGGGGTCTGGCCCTCCAACAAACGGACATCTGTCATATTGTCATAAGAGAGAGGACTGACACATGGACATGTTGATGGCTTTGTAAAGATCGCCAAGTGAAAAAGGCAAATCGCACAACAGAACATAGAGCATGATCCCACATGGGGAAAAAGCCAACCCCAGTAAATTACATACCCATGTAGCTCATGGAAAAAGATGACCAAATCCACTCTAACGCCTTCCCTGTGATACCTGTGGGGGGACAGAGGGACTGTCGTGTTTTACCTAATGTATGTAGATGCTTGATGTGCAGACGCCCTGTGCAAGGTCCCCAGGCAGCACCTCATGCTCAGAGGCAGTGACTACACCTCACTGATGGACAGTTACTTGGTGCCACCCGCTGCCCACCGTCTCTACCTCTCACAACAATCCAATGAAGTAGGTGCAATTATTACAAGCAATTTTACAGACAAGCAAACTGAGTCACAAGTGGGCTCCTAGTTAGTTGTTCAAAGAAACGGAAGACAGAAAGCCAGACAGCCTGACCTGGAGCCTTCCTCAATCAGGAAGCTGTGGGAGAGCCCTCCCTGCCTTGCGGACGTTCCCACGAAAATGTGCCAGGTGAGTGATGCAGGAAGTCAGAGGAGGAAGGAAAGACTGGCCCATTCGGAGGCTGCTTGTCGCAGGGGTACGAGACCTCAGATGACGCACGGAAGTGCATGAACTTTACACTGCGGGCTGTGGAGAGCCCCTGAGAGTTTCCAGCACAGACAGGACTGCAGTTAACCATGGCTGAGCACGTGGCTTTCAGGGATGCTTCTTCCGATCGTTGGTGTGAGGGGCTTGAAGAGAGACTGGACATGAGCGAGGCTAGGACCCACAGTCACGAGACGGAAAAGAAGGCTGAGTGGCTGGTCAAGGAAAGACCACACAGTTATACCTCAATAAGGCTGTTTAAAAAAAAGGTTACGTACAGGTCCTGGTTCCTATGTGTAGGGATACAGGAAGGGGATATGTTTTCACTGAACCTAAAGAGGACTGAAGCTTGCTTTATGGATTCTGCTTATTATAATCACGTAAACGTCAGGTAACAGCTCCGATTTGAAAACGGATAGGTCAGGCAATGTGGCACGTTGTACGCACAGAGGAACTGGCCTACCTTTCACATCGGTTCCAATGCTTCACCTGTGGCAGCCCGGCTGAATTACTGAGAGTCAGTGAACACAGGACACAGCCCAGACAGAGTGGACCCTGCTCTGGGCCCCTCCCCTGAGCCCTGGCTTTTCTGGGTGCCCCCTTCTTCCTGGCACAGGTATCCTTGTACTACATTTCCCTTTTTCTTCCGTCCACTTTGGAACTGGGGAAGGAACTTGTTCTAGGAATGGAAGGGAAATGACCCATAAAAGCGAATGAATGCATGATGGTCTCATCTGAGGGGGGCTTGGTTCCTGGAATTTAAGGGGCCGCTCTTGCCTACTTACGGACGAGGAAGGCTACAGTCCTTACCCCACCTGTCCCTGCGGACATTTTCTAGGGACACAGGAAAAAGCCTGACACTGACTGGGCCTTCGTCTTCCGTGCCTGTCACATTTTGTCCTCACCTGGCTGGCCCTGTAGTCCCTACCTCTCACAGTCGTAGTTTTTATCAAGGCTCCCCTTGGCCATGGTATTAAGCTGGCATCTCCCCGACCGGTTTGGCTCCCAGAGGTGAAGTCGGGTGGGTGGCGTCATGAGCCTCTGCCTAGAGGCGGGACTCCAGGCTCAGAACCTGAGAATCTTCATGGTGGGGCAGGATTGTGAGGCTGCATTCTGTTTCCAGCCCTGCCCAGTTCCTCCCAGGCTGCCCCGTCCCAAGATGGCACCTCCCCTGTGGCTTCCTCTTCCAGTGGCCCATTCATGTCGTGGGCCACTGTCTTCTGCTGGAGCATAAGGGCCTTTTCCCAGCCTCGTCCTGAGGCTCCCTCCCAGGGGCAGCTCCCTGGGGCCAGCCATGTCCACCGTGCAGGCAGCAGGTAGGATCCCCCGACACAGCCCCGGAGGGAGTGCAGGGTGGGCCTGGCCAGAGGAGGGGATAGAGCTCCCGAGGGGACACGGGACACGGGGAAGAGGAAAGGGGCCCTTGCAGCAGGGGTGGCCTCTCCTTCCTGAGGACCCCTGCCCACTGCAGTCCTCCAAGCCCACTCGTTTCACAGCCCAGGCTCCATGACAACACCACCTCAAAGTGTTGGTTTTCCTGCTTCGCTCTGCGGCCTGCAGGAGAACTGAGTCCTGGCAGTTGCTGGCAAAGTAGAATAATGGCTAAGAGACCCATATGGGTCTGCCAGGGCCCTGTAAAAAATCTCCATCTGAGAGTGGTTTACATAAGTCTCTTACTGACCCCAGGAAATGGCCTCTCCTTCTCAACTTGGCAGTGGTAATTTGCTTGCCCCCAACCAAAGAAGATGGCTGGTTGTCACCAAATTCAGGGCTCTGTAAATGGTAACATGTTCACTTCAAGTTCACCTTGGTTTCTCTCTACCATCATAAACAATGGTGACATATTTCAGAGGGAAATACCTTCTGTAAATCTTCCATTAATAGAGGGTAGAAAAGTTTCAGAGTTACATCATTTCCTCTGAGTGATACTCTGTAATCACAAAAAACCACCCAATGTGATCCCAAAGAGTATTAGTCATGTGCAAGGGCATCGGCCCTGTTATCTGAGAGCTCTAGATTTTTTAAAACCAGGAATGGCTCTCTGGAATGATCCACACCTGTATCTAGCCTGGGAAGGGACGCACTTTACAGCCTACAGGCCAGAGTCCAATGCTGGAGGCAGAAGGACCTAGGTTGGAATCTTTACTGACGAGCCAGATGACCCTGGGCAAGTGACCTTGGGTTCAATTAAACAGTTATCGAACACCTACTACATTTCAGGCACTGAGGATGCAGAGATAAGACTATCCCGGCCGCAGGGGGTCAGTGGACCCGACTCAGTGGGGAGACAGGCTCTTTCCTCATCTGCAAATCAGAGGTGGTAACACCTGAGTATTACGGCCTTGATATGAAGTATGAACCACCACACAGCAGGAGCATGGCAGACGCTCCTGGAAGCCCCATTTAGAAATGGGGATTGTGTCCTTCTGGAAGGTGACGAGGGAAACATTCCCCCACAGAAGAGACACTGTTGTCATTCCGAAAGGGTGTTGGAAGTCTCGGTGTAAGGATGGCGGGCTCGCAGAGGTCAAGTGACTCACTCAGGTCGCACAGGGAGTTGCTGAACAACCCGGATGGGAGCCAGGCAGTCCAACCACAACCTACTTCCTCCACACACCTGCCACAACGTCCGGATTTGGCTGGCGTTTTCTTGGACTCCCACTGCCTCGTCAAGAAGTCTTGGAAGAGCACCCCCTCTTGGGTGTTACTCTAAATATGGAGGCGATAAAAGGCATTAAACTCATTTTGTGTGTGCTTGCCACAAGCATGTTGACCTCCATGTTTTTAGCCTCTTGTTAGTCTGTATGTCAGTACATCCGTGAATACTGCATGGCTTCTCGTTTTTTTTTTTTTTTTTTAGCATAGATGCTTGGACACTTATTCAGGTAGGAACTTGCTATCCAGAATTTACTCGTTCTTGTGAGAACTGCTAGAAAATGTTGACTTAAAGAGATGCTTTCTATGTTTCATTGCACGAGTAAGTGTGGTCTACTGGGCAGAATTACGCAGTGAGGACCACCTTCTAGAGAATGGAGGGTGCAGTATGGATTTAAATATAGTCATATATGTGTTACTTGTGATAAGATTTACCATGTGACTTGGCATGAAGTTGTGTGTCATGTAGAAATGTTTGTGCTTCATTTATAAAATATTTAGAAATATGAGCCTAGTAGAATTGTAAGGCTTACCATAGGCTTACTACAAAACTTAAAACTCAGTGTTTATTGAAGATAAGCATTTAGCAAATAGCAAATATTTGGTGAAGGCTTTCTCTGAGCCAGGCATTCGTGCGTATGTTTGAAATACTTGCTTCCTTTTTTTTTTTTGCCACAATCCCAACCATGTGAGATTCCAGTTTGAATGTGCAAGAAGCTCACATGATGGGTTGCCTGCACTTCTCAAAGCCTACCAGAAAGGCCTTGTTTTGGTTTCCTCTGGTTCCATCTGAGGAGAGTATCTGGTGACTGTCAAAGTCCGGAGGACAGCGGCACCACCTCCAGCCCCAACTGGTGGAGCAGGTCCACTGCCCCACCAGGCCCCCTGCTGACCGCTCCCAGCAAAAACATGTATACATAGCAGTTAAAATCATGTTTACTCACTGGTATGGAAATGGCAGTACTATTTGTTTTAATTTGTGCATGATATAAAAGTAGATTAAGAGCAGAATTTCAGCTAAAATATGAGCAGAGGAAGGTATGTTCCAAGTCTTCTCCAATAAGGATGTATTGCTGTTACAGTCGGCAAACAGTGGCTGGCTTTTCTTGGGCATTTCGCATGGAGGCAGTGTGCTGAGGTCCTTAGGGTCCCGTGTGCTGGATCTGGGATCTGAAGAGCCACTGTTCCTGGTTGGGAGTCCTGAGAAAAGTTACGAAATCTCTCTGTGCCTCAGTTTCCTCATCAAGCAGTTGGGGGGGGGCGTGAGTATCTGCTTCATGGGGTGGCTGGAGGATGAACTGAGACATAAAGTATGTTGCAGGCGAGACTGCTCGCGGTGTCACTTTAAAGTAAGCACCACCGACCTCCGCTCTTACACTACATGTTACGGCTAGCCTGGTCAAGCACCCACTCTCCTCGGTGACTTTTACACCTTTCTCTCCTCAAACCCCAACACCCCCTCTCCTCTCCTCGGTCGCAGCTGCTGGCCTTGCGTCCTGTTTCATATAGAAAACAGAAGCAATCAGAAGAGAGCGCCCGCTCCATCCAGTTGCCCACGTGCTCCACCTTCTCCCGTTTCTGTGGGTGACTCGTCTGGAGCCCAGCAGGGGGTGCTCCCTCTGGGCACTAGGCCCCTAGACCCCATCCCTTTTGGCCTCCTCCTCAGCCTTTCTTCCAAATCCTCCCTCTTCGGGATCAGATTGTTCCCAGCTTATAAACATGCTGCTACTTTCCCTTCCTTTAAAATACAAACTAGCAAACACACAAAAGCTGGTGCTTCTGGCCTCCTCCAGCCTCTGCTCACCTGCTGGCCACGCCCACTCAACACCACACCACCACACCACCTTGCTGACTCCCTTTGCCCTTGACCCTGCTCATTTCACCCCAACCCCAGAGCTTACCACTTCCCAACACCACCCCCATCCCTTTAGAGTGTGGGCTCCATGAGGTAGGATGCATCCAGGGCAGTGTATGTGCTCCAAAATAAAAAAGGTGCCAAGAAAAATGTATACACATTTTAAGAAAGGAAAAAACTATTAAAATTGTAATACTCAATATATACCGATAACAAAACATGAATACAAATCACGTTTGACTGCTGCAATTATAAGAGGTGCTCAAAGTGGTTACCATCAGCATACACTTCTTTTTCTTTTTATTTTTTTAAATTGGGGAATATTGGGGGACAGTGTGTTTCTCCAGGGCCCATCAGCTCCAAATAGTTGTCCTTCAATCTAGTTGTGGAGGACGTAGCTCAGCCTCAAGTCCAGTTGCTGTTTTCAATCTTTTTTTTTTGAAGGTAATTACCTTTTTTTTTTTTTTCTGTTTAAAGATTTTATTGGGGAAGGGGAACAGGAACTTTTTGGGGAACAATGTGTATTTCCAGGACTTTTTTCCAAGTCGAATTGTTGTCCTTTTCAATCTTATTTGTGGAGGGTGCTGTTAAGCTTCAAGTTGTCCTTTCAGTCTTAGTTGTGGAGGGCGCAGCTCAGCTCCAGGTCCAGTTGCCGTTGCTAGTTGCAGGGGGCGCAGCCCACCATCCCTTGCGGGAGTCGAGGAATCGAACTGGCAACCTTATGGTTGAGAGCCCACGCTCCAACCAACTGAGCCATCTGGGAGGCAGCTCAGCTCAAGGTGCCATGTCCAATCTTAGTTGCAGAGGGTGGAGCCCACCATCCCTTGCGGGACTTGAGGAGTTGAACCGGCAACCTTGTGGTTGAGAGCCCACTGGCCCATGTGGGAATCGAACCGGCAGCCTTCGGAGTTAGGAGCACGGAGCTCCAACCGCCTGAGCCACTGGGCAGGCCCGTTATTTTCAATCTTTAGTTGCAGGGGGCTCAGCCCACCATCCCATGTGGGAATTGAACCGGCAACCTCTTTGTTGAGAGCTCACGCTCTAAGCAACTGAGCCATCTGCCATCCCCAGACACTTCTGATTACGGCAAACTACTGCTTGAAAAATGTTGACTAAAGTGTCTACTTGTATACAGTTTTTTGGCACCCCCGGTACTTGTCAAGCCATAGAGATTGTCTCGGACCTTTTATCATAAGGATAGTACTTCCTGCACATGCCATGTTTCGGTTAGGTGTCACTTCAGGATATGCATGCACCAAGTCACGGTGTGTGCGAGCTTGGCCTCCTCAACCTTCCCCTCCAGCTGGCTTCTCCTGAGCCACATCCAGGTTCTAGCACCACTGTCACCTGAGCCAGAAACCTGAACTTCCTGTCTTCACAACCACCCAGGAGGTCATCAAGTCTTAACGGGCTCTTAACCTCTCTCACACCTACCTGCTCCTCTCATGTCCGCAACTGTCCCTCCTCCTTTGTCCCCCTGCTCCTTTACCCTTTACACTGCTGCCAACGTCAGTTTTCGTATCTGATGCTCCTCTGCCCCAGTTAAACTCTGTGCAATTCGGCGATAAGCTCTTATAGGATGCCATCCCATCTCCAATATGGGGGCCTACCTCCCCTGGCCGGCCCCACCTTTGCCTCCTGGAGACACCCCCAGGGCTCCAGCCACACCAAATGACTCAGAGTCTTGGCAGGTACTGGGCTGCATGCAGAGTGCTCGTTGGGACTGCAGTTCACTCTGCCCGGAATGCTTGTCTGCTGGTCCCTCAGGCCAAGTCACCGCCGGCCTTCCAGGCGAGGCTTCTGCCCTGGCACTGTCAGGGCGCCCAGGGCTCATGGGCACCTCTAACTCCTCTTACTGCATAGGCCTCACTGCATTACTGCTGTGAGTTTATTGTCTGGCTTCCTACCAGGCTGCTCATTCTTTGTGACCCTGGTCAGTCATCTTTGTCCCCCAGGCCTTGCATGGCGGAGCCTGGGATAGCAGGCCACATTGGGCTTGCTGGATGAATTAAGAGGAGGGACTGGTTTTCAGTCAGTGAGCAGCCTTCTTCAAAGTGATGTTGGGAAATCCCCAAGCCACACCGTATCATTCACGAGTATGGATTTCCACGCTGGAGGCACTGCTAGGGGGAAAGTGGATTATTGGAAGAGTAGGGAGCCAGAGGCTATGGATTTTGTGGCGTTTGATTAAAAAACACAGCCCCACGAGGAAAGGAAAATTAACCATGAAATTGAAGGGCCAGCTGCCAGCTTACTAGTCTGGCGGGGAGGATGTCATTGAGCTAGCTGATGCCGCTCGTTAGCAGTTTGCAAGGCAGGGAAGGACAGGGGCCCCATGTGGGTGTCCACAGCCTTCCAGGTGTTAGGAAGACTGCCTTGAGCCCACTTCTCCTCAGTGGTTGATGAGGCTTGGGGTTATACCCCAGTTTCCGCTTTCAGCTGCTCTGAGCAGCCCACAGCCACCTCACTGCAGGCTAGGACCTTTGCTAGCCCTGCAGGTCCTGGCCACTGTCAACCAAGCTCCATTCTTGACCTGGCTCCGCCCTTAATGCTAGCCTGGCCCTTTACCTGGCCTGCCTCTCATTTCTCCCCACAGGTTTGGCAGGATGATGACCAACACAGGAGATAAAAGACAGACGGGAATGGGCTTTGAGGAGCTAAACTTGTGATAAAAAGAAATATGAGGGTGTTGAGCCCAAGAAAGAATATACCTGCCAAAAAAAGGACTCCTTGTGGTTAATTGGGTTCAAATTCATAACCAGAGTCTGGCAGCCACTGTGTAGAGGTCCCTCACGCACCCTGCGTTTCAGGGAAGAGCTACAGACTGGGATACCAAGGCCTCCTGCACTGTCTTCCAGCCTGACCGAGCCCACCCACACCAAAGAGCTCTAGGATGGAAATTGGACCAATAGGACTGACACTTCCCGTCCAATTGGAGTTGCACAGCTATTAGCATCTTCACTGACCAATCAGAACAACTCCATTCTAACCAATCAGTAGAGTGAGTTTTGCACCAATCAACCTCTGAGGATTTGGAATCTTCATTTACATGAAAATGAGCTAATCAGGAACCAGGGGTGGGGACTGCTTTCTGTATAAATTAACTCCCCTGGGGTTCTGGGAGCACATTTTGAATTTACACGGAGGTGGTGATGGTGGTGGTGGTGATGGTGGTGTGGTGGTGAGGCTTGGTGAGGATGACCCTCGGTTGACAATAGTCTGTTATGAAAAGTTAAAAATTGAGGGTGGGGAGGAATGTCTGAGAGGAGCTGTAGTCCCCCAGCTAGGTCAAAATGCAGGCCACATGAAAAAGGATGGGCACAGCAGAAGAGCTACAAATGTGAGCGGCCTCAAGCTTACAGATCTTTCTCTTGGGAGAGTTACTACAAACCCACTGAGCATTAGGTGTGAGGGAGCCTGACAGTAATTTTCGCAGTCAAGTGTGGGTCACCTTACCCTCTTCTGAGCCTCAGTTTCTGGTCTGTTACAGCAAGGATAAGAAAGTACCTCCTGGGTTGCTGGGAAAATTAACAAAAGTGAGAAACAATAATGGGACGGTGCCTGTCATGCAGTAGGTGCCAACCTAAAACTGGGGGAGTTATTACCTAATTTGATTTGTCAAAAGTAAAACCCAGGGACTGAACCCCAGCTGAGCGCGAGCAGGCCCGGTTCAGACACACACTCGCGTTTTCCTGCAGGAGTTTCCCAGGTCGCTCAGAACACGGAGGCCCGGTCCCTCTGCCTGTCCAGGGGCGGTGACAACCGGTGGGCGGCCCTGGAACTCGCGCTGCCAGGGCCCTCCTCCAGGCCGTCGCGGCCCTAGGCCCCTGCCCCTGCCCGGTGATCGGTGGGATACAGCGTCCGGATTCCCAGCCCGCAGGGAGGTGGGTGGGACCGGCCCTAGCTCTGGGCCCTGGGCCATAAAGGTCACGACCCTAGTGCAGTAACTGCGGGCTTTGTGTGTGTGTGTTGGGGGGAGGAAGGGTGCCTTCTCGCGGTTGGAGGTATAAGGGTCGCCGATGCGGGGCAGGGAGGCAAGGCGGGAAGGCGCGCAGGGTTTCAGCCAACAAGTGGCCGGAGGGGCGGCCCGGGCGGCCCCTTTAAGACGACGCTCGGCCCCGCCCCACGCCGCACCCCCGCCGGGAGCCGCGCCACGTGACCCGGGTCTTGTGACTGGCGGGGGAGGCGCTGAGGGGAAACCCGCCCGCGGCCCGCGAGAGGGGCCAGCCCCACCGCCGCCGCCCGCGAGGAGCGGGATCCACCGCTGCGCCGTCCGGGCGTCCCCGCGAGTCCGAGCCGGAGCGGGAGCGGGAGCGGGAGCCGGGCCGGGCGCAGTGGGCGCCGCCCGCCATGGACCACAAGCCCCTGCTGCAGGAGCGGCCGCCCGCCTACAACCTGGAGGCCGGCCAGGGCGACTTCGCGTGCGGCCCGCACGGCTACGGCGCCATCCCCGCCGCGCCCCCGCCGCCGCCCTACCCCTACCTCGTCACAGGTGGGTCCGGTGGGCGGGGGTCGGCGGGGCCGGGCCGGGGGCCGGGGGCCGGGGCCGGGCTCTGGTGGCCGAGGTCGCGGGGGAGGGGTGTGTTGTGGGGCCGGGGGCCCGGGCTCCGGGGGCGGGGCCGGGGGCGGGCCGAGCGGGCGGGGCGCCGGGAGCAGCCTGGGGGCCGAGTCCTACGGCGACGATTAACCCCAAAACCAACTTTTCTCGGGACGCAGCCGAGTGCTGCCCAGGACCCGCGCGCGGGCGCGGGCGCTGCCGCGAGGCCGACCCGGTGCCGGGAGCGCGGGGCCTCAGGGTCGGTGGTTCGTGGGGAAGGGTTGGGGCGAAATCTCCCGCACCAGGGAGCTGCTGTCACGCTTCTGCGTGTGGGCGCTGCCCACCCGGGGGTTCGTGCACAGCAGACCCACCCTTCCCCGGAAGCATCACAGCCTCATTTCAAGTGAACTTTACTGACGAGGTCCTGCCTGCACTGGAGCCCCCAGGAAGCACCCGGGGAAGGCAGCTGTTGTCTGGATTTTGGAAAGGGGTTTTTTTGTGGCGGGGAGGACGGGCAGAAGTCCTCAGCTCCCAGATTTTCCTCCCTGCCCCCTTCTGATGTGCCTTCCTGTCCACAGGGATACCCACCCACCACCCCAGGGTCTACAGCATCCACAGTCGAAATGTCACCCGGTACCCTGCCAATTCCATCGTTGTCGTCGGTGGCTGCCCAGTCTGCAGGTATGTCCCAGGCTTGGGCGCTGGCCCCCAGAAGCCTCTAAGAACACATACCAGAACCTCATAAGGGCAGAGTGGTTGGGGCCGGTCAGTCTTGACTTGGGACAAGCTGTGGTGTGGGGGAGAGTGGGCTCAGTCATCCTGGGTTGGAACGTGGCAAGCGGGGTGGGTTCCCTTTCTTGGGGAGTTGAGTGCTTTGGGCCATTGAGTCCCAAGTGAATGGGATGCAGAACTGTTAACAGTTGGACTGACAGACTCTTATCCCTGGTTCAGGGACCTGCAAGTTTGCTCTGCAGTTAATTCTTGAAGGTGGTGGAAAGTTCTCTTTGACCGGGAAGGGGCTGCTTGAAGCGCTTGGGCAGGGGAGGCCTGATCCAGAGGGCCCGTGTGTGCCAGATCTGCAGGTGTAAGGGGCCAGGGGAGCAGTAGCTGTACCTGCTGCTTCATGCCTAGCAGGGCTGGTAGCTGGGTGAGGATGGAGACACCTTGGTTCTTTCTTTTGGGGCAGGAGCGATTTTTCATATTTGCAAACTGGAGCCTGCAGAATCTTCTGATGACTGATTATTATGTAGGGCCCGAGATGCAGCTAGCTAGATGCTTGTTCTTTGTGGGTCCTGACGCTTCACATCCAGGTAAAACCTGGTCCCTGCCCTTGGGGAATTGGAATACTCGGACCGTTTAGAAAGTCAGCGCAGACTTGGCAAGGACGCTGTTTTCTGTCTGGAAGGAGGAAGTTCAAGTCTCTGAGATGGGATTGAGAAACCCTGGTTTACACTTACGCTTAATTTCAAAAGTGTATCTGGAAGGCCCAGAGTGGAGTCAAAGGGAAGTTAATGATTTCAGAGTCACCGGGGACAGCTGTGGGAGACCAGGGCCTGGCAAGAGGGAGGAGGGCATGACAGAGATGGGGGCAAAAGGCTGGACTCCCAGAGCCAAACGTATGCCTAATAAAGGGGGCTGTGGGCAGGGGAGAGCCCTGCAGCTGTGTGTTAGCCAGGGGACCCCATTTGCAAGCCCAGAAAGGGTGTCTCTTCTGACACAGCTGGTGGAACTTAGGCCTTTGGAGAATTTGAAGGGCAAGGTAGGGGAGGGCAGACACCTCGCTGCCTCCTGAGTGCTTCTCTCCTGACATGACACTAGAGGGCCTCAGAGCTGTTGGGGTTTGAAGGCACATGGATGGGCTTGGATTAGAGGGGGCATGAACTCTGAGGCTGGTCATATGCTGCTGGGCCAGGCAGTGGTCACATGTGGAGAGAGCTACCAGGATTCCTGGGAAGTTGCATGGAGAGGTGGGTGATGGGAAATCCGCTGTATTTGGCTTTGAGGCTGGTCCTGGGTGCTCAGACCCCTGCTGTGTGTACAGCCCAGCTGGAGGATTCCAAGGCCCTGTTTAGTTTTGTTTCTTTGGGAGGCAGGCTGTGGTCTTCAGCTGATCTCCTAATTTTAAGGAGTGGTGTCTGGCTGGCAGATTCAGGGAGGATCAGGATGGCTCCTGGGCAGAGCGTCTGGGCTGGACTTTGAGCTTCTCCATGCCGTGTCTGACTGCCAGCTCCCAGCAGTGCCCAGCATACGGGAGGGGCTGGGTTCAGATCCTGGCCCTGCCAGCTACCAGCTGGGCCTGTGTGCCCATCTGATGGGATGGTCTGGAAGACGAAGCCCCTGAGCTCGGAGGAGCAGAGGCTGGGAGCCAAGGCTGAGATGTCCCCAGGGCTGTGACACTTCCAGGCCGCTGCTGGGTGGGAGCATTTTCCCTGATGCCTCCTTTTCCCTAGGGTGGGAGCTGTGTCTTTTCAGAGGCCTGTGGCTTCTGTCCCAGGCCCCCCAGCCATGCAGAATCTGGATCAAGGTCAGGCTGTGCTCTCTGCTCTCTGGGGAGGGTCTTGCCCTCAGCTGAGGTGGCGGGGGATGGGGGGGCGCCAGCATTTGGGAACAAGCTTCTCCCCTTTCACGTTGATCACCATTCTTCTGCGTCTGTGTGGTGGGTGGGAGGCAGTGAGGAGGATGCGTGCTCTGAGAACAAGTTTGGGGACCGAGTTGGTACCAAAAACTGACTTCCCCCGAGGCATGTCCTCCTGTCTGTGGGTGAGAAGGATGGGTGCCAGCAGTGAGGGCACTCCCCACGGCGCCTGAGCCCCGCGAGGCCTTCCTGCCTTTGCAGCGATGCGGGGCGTGGGGCACAGCTGGCCAGTAGGCTGACGGGTGGGCAGGAGGGAGGAGGCGCTACTGTGTTTCGGGCCGTGGGCCCTGGGGCGGCTCCTCTTGGGAGAATGGGGAGGTTTCCCCTGGGCTCTGTCCAGTGTGGCCACTGTCTGTCTGGCGTCACAGGCTTGGGAGACACTGCTTCCCTTTCCATCCGGCCTGCCAAGCTCTGTCCTTTTCCTTCCCTGGCAGCTTGGCAGGAATTTGCTGAAGTCACACGTCTGTGATTCCCTCTGAGAGGTCTGGCGTAAGAGGCCTGTGTCCCTTGTCACTTTGCCATCGTCCAGCCTTCCCTCCGGCGGCTGGACTCCATCTTCCCTGTTGAGCCGCCGCAGGAGCCTCCTGACCCGGGCAGGGCAGTGTGTGTGCTGCTTATTTTACCCGTCTGCGGCCCTTGACCAACTGGGGCTTCCGCCAGGCCCTGGGCCTCCCTGAACTGGTCCTCCCGTGGGGTGTGGCTGTCCCTAGATGCAGACAAGTGGCAGCACTGTGGGTCAGGGGTCTGGGCCGGGCTGGGTTAGCCCGGGCTGGCCGAGAAGGCGTCCTGGGCGGCAGGGGTCAAAGTCCGGACCATGTAGAAAGCAGGTATTGTTGGGTAGTTTTGGGGGTGACTAGGGAGGTATGAGGGGATCTAGAAACAAATGAGGCCTTGGAAGCCAAGAGGCTCAAGGAATCCCTGTCAGGTCAGGTGCTGCCCAGAGGTGAAGACAGTAAGTCCAGGAGGTGGCACTGGGTGACCTGGGGAGTCCTTGGGGGCAGGCGCAGGTCTCGAGGGTGCGACACAAGGCGTGGGGTGACAGGTGGGATGTGGAGGGGTCATGAGAGGCGGGGCTGTGACAGCCTGAGGGAGTTGGCTATGCCTGGACTGGCTAGAAAACAGGCCGCCAGGATGGGCCCTGCTCACGGCCATGGCCTTGTGTGCTCTCCCTGGTCCGAGGGGGGGTGTCGGCAGACAGATGAGCTGGGACTCGTGCCCTGGGCTGCACCGGGCAGGGTGTGCAGACCGTGGGGCCCAGGGCTGCTGCCACCCCTGGCCCTCCAGAGAGCGCTCAGGGTCTCTAGTCTGGCTGCTCTGCACCGAGCTTGGGGGGTCCACAGTGAGTGTTGGGCAGGCCTGACACTCGTGGGCCTCCCCGAGGCAGCTGTGCCTGGGCTTCCTTGGGGACTCGGGGTGGTGGAAGACCCCCAAGTCCCTGCCCTGGCCGGGCCTGCAGGCTCCGAGGCCTGAGACGGCCTGGTCTTTCTTTGGGCTTGATCCCATTGCCCCCGGAGTGGCTGGTGGCTCTGTGGGTCTGAGCACTGCCCCTAGTGAGGCAGCTCCCCCGCCCCCAAGGGAGGCCTGGTGGAAGTGGAGACCCTGAGGCAGCGGAGGCCGGGCAGATTTGCCTCCTGTGGGACTGGGATGTGACCTGGTCTCTAAAGAGAGCTGGCTAGGTGTTTTGGGGTATTTCACCTGTCCCCCTACGTAGGCTCTAGGCCTGCGGTCGTCTGGAGGAAATCCTCTGCTCCCCTTTCCGAGGAGGCTGTCCTTCCTTGAGGGCTGGTCTGGGGGTTGCTCCGCGGCTGGATGCTGCCTTGAGCCACCGGGTGCTGGGTGGAGTGTGGGTCAGGTGAGGAGGGCGGCTGGAGCAGGGGGCACTAACTGCCCGTGGGTGGGCTCAGAGGCAGCTCCCTGCTCTGGGCTCCAGCTTCCTGTAAGGGGGACAGTGATGGCCCCTGGGCGGGGGTTGCTGTGAGTACAGGAGGTGGTGAGGAAAGGTTGGGGACTTGGCCTGGGGGTGCTCTGGAGACCTGTGGGCTGCAGGGCCTCCATCTTCTTCATCCTGGGGGCCCACGCAGGCCCGCTGTCTGGGCAGTGACGTCAGTGGAATCGAGGGGCCACTTTCCCCAGGCTAGTCATGAGTTAAGCGTTTTCAGAATTAGTCAGTTCTCTAATTTCTCCAGCTTCCATAGCCTTCCCTGATGCCCCACCACTTATTGCTCAAGAATGGGGGAGGGGCCTTCAGCCACTTGTTTGCAGTGGATTCTGAGCCAGTTGATGGAGTTGAAACTCACTCACCCGGGACTGAGCAGGGCATTTCAGGCGTTGGAGGGAGAGAGGGCGGCAGCGCTGCCCGCAGGCACACCCCGCCTCTCCCAGGGCCGCCACAGGACCAAGTAGGGACGGGAGTGCGTGTTGCTGCATCAGAATTGGCCTAGAGAGCAGGATGTATTTCTCAGTTCAGAAGATTTTGGGTTTTAAAACGATGGGCAGTGCCCATGTCACATCAGTATTTCTGCAGCAAACATCAATATTCACATTTAGTAGGTAAATCAAGTCAGGTCACGTGTGGCTGCCAGCTGAGTTGCCGACAGACTTTCTGAGCTCTCGGCCCTTCAGAGTCGTGGGTAAGAGGTGGACTCTTGGGTTGGCAGGTGTGGCACCTGAGGAGTGCACCGCTCGGAGCCCCCTGCTGGCCGGGCAGACACCCTTTCCTGTCCCTTAGGCTTGGGCCATCGCTCAGGGAAGGTGGTCTGGGTCTGGTCAGACTTGCTGGCAGAACTGATTCTCCTCAGCTCCCTGTTACTGAAGGGAAGTGCCCTCGCTCTTTATGGGGACATAGCTGCCTGGTGGCCTGGCCCAGTGAGGGGACAGCAAGGTGGGGGCTGTGCTCCAGTGGGTAGGGCTGGGGAGGGGCGTGTGTGTGTGTGTGGAGGGGGGGTTGTGTAGATCTCAAACCTGTGCTCCCAACTGAGGATATCAGAAAGGGCGGCTCAGGCTGCCAGTTGGTTCTGGCCAGAGTAAGGGATGGACCTGGGCAGGAAACACCAGCTTTGAGGAATGAGGGCGTCCTCGTGCTCAGGAGGCGGAGCTCGGGAGGTGTGGGCCTCCGGAGGCTGGTCTGGCCGCCTCTGGGCATCAGTGCTCAGGTCGGGTGTGCCCCTGGCCTCGAGGCACTGAGGGCTCAGGGGAGACTGAGCTGCCCACCTGGGCTTCTGCCAGCTTTATGGTGTAGGCCAGCATTTTGTGCTCTGGACAGAGAATGAGGGAAGAGGCAGGTGGGGGCTGCTGCCCATGACACTGGATCCTGGAGCACAGCAGCCAGCAGATGGGAGTCGCTGGGTAGGTTCACGGGCAGCAATGCTGGGAGACTGCAGCGGGTGGGAGGGCTCCTCCAGCAGGAGATGCTGGGTGCACATCTGCCCCCTTCTGGGGCACTGAGGGGACAGCAGGGCAGGGGCGGCCCTGTCCCAGCCTCCCCCCGGGCATCTCCTGGAGCCTTTGAGCAGACACATTGGGTTCTGGGCTCTGCCTCTTAACAGCTTTGTGTGTCAAGTGAGATAATACATTGTGTCCAGCCTGGGTAGGTGCTCAGTTAGGTAATCACCGTCCTTGGGGCCTATTGGTCCCTGAGGGGATGCTGGGCGAGGACCTGGCGACTTCTTCAGAGGGCAGGCTTTTCCTCTGGAAGGTTCTCGGCTGATGCAGGTGACCTGGGTGTGAGGCCTCTTCACCGGACGTTCTAACGGGATGTGCAGAGCCGTGTGGTTCTGCAGGAGGAAGCAGAGCGTGGGGCCCGCGTGGCGCCAGAACGAGCCGTCCGAGACCGCCTCAGCTCCTCTGAAGTGGTGTGAGCAGCCTCAGTAGTGGGAGGAGCTGTCGGCCACGACCATGGACAGAGCAGCTGTGTTCCCAGCCAAGGGCAGCTGTCACGTCTACCTGTTCGTGGGGACACAGCTGGTGGCTCAGGGCCTTCCTGAAGCCCCTGTCCCCTACTTTGGCAGCATGGCCTTAGATGCTTTTTCAGCTGGATCTTAGGCCACCTGCCCTGACTCATGGAAGCCGGGGCAGATGTGGTGTGGGCTCCACTTGGCTGGGTCGGGACTCACGGGCAGGGACAGCTCCGGGGAGGGCTGAGGTGTACGGAGCCGACCGCCTTTGCAGTTGTAAGAAATGGTACCTGCGGATACAAATTCAGGCCCTGTGGATCTGGCCTTGCGTGTGCTCCAGTCTGGCCAGTCAGCACACACTCGGGGCGGCATCAGCGAGTCTGGGGAATGGGGAACACTGGGTGAAATCAAGTTCAACAGATACCTTTACTGCAGGACTTCTCAGGGCGTTTCCTAAACCAACACACACTGGGACTCTCCGAGGGGAAGAGAGGCAGTTTCTTTGACCAAAGAACCCTTTTCTTTTTGCAGAGCCTATCAAGGAAACTAGTGTTTCAGGATGTATACCTTGGGAAATGCTTCTAGAATGTACTGTGTCCCTTGTAGATGTGTTCTAGGCAGTTCCCTCCTGAGTGGGTGCATGGGAGGTGGCCATTGGCTTTGACTTTCTCTTCAAGTAGTTGAAAGGCAGACTTCCTTAGTCTGGTCTTTTTTTTCATGGTTGCCCGCAGGGCAGGGGACAGGTCCTGCTGCCATTCCCCGGTCTGGTGCCTGCTCTGCAGGGCTGTGGGCGCGCACTGGAGCCGACCCCCTGCAGCCCCGAGGTGCACGCGGCCTGGCGGGCGGACAGCTGAGCTGGAGCAGCCCTCTGGCGGCTCAGCACTGGGCATGGAGGAAGCCGTGTGGCACACGTCACCTTGACACTAGTGTGCTCTTCTGTGTGTGAAGCCGAACCTCTCCGTGCCGGGCGGCAAAACTCGGCACAGCAGCTGCTTCCAGGCGCTGTAGGCATGAAGGAGCCTCAGCAGTAGTTGCAGCGATGGGGGCTGAGGAGTGGCCAGTGGCTTCAGGACGCTCAAGGAAGCCGGGATGGACATGTGCAGGGCGTGGGGATGGGGCTCCTAGGGGGCCAGTGACGTGTTGTCCTCTTTAGCAACGCGAGGGTAAGCGTGACTTTTCCTGCTTAAAGCACAGGGAAGGGGCCGTGAGGCCCTCCCGACCTGCAGTTGTGGCCTTAGCTTCCTGCCAGGCCCTTCCCCACTTCAGGACAGCCTCACCCCGAACCCCCTCCTTTTGTTTTCTCATGTCTTCTGGTGAAGCGCCTCGCCTGCCACAGGCCCTCAAGCTCAGTGTGGCGGACAAGGGCTGGCGCTGCCCGGCCACCCTCCAGGAGCTTGCTCCTGCTGCTTTTCCGGGCTCCCATTTCTCATCTGCGCTGAGCTGGGTATTGTGGTTCTCATTTGAATTTCAGCTCTGTGCCCAGGACTTTTCAGGCACCTAAGGAGCAGTGGTGGGGCCGTGCTTCCCACTTGTCAGGCCTTTGAAAATGACCGTAGTCTGAGTGGTGACCTCAGGTGTCTGCACCTACACTCACTGGCACGAGTTGGCTGATGGCCCCTAGGTGTCTTAGGGATTACTTGCTGTGCACATTAAAGGTAAACTTGACTTTTCGGAAGAGGAAGCTTTGACATTTCTCAAGTGGCCTTCTAGACAGTGTGTGAACATAGCTGATTTTAATCTTGCATTAAAATCTGCTGTCCCCTTCCCCTCAAAACAAAGAGCAAACAAAATTCTGAACTCGATCCCTATTTTTGGAATTTCCCTCTGGGGAATGGAAAACCCAATGTAAAACTTTTCAACATTGGGAAAGGATCCTCTAAAATGATTTGGTTTTCTTGGTCTTGCTGTTTTCAGGGATGCAAGAATTTTTATAGAAAATAGCACTTGTTTCTTGTTCCTCCTTTTGTAAAAGAAAACATGGCAGGTTACATGGCAGCTGGACATCCTTGCCTTTGGAAGGCAGGGTATCTTTCCAGGAAGTTGTCACGACCCCGTCCTCACATTTTCTGGGTAGTGACTGATCGTGGTCTGCCTTCCCCTCTGTACCTGGCATGTGCGGACGGTGCCGATGGCCGGGAGTAGGCGGCCTTTGCAGGCGTTGTCACCATGAGGGTGGGGAGGGAAGGGGCTCTGGGTCGGGGGTCCGGTGGGACATCAGGCCGAGAGCCCTAACCCGGTGCCCTCTCTCCCTGCAGAGTCGGGGTTCTGGAGGACTCCTTCACCTTCCTGGGCATCTTCTTGGCCATCGTCTTGTTCCCCTTTGGGTTCATCTGCTGTTTCGCCTTGAGGAAGCGAAGATGTCCCAACTGTGGAGCAAACTTTACCTAAAGGGAACACCCCCGCTTTCCTACACCCGGCTCTTTTTCTAATGTAAATGTCGTGTACAGTAGCTTTATTTGATTACGCTTCAGGACTGTTTTGTAAAGTGAGGTGGGCGAGAGTGGGCATGTGCGAGCCGGTCTCCCGGGCTCGGGTCACAGAGGGGACACACAGCAACACTGCTCCCAGCGTCAGGGCCAACTCAATCAAGCACTGCTTTTATTTTTTGCAGTCTTCAATTTGAGAAAGGTGAGAAATACTGTTTTCAATAAACAAGATTCATACCGTTGTTTACCTGGTTCTGCTTATTCGGTGTTTGTACACTTCCAGTTAGAGAAGTAAAGTTTTGTTTGGAAAATTTCAAACATATACAGAATACTGTTCAGTTCATGGCCAGTACTCATCTACTGTCATCTCCTGATAGGCATTTACACCTCAAAAAAGGTTCTTTCTTCAAGTTCTTTTATTACTATCATGAAACATAACACCTTGACATTTACAGAGCCTGCACCTCAGTGCCAAGGGCAAGGCAAGCCCCCCACCTGTGCGGCAGGTAAGTGACCACGAGTCTGTTGTGTGAAGGTGAGTGTGGGCTGGATGAGTCTAGTGGGCCTGCAGACCGCGTCCCCTCTAACACAGCCAGACGATCCCCCGAGGCCGGGCCAGGGTGTGGCACCCCCCACCCCTTCTCCCTTAAGGCACTTGGGAGTCTACACCTCATTGCCTCCCCACTGGTGCAGATAATGGCTTCTTACCTAAATGGTGAGAGGAACAGTGGGCCACTTAACTGAATCTGTGGTTTCTTTGCTGACTGGAGCTTCTTCTCTCAAAACTGTGTGTCTTGACCAACTGCACTTTTCCCGAGTCGGTCCTGGGGGAGCCCTCACAGTCCTGTGTCATTAGCCCTCCTTTAGCAACCAGCCAGGAAGAGGACAGGACCATGAACCAGAGTGTCACACACATACACTAGTTCTACCTGCATTTGCTCCTGGCCAATTTCAGGCTTGTAGAAAAATAATATTTAGGGTGAGACCAAAGGAGCTCAAGACCAAAGGGGGCTTGATAAGCAACCAGCCCCCTTCCCTGCCCGCACACAGTGACTTCTAATCACGATTCTCCATTCCTCCAAAATAGGGCTGAACCCCCGACAGCCAGAGACGAACTCGGCCATCTGCTCAGAGTTCCCTTCCACAGAAGCCCAGGTTGCCAGGCAGGTGTCAGCTAACGCAGACCCTTCCAGCCCCAGACTCAGGTCACAAAGGTCCTCCTGGCTTTATAGCAGATTATAGGGCAGTCAGTACCTGACTGAAAAGTGGAGGAACTCAGACCCCACATTCGTGATGGAGGCAGCTTTGGTCAACTAGTAGCGAGCACCCCAGTTTCCACACATGGCACCCTCAGATGCACGTGTCACCCTATGAGCCAGACTCATGTATAGTATGGCCTGGTGGGATTTCATTGGTCTATCCAGTTGGTAACTCAGAACTACCAAATTCAGTAGCTCTCAGAAATGATTCAAGTACCAATATCATGGCCATTATAGGAACAGGCTAATCTCAGGCTCCAGCTGTGTCTAAATCGTGTGGAAGTTTGGGATTTCTCCATCTCGGGTAGCTCTGAATATGATTAAAGAAAAATTAAAAAATTTTTAAGTTAAATTTTATATAATATACTCATAATTTATATTCCTTAAAATTATTTGCATGCGAAGACGCAAATTTATATAGTTTCTTTAGATAAACGTCATAATACTACCTAAGAGCAGGTGCTTTATGAAATAAAACTGGTCTCATTTGTACTGAGGCATAGAAAGCCAGTCAATGAAAGCATCGACTATCCCTTATTTTGGCTATTTAAAAATTAATCATAGAATATTTTTAAAATCACACAGTAAGTATTGGAACCAGATTTACTATTTTTTGAACAGAATAGGAAGGAAATATTTTAAATGATTGAGTTGGTCACTAAACTAACTTATCTTCTTAAAGACAGAAATGTGCAAACCCAACTATGTGAAATTGAGAACTCATTGATTTGCTCAAGTAGAAGACATTTAAAACCAGGCGCCCTCTGGTGAGGCAGTTAACAGCGCACACCAAACAATGTACAGCGTCTTCTGCGAGTGAGAACTAACAGTACAAGGACCGGGTTCCTTGGCCACCTTTTCACTGAATGATTGGTGCTGATCGATCATTTGTCACCGTCGGTCGGAGTTTCACAGTAGCAAAGGGGTTTTCTCCACTGTGGGGGAAGAAAAAAACATCTACACAACTGCTACAAGACGGGAATTTGACTTTAAAAGCGCTAAAAACTGTTGTGCTTGCTCTGTAAAATTACACAGTTCATATAAATTCCAGACAGCATTTTCTGAATATGAAAGTTTCACTCTGGCAGTTCTCTCCATGCTACTGGTTAGAGAACTATCCAGAGTTTTAAACATTGTGGACACAGGAGAGCCCAGCTCTCTGGTCTTCTAGGGGAGGACGTCATGTGGGAGCGCCACGTAGGCCTGAGTCTGGATTAGTAAGTTGCCAAATGCAGTGTGTGACCAGGAGACCACCCTCTGGACCTCTGGATCTGGCAGGTGCCTCCCTGGACTGAGAAGAACCAGGTGGCGGCCTTCTCCTGACCCCACAGGCCTGAGGCCTTTCTCAGGACTGGGCGTCCTGGGCGTCCTGGGCTGTGCACCAAGAAAAGACCTGGGGGACGCTACAGACAACTCACAGATAGGAGGGCAACTTCCAGCTTGGAAGGGCTTTATGGAGAAAGTGAACATACCTGAGGAAAGGAAGCTTGGCAGTCCCGTTTGTATTATTCTGTGGGAAAGACAAAGATGAAGTCATGGAAGGCTCATGAAATTGGGACATTTTAAATAAAACTGAGGGTAAAGGCATTTAAAACATAGGGACTGTTTAAAGCTACAAATGTTTAAAAGTGCCCTGGAGTCCCAACTCATCTGACACTACCTAGATATCTGTAAATTCACTTGAAAGAATAAGGGCAAGAACAGAAAACACTTTAAAAGATAGTGACTGACCCGGGACATCTCCGACTTGGGGAAATGGCAGGGCCTGTGCCTGGCCCCTGGCCTTCCAGGTGCAAAGCTAGTGACTGACTGCAGCTGGCTTTTTGGGAGCCCACTCATGAATGATGCCATGAAAAACAGTAAGTGACAATAAAACCCTGTTGGGTTTTGGTGCCAATAGACTGGTGCCAACTGCTACCCAGAGATCTTGTAAGAAGTTCTATCAAGTGAGGAAAAGAGCAGATCAACTGTGCAGACACTGCCTTTGCCTTCTGGAACCTCCAGGGGCCTCACCTCCCTCTCTGGGACTTGGAGGCCCCCCACTATGGCCAGGGGCCAGGTGTGCCTTCTCTCCTTCGTTCCAAAGAACCTGCGGGCTGTAAGAATCTGCCTTCAATCGGTTCTGGCTGTTCTAAGAAACCTCTGGTCCAAGCTCGTGGGGCTCACTCAGAAGCTGTCCAGGAGAGGGCAGTGTGCCACTGTGTGACCAACGGCCGCCAGACTTGCTGGTCCTGAAAGCTCCCAGGACGCGCGTCTCAGGGCGCAGACCTCTGGACATGGACTAGATGAGCCCCTGTCCCTTCACCTGGAGGTTGAAGCCCAGACCAGGGCTCTGCTGGGTTCTGACCTCCTGACTCAAGTGAGAGGAGCGGGGCGCTAGGGACACTGGGGCTACTGCAAACCTGGCCTGCTGTCTCCGGGCCTCTGAGGACTTCACATTCACCTTGAACCCCAGGACCAGCAGGCCAGCCGGGTCATCCCGATGAGGAGCCCTGGCACCAGGAGGCAGTGCCCCATGCAGTGTCTACTTTTCTCACTGAAGCCCAAAGCAGCTGCTTAGCGCACCTAACGGCTTTAAATGGTTTAAATGCCCCAGAGCAAGCACTTCTGGGGTAATGTTCACATTATATGATGATTAAGGGCTAATTTATGAATTATTTAAAAAATACACCAGCACTCGTGTTCAGAACCAGGAAGCCCAGGAGACAGCCCCAGGGCGGGGATGCACGGAGTCTGTAGGTGAAAGGTCCCTGTGGCCACAGGCCAGCCAGCAGCGTCCTCTTGGCCGGAAAGCACACTTTCTGCCACCCCAGGAGTAGCTCCACGTGACCTTGGAAACCACTTCCCGCCTTTCCTTGGGGCAGTGCTTGCCCCCCATGTGTGTCCTCACATCTGGGGAGAGCTCTGCACACACCAACTCTCCTCAAGGCCAAACCCTCGAGCTGGTTCCTAGAGGGCCTCCCGCCCCCCCCCCCCGCCCCCCCAAACTGCAGACGGAGTTCAGCCACCTTGTGTCACCTGGGTGCTTATCCCACAGCATTTGAGAGGAACAAAGGTGGAACAGAAATATCCTCCATCCTTGAAAGCAACGTGACCAGAAGTAACACTTGTGCTGTGGAGGAGGGGGGCAAAGTAACCCTTAAGGTGACAGCCTGAAACCATTCAGTGCTGTGCGCACGTGGTGGGCACATGCCCCTGGAAGCCCTTGCTAGTTGGTGCAAGCAGCACGCACACGGGCTCGGAACAGCCCACATGTCCACCCACAGAAGGGACAACAGCCTTCTGTCAGTGAGTGCCACACAATGGAACAGCAGTGGACAGCTCACGTGGGGCCCGGAGCACAGGGCTGATCTGTGTCCAAAGTCAGGGCAGCCTGGACTGTGCGAAGGGACGGGGCTGGGTCATGGTCTGTGTCCTGACCTGGGCCTGGTTATACCCAGCGGCTTTGTGAAAAGTATGTGGTACTCTTCAGTTCACTATAAAGAATACGACCTTTTCAGAAAGGTTCCCCCTGTAACACCTCCCAGCAAGCCTGCTGCCACGGGCACACTGACCACCGTTCCCACACTCCCCCCGTGCCCCCACGTGCTCTCAGTGAAGGGCACCCGCAGGCCCCATGTGGCCCCCGTTCACCCCATGACGAATGCTCACGTTAGCTCCCACGTCTTCAGAACCTCCCCACCTCCAACCTGACCACACAGTCTCGGCCCTCTCACTGCTGGACGCTGGGAGCCGTCCTGCCTGCTGGCCCCGGAAGCTCTAGCCTGAGTGTGTCCGTCCACTGCCTCCCGGGCCATGCAGTGGGGCTTAGGGTCTCCATCGCTGCACTCCCCACCCTTCCTTCCCTCCCGCAGCTGGCAGATGCGGCCTCGTCCAGTGGGAACGCCAAGGTCTCTGGAGGCCTTCCCTGCACCTGTGCTGTGGCTCCTGCCAGGCCCGGGGGCCCCTCCTTGTCTCCCGTCAGTACACACAGTGCAGGGCACACAGCATATGCTCAGACCACGTCTGGAGCTAGGCTGCCCAAGCTTCCACCGCCAATCGGCAGACAAACTGACCCTCCACACATGGGCAGCACATGTCCCATCTTACACTTCTCAGACTTTACAAAGCAAGGCTCCAAGGCACCGACGCCTCTGGCTGGGCCAGCACCCAGTGTGGCCTTGTAGGCACCCCTTGTTGCATGCTCTGTGTCCCCTGTTGGCAACCAGCAGTGCTGGTCCAGAGTGCACTCAGCAAGACAGGAAGTCACCACGGTCCGGAGCCAGGCACGTCTCTAGGAGAGGAGCGGGCTGCCTGCGAGACAACCCACACCAGCCCACAGTGGCCGAGCAGGAAGAGCAGGCTGGACATATCTTGTGATTCCCCCACAAAAACCCCAAACACAAATCCACCTGGAGCGGGCACCTGCTGACACGCCATGGGCAGTACGTGTCCACCCGTCCCTTGGGTGCCCAGCACAGGCCCTTGAAAGGGACTACTGGATCTCAGCTTGTGGGGGTCCTGGTCAGCTCAGACCACCCAGTGGAGCCTGTTCCCCAGGCAGACACTCAGAGCAAGAGACCTCCACGGCCAGTCCAGGCGAAGCGGGTTCCGCTGACAATGCTGAGTGGGGAGCCCTGCACTGCTTGCCTGCTGCCTTGGGAACAGAGCCCACATGGAAGGCAGGGCGGGCGCCTGCCCTCTCTGGACTGCCGCTCCCACAAAACAGAGCATCCCTTCAACTTGGAAGCCAGCTGGAGGTCAGCTCTGTTACCTGCAACACAGCAGCCCTAACTGATACCTGTTTAAATGTTAACAGCGAAAGCCAGCCCTCAGCTGTGGGCCGGACTTATCTCCCAGTTCACAACCTCTGCTCTATTCTTAAAATGGGAACACTGACGCCCAGCCAGGGAAAAGCCACCTGCCCTGGGTCACAGGGCTCTTTTCTGAAAGCAAGGTGCCCTCTTTGTGGAGCGGAGAGTAGGTACAAACAGGGCCGCTCACAGGGCCTGCACTTCCGGCTCCCACAGTCGGCAGCTTGGAGACGAAGTGGGCTCAGTGTTCCAGGGGCCTTTTAAAGCCTAGTTATCTGATTATTTAAAACTGCTGCGTGTACAACAGAGAACGACACACTTCACTCCCAGCGCCCGCTCCCCGAGCCCGAGGGAGACGACGGCGTCCCAGATCCTTTGTGCTGTAACAGCACAGGGCAGCCACGGGACCGTCTGGGTTAGTGGGGTCAGGAACATCCCCCCTTTTTGGGGGCGGCTCCCAGGATCAGGTGTTCAGTGTACTTAAGCCCACGTGTCCCGGTGTTTAAACAAACTCCACAGTAACTGACGGTTGGTTGTATGTAAAAACTATGTATACAATTCTAAGGTGCTCTGCCAGCTCACATGGACTCCACAGCTGGCTGAGATAGAAACATTCTTTCCCCCAACATCACCAGGTGGTTTAAACATTTGAGTTTAGCAAAGATAAATTACCAGTCCAGTTGGGCGTAAGAACTTTTGAGACAAAATTCCAGGACTGTGCACCCTGCCCTCGAGGGCTCCCGGGCAGGCCCGTCACAGTGTGTGCTTCGCAACCATCGTGCTCTGGATCGAGTTTTCAAATGGAATTTCTGGTTTGTGTGACCAATACCTGACGGTCCAACACGGTAGCCGCTAGCCAAATATGATTGTTTACATTAAAATTAGATACAAATGTAAAATTAAAATTTCGGTTCCTTAGCCTGAGTTGCACTACCCACTTTTCAAACGCTCAGCCGCCCGTGTCCAGTGGCTACAGGCAGTGCCGTTCTGGAATGTTTCTGTCTGACCCATAATTCTTCAGTTTAAGTCCCTGAAGCATCTCGTCCTTCCTGACACACAGGTGACTAGATCCTGCACCTCCTGCTACTGCAAGAGGCCCCGAGACTGGTGGCCCATTAAAAGCAGGCGTTTTCACCTCTGCAGAGGTTACTTCTGGGGGCAGCACCGGTTCTGTTCTCCCTGAGCCAGGCCTGCTTGTCCACCAATCAGCTGGGTCCTTGGAACGGATGTGACCTGGTAGTGACGCCGCGTGGCAGCACCAGAGGCATCTGAGGGCGAACGCTGATAGAGCTGCACTTTCTTCTTCTGCAGTTTGCATAGGATCTTGAAATAGTACTTCAAAAGGTGTTAGAGACAGAAATATAAGCCAGTCTTTCACTCACTGTGCATCTCTGACGCACCCTGTCCTCACTTATCTTGGGGTTGTTACCTCTTCATTCCCAGAGTAGATGCACTTTGTTTTACAGATAAGGAAATGAGAATATCCTGGAACTGTAGCCAGCAGAGCCTCTTTCCGGGAGGCTCTCAAACCTTGCAGCCTTTGCTGATTCTTAAAAGCCAATGTTTTCTTTTGACCTTGATTAGCTGGAGTTTTCCAATATCCTCCGGGTCAGAAAAACAGTGCAGCCATGTGCCAGTGCCTCATAAACAGCACACAGTGACAACGGTATATGTCCCTTCACCAGTGTTCTGACGGAGGGGCACCGATCAGCTGCCAGGTGCGACTTCAGAACTGTGCTTCTCAACCTGCCAGGGGACCTTAGAAAGCCGCCGTCATCCTTCTGTGCCGTCTCCTTTTCTCCATGTCACAAGACCTCACCGTACCTCCTGGGATGCTGGAAAGCTGGGCCCATACCCATGAGGCACCATGAGGATGGGAAGGGCGCAGAGAGGTGCTGTTCACGGGCCGCCCCTGCTCCCGTCACAGGCCGGCAGCCCGTCAGAGTCCAGGCAGAGCGCCAGGGCCTCCCTGGCACTCGCACGAGCTGCTCTGCTCCCATGTGTGTGCGGGCTCTGGGAGGGAAGGTGAAGTGTCTTTTATATATCTAAATAGATTTACCCGATCTCAAAGGAAATATAATGAAATGTTAACAGCAGTTACTGTGGAAGTGAAATTACAGAAAATTGAAATTTTTTTCTTTCTTTTTTTTTTACTTACTAGATCACTGATTTATTGTAAAAGACTGTAACTCATGAACGGCCAGATGGAAGAGATGCATAGGGCACGGTGTGCAGGCAGGAAGGGATGAGGAGCTCCCATACCCTCTCCAGGCCAGAAGTTCACCAATCAGAAAGCTCTCTGAACCCTGTCCTTTGGATTTTTATGGAGGGTTCATTACATAGGCATGACTGATTACATCATCAGCCATTGGCTATTGATTCAACCTCTAGCTTCTCTCTTCTCCCTGGAGGTCCTAAAATTCTCTTTTTAATACTTCATGTTTTCCAAAATTTCTACCAAAACAAAACTTTTCTGGGTTATTATAAGTAGAAAAAGTGTTATTTTAAAAAGTACTTTAAGGTATAATGATTAGATGTTTCAATTTTTACAAAGGGACCCTGACCAAACCTGGACTTTCCTCTTTAGGCAAAACCTGTAGCTGTGACTGGTAGATTTAAAAGGAAACCTCATTTCAGCATATGTCTGATGTATCCAGCAAGACAGCAACATTTGAGATGAACAACATATTAAAACACGCATTTGTTTACTTAAAGTAGCATGGGATTGATAAAGGTTAATTCAAGAATTCATTCTTATTTCTGTCTCAAGAGTGGGGTCATTTATCAATTTGATTATTTGTAGAATTTTAGACAAAATTTTCACCATAAAGCCATTTCTTTCTATGTTTAATATAGGTCAAATCATAAAATACATAAATATCCCCACGAAAGACAACTTATATTTTTTTCTCAAAAGCGGGAAGAGGGCTCTCTCAAATTGTAGGTACTTAAAAAAAACCCTAAGTAACTCTGTCTTCAATGCATACAATCATATTTATAGACCCTGATTATTTTTAATTATTGAGAACCTTGGTCCCAAAATAGTTTTTCTCTAGTAGTTAAATGTGTAACTTAATTTCAGATAAGAATGTCTTTCATTTTTAATGTTGGCATGTTAAAGATCTGGAGCTCAAAATTATATAAATTACACACACACACACACACACACACGCACACACACAAAAGGCCTTCAAAATACACAAACCTGAGTAAACCAGACCTGCTCCCAGAGTTAAGACAGAACAGGGGTTTTAACCAGTTAGTCACTAGCTCTGTCAATTCCTCCACCTTAAATAATTGTGGTCACCCCTTCCCACCTTCAGTGAACGGGACTCCCGCGTCCTCTCCTTGGAGGACTGTCTGAGCTCTTCAGATCTTGGCCCAAATGCCTGTCCCCCCTGATCCCACCCCCAAAGCCGCCTCAGGGGCCTGAGCCTCCCCTCCTGTCATGTCGTCACTCAGCACACCTTACACACACAACACACTGTTCCCTGGACTGACTCCTACTAGTTTCCCCAGAGCCCAGCATCAGGTCTGGGGCTGTGGGAGACTTCAGGTTGCTGACTGAGTGGAGATGGTATGTGGTGGGGGAGGGGGCTGGAGGGTGCAGTCTGCCTGGAGGCAGCCCTGGGCCTGGATGGACGGAGCCTTGGGACCACACAGGGAGTGCGAATTGAGGCCTCCAGCACCAGGGTCAAGGAGGGAAGGGCAATTTGGAATATAGAGCTGCAAACAATATATTATGCAGTGAGCGCATCTAAGAACAGAAGCCAGACAAAGACATATTTGAATGAGATTTCAAAACCTTGCATTTCCTGGACCAAGACATGCCTTGCAGCCTGGGAGGAGGCAGGCGAGCTCCAAACACCTCAAGCTCACAGTAAATACAGGGCACTTTTAGGAGGCGCCCATCTCAGAGACTCCATCTGTGCACCATTCACAGCTGACTGAAGGCCACCAGTAGTGGTGATGATGGGGACAGTGTGGAGCCACACCCCCACGAGAAGCAGGGAGGTGGCTGGCTTCCACATACAGGACAGAAAGGACCAGGCAATAACTGAGAGGTACTTAAAGAGCAGTTATGCGCCAACTGCATGTGGACTGCCAAGGGGGCCCTGCGGACGTTTCCAGGAGGAAGGAGGCAGCAGCACAGGCTGGCAGGCTTCCTGCCACACGGCCCGTCTGCGACCTTGGGCACGAAGCTCAGCCCACTCCGACCATGACCTCCCAGGCTCCTTCCCATTCTCTGCAGTCCAGCAGCGACACAGCCTCACAGGGACGGCCAGTGCCACCTGGCCTCTCCTTTCCCTCCTGTCCTGTCCCCATGTGCCTCCTTACCCTGGATTCTAGGGTTCGGGACACCACAACCCCACGCTCACAAACACCTGCACCCTTCCTCCTCTCCCAGCACCACAGCCCTGACAAACCCATTTAATTACTTCTTGTCTGAGCGGAGAAGCTGCATGTTGCTAGAAAACAACCAGATCAACGGGTTTTATTTTAAACCATGACTCCAAATTGTAAATGGGCATCTAGCACTAGTGCTGTGTCCCCACCACTCTTCTGTAGACGCTCACTCTCTCTTCAAAACACCTACTGCACAGACTGTTCCTTCTTCAGACCTGCTCCCCCCATGGCTGAATTACCTTCCCCGAGACGCAGACTCCCCAGTCGCCCGCCCGGCTGCACCCAGCCCACACCCTGGGCCTCGGGCTCGGGCTCGCAGCCAGGGCCGCAGCCAGGCCCGGTCTCTGCTCCTGGCCGGGGTCAGGCCCTCCACGCGTGCCCCTCCTGCCTCCTCATCCCTCCTCCTCTACTGTATAACCTCCACTGGGAAAAACAAGGAAAACAAGAACTCCCTCTCGACTCTCATCCTGGAATCATCACCTGCCTTCTCTGTTCCTCGAGGCTGCCAAAGCATGTGCCCTCCTCGGGGTTTTAAACTTTTTGCTCCTTCTGTCTGGGAAGCTCCTCCCCTTGCCCCCTGCATGGGGGGCCTCCTTGCCATTCAGGTCTCACCGTAGGTGTCACCTCCTCAGAGAAGTCCTGTGCTATAGAGTCATGTGCCACCTAAGATAAGGGACTGATGCCGGGCTGGTGACGCTGCTGGCAGATGGCCCTCTGCTCATCCTTGTGTTTCCAGAGCCCACACGAGGGCCTGGCACGCAGCACACACCGATATCTGGCTTTCTTACAGGGTTGTTTAGGGTTAGAGATAAAGTACACGAAGTGTGTATATACCGTGTTTCCCTGAAAATAAGACCGGGTCTTATATTAATTCTTGCTCCAAAAAGATCTGTTAGGGCTTCTGTTCAGGGGATGTCATCCTGAAAAATCATGCTAAGGCTTACTTTCCGGTTAGGTCTTATTTTCGGGGAAACACGGTAGCACACGGTAAGATGTAGAAATTAGGTTACCACTTTTAACCCTAAGCCTTCCTTCAGAAAATATGAAAACTGAAGAAAGTGCGGAAAAAGGTGATTAAATAACTAACAGGCTGCAGCATGACCAAAAGCGAGGAGTTACAACCTGATGCAACCTGGCAAACTATGGACTAAGTGACCATTTATAGACAAAAAAACACAAAAGGACTGCAGTTCAGGAAGTTGAAAGGCAGTGTGATGGAGAAGGGACTCCAGAGGAGCATGGAGAACGCCCCCCCCCCCACACCCACTCCATACTCCGGTGGGAATAACCCCACGCCTCCAGAGACCACCACTCAGGACTTGGGTACACAGGACGACACGCTGCAGCTCTACTCACAGGAGATGTAGTTTCCGGTTTGGATGGCGGTGCTTTAAAGGTGGAAATAGGTTTGGAAAAAGCTGCTGTCCTATCTGCAGCCGCTCCCATGGACAAACATTCCAAGTAGTCCGGTGGGGGGATGGGGACAGCAGTACTGCGCTTCTCAGACAAGTCCACCGTGCTCACGCTTCTCACGGGTGCTGGGCTAAGAACCCCGAGTCAGAGAACAGTTAGGTAACATCCTGCCCCCGCACCCCAAACATCCTGAATATCTTATAGCCAGAACTACAACAGATTAACAAAACAAGGGGCAGCAGGCAGAGATCAGAAAACACACACAATAATTACTATTATCTGGATCAGAGTACAGATTTAAGGGTGGTTGGAATAGAGGTGCCAAGTGGAGCCCATCGACGTAATTCAAGCCATGGGACTAGAGAAGATGGCCCAGGAAGTAGAGAAAAGGAGAAAGGACTGAGGTCGGGCCCCGAGGAACACCTACGTAAGCAGTGGGCGGAAGAGACACCTGCACAGAGATCAAAAGGGGACGCCGGTGAGGAGGAAGGGCAGGGCAAGGAAGCACGTTAGGAGGACCTTTCAGGAAGAGCGAGCCCAGTGTTAAAGGCTGCTACGTCAGAGCAGGAGGGAAACGTGGGCCTGGGAGTAGCCACCAGTGGGCAGTGGGGGGCGGTGACAGTGGTTCCAGAGGGCGGACGGGTGGGCCTGGGGTATGTCTCTTCAGTGGAGTCCACGGAAAATGGAAATCACAAGGAAACAAGCGTGGAGCAGCGATCGCCTGCTTACGTCCCACCATCTGGGGTTCCCAGGGGGTTTGCTGCATATCCCGATGGAATTCTGATTTGCCTGAAAACAGCAGGTAACTTTTCTGTCACTGGGAAACCGAGCCACAGGCCAGTCCTACCTTGGTGAGGGCACACTCACTGTCTCCTTTGCATTTTCTTCCAGCAACTTGGTGTATGACGATGGGAACCAACCCCTCCTACACGTGAAGAATGAGAAAAAAGACCTGGTTGTGCTATCAGCAGTAGACAAGTGAACGATAAACACACTAAGGCAACTCACGGCAGACGGGTCCACTTTTACCCATTACACAACGTGTATTTTATTTGTAGCATTGATTTTATTTGGATTCCCTTTTTGTCTCCCCCCCATGTTGGTTTTACTTAATAGCTGAATAACCTACACAGAAAACCAATTTAAACTACTGACAGTAAAGCTTGTGCGTACACTCACGGCTGAACTGCTGTTGCTGGCATGTAAACCATTTATGAGCTAAGTCTTAAAGTGTATCTGATACTGAGATTATCCTTGAGAAATCCGAGTCACATCTTTAAAAATAAGAACATTTAAACCTACTTTCAGAGGTGATTTCATAGGATCTATTGACGCATCAAATATATCTCTATGTGCACATGCATTCAGAAAATAGCCTGGGACTGCAGTTAACTAAACTAGAGCTAGAACTGTTATCACCTTAACTTTGCCTAAATGCCAGAAAGTCCATGACGACAACCTGCTGCTAAAAGGAGAGACATGGGGCTTTGAAGTGCTGGGCCTCATGACTGACCACCCAGTGGCGGCCCCCACTGAGACTTACGCCTTGGTGGTGTCATGCTCTCCGTAAAGCCAGCCGTCTTTCTCCTCGGAGACCAGCAGCGTGATGACGTCTCCCTGTGCAAAGCTAAGTAAGGTCTGGTTGGTGCCAGCAGTATGTGGAAAGATGGTTTTCACTTTCTGCTTTTTCATCATGTTCAGTCCAGTTGCAACAGAAACCGATCGCTGTAAACTGGGGTCATCGGAAGAATCTGTTAAAATCGAACATGGCTTTTAACAGATGGCTTTTCAAAGGATGATAATTAGGCCAATTCCAACACACAACCGTCAGAAACCCACCCCTTCCCATCCTGCCAGCAGTGGTTCTTCTCAAACCCCAACCATGCTCTATTTCCACACTCGACCCTTGCCTGCATGGACAAGGCAGAGGCAGAGCCGTGGCCCGACGTCTCACAGAGGGTCCCTGAGGCTCATGGCTCTTGCAGACCGAGGATGAAGTCAGCATGCGCGCCGAGCGTTTGACGGGCCTCTTAGAGAGGCAGACTGCTCCGCCACCCACCAAATGGTCCCTCTGCTTCCCTTCCCCTGCTCTCGGTCCAATTCACAAAGGCAGTGGGAGGCATCGCCTCCAATCCAACGGCCATGCCCCAGGTCACAAAGGAAAGGAGGAAACTGGGAATGCAGATGTTCTTGCCGCTGTGGCTGCTCAACGTGTCACCCACGAGTGTGGTCAGGATGCGGTGAGGACGGCCCTCAGTGCTGCAGCTTCTGAGCAGGTGCTCTTCTCGTCCACACGACTCACCCAGGGCCACAGCTGGCCTGCGGCCAGCTCCACAGCCCGTTGCGCAGCGCACAGCGCGACCGTGCATTTGCGTCTCAACTCAAATACGGGCTGATAGTTACCGTTCAAAAAAATTGGACTTTTTCTTCTTTTCAGGTATTTTTTCCACTCAAATTTTGCTTTAAGCCTGGTACTTAACTTAAAACAATGCCAAGATCTCTTTCTGCTTTATTCTTGCAGATTCTTAATGATTACAACATAAACTTTGCCATCTGCTTAACATCCACTAATTACCTTGGTAGTGTTGAGTCCACCAGCAAATTTCATTTAGCAATTATTTCATTTCTATTTTTTCAAAGAATCACTTGAATGGTTGGGATACACACCGTATTATATACTTTATACTCTGCAGAACTTACAGCCTTTCCCTCAAAGGCAAATGACTACAGATGATAATCTTCCCAGTTGCTATTCAGAAAATCCCATCTCCTCCCAACAGCTGCAAACGCTCTAATCTGGGGGCTCTGCCTAGGACAAGGCTTCATCGCCGACTTTCATACCCAAGGGGCTTGTGAGACACCCCACATAGAGACAGAGTCAGCCACCACGACAGTCTCCAGGGTCCTGGGTGCCAAAGACTGCAGGCAGAGATGAGCCTGACCAAAGCCGCCTGAAATGTCTGTGAACAATAACTGGTCCTGATTTATTACAACGGAATCAACAGAGTTAAGAAATTTAAACAGTTAGAACTGAAGTCGCCAGGAAGCGTGATGTGCTGTTAGACATGATGAAATTCACTGATTATAATTCAAACTAAGCCTACTGGTAAGATTAACAACTATAATTTTAATTTTGCCACGTGAACTTTTATTGTTTTATTGAAAAAGAAATATGGAACACACACTGGTGTGTGGCTCTCTGTACATTATATCCCATTTTAAAATATAACACTTTTCAATAGTATATTTACTCTTGTAAATATCAATCAGTATACAGAATTGTATGTGTCAAAGAAATGTGTCACTTATAAAAGGTCTTACGGTTTTGTCATAAATCCAGAACTTTATTTGCTGTGAGGTGTAAGTTCCTCCAAGCCAGGGTTGGATTATGTGCTACCGTACATGCTTATTTATCTCTACCTTACATTTGTCCAAAATATTTAAAAAATTTAAAAAGGTATTTCAAAAGAAATATCTTACCTGAATTCCGTGCAACTGTTGCTGGGTTATTAAACATATCAATCAAAGGACTGGTATTCGCTCTGGCTGAAGGAGCTGGGGGCACCTTTGGCAAATGTTTAGAAAGGGTGTCATCATCATCTTTCCCATCTTGTGAAAAAAGTCTTTACTATTTTAATATTAACACAGCAATGGAATTACAGATTCTTAGGGCTGTTTTGTATTATATGCTTTAAATTCCACTTTCTTTCCAAAGTTCTCTTAGTTGTAGGGCAATGCCCCATTTTGAATTATTTCAATACCACATGTTTTCAAACAAAGCAGTTACTCCCCATTTCCCCTGCTCCCTGGCAACCACTAATCCACTTTCTGTTTCTGTGGATTTCAGCCTCCCTCTTCGGTGTTACTTGGCTATAGGAGTCTATATTTGAAATCATTTTTCCACTAACAAATGATTTCACAGAAATCCTTTTTCCACAGAATTGAGTGCATTGCTCCATTAATTTCTAACAGTCTGTTTTGCTAACAAGAAGTCTGGTATCAACAGGATTCTCTTTTCTTTGTAAGTAATCTATTTTTCCCCTCCCTAGAAGTCTTCAGAATCTATCCCTAACATTCTGCAGTACATTAGGTTTTGGTCTTTTCCATTCATCCAGGCTCACTCTGGCTGCCGTGCTGAAGACCAGGCAGAAGGCTAGGAAGTGGTCTCTGCAGGGACCGCCTTAGAGCTGTGAGGGGTGAGGAGCGGCTGGACCTGGGACATGCTTTGAAGGTGGAAGTGAGGATGTGCCCATGGATTGTTTGTGGCATAAGAGAAACAGAGGAGTTGCCATTTTGTGTCTTCTGAGCTACGGGCTGGGGCAGGCTGTGGAGAAGCAGGTATAGAGTAAGAAAATCAGTCATCTGGTTTTGGACAAGGGGAATGAGAGCTTCATCACACATCTGGGTGGTGATGCTGAGGAGGCAGCTGACTCTATCCCGTGTCTCAACTGGTCTAACGTTATGTTTATCCTCTTTCTGACTTTTTAAAAAATAAATCCGCTTTCTGTTTTTGCACTGTGTTCTGGGAGAGTGTTTTGGCTTAATTTTCCAAGCGGTTCCATTCTGCTAACAAGTCCAACTATTGTTGTTTTGTTTTGCTTGTTTTTTTGAAGGGTGGAGAGAAATGAAGAACAAAAACTTTTATTTTAGAAAAATTTCAAACAGGTACAGAAGTGGAGAGAATAGCACAATAAATCTCCATGTACCCAACACCTAGTTTCAACAATTACCATGTCCTGGCCACTCTTATCCCATGTATGCCCCACCCATCTTTCCTCACACCCAGATTATTGTAAAGCAATCCTACACATATCATTTTAACTATAAACAATAATCCAATTTTCAATTCCCCAGATTTCTAGTTGACTCTTCTCTGTGGGTGGAATATCCTTTTGTCTCTTTCTAAAGATTTCTCCTCTGCCTATTGGCCCTGTGGCCTCCAATACTAGTCCTTCCGGTTTTCCTTCTGGTGTATCGTGTTGTAATACTGCTTTTCTCCCCTGTGCAGTGATTCCTGCTTATCTGCAAACCCTCGTATGTACGGCGTCCCTGGATTTTGCCTGTTCTTCTGTCACACACTACCCATGATGAGGTGGGAGGAGGGGAGACACTTACAGGAGTGTGCCCGGCCTCTTCTGTCCAAACGTGCCGTTTGGGTCAGTAGACAAAGGCCCCTGCTGTTTGGCACACGGGGGACAAGAGGAAGGGACCGACCAGCCTAGCTGGTGTGAATCAGCTCCCCAGCCAACTGTATAGAGCAGTGGGCACCCCAGCTTCTCTCCTCTGCTCGCGTCCTCTGGCTCTGCTCTCACTGTTGGAGAAATTTCTGGAGAAACCCCGCCCTGCACATCCTCGCGGCTGACGCTCCCTTCTATGTCGGTCTCCACTCACCAGTCTTTGAGAGACTCCTTCCGCACTCTGGCCCACTGGCAGTACCTTCTCTCTATTCTGTGGGCTGCTCTCTAGTATCTTGGCTGTCATTTCAGACAGTTTTACAGTTTTAGACAGAGAGGTAGGGTGGACTCATGCTCAAACCACCTGCTCGACTCGACTCTCCATATGTGTTTGTGAAAAGTACTAAGGCCCAGGTTCAAAGAACAGCAAACTAGTGCACAAATTTATCACCTTGAATATTTGGGTGACTGTTTTTTTCTGAAGTGTCATATTGTGATGAATGGCATCAGAGTTTTGCTAATCTGTTCTCTAACACACCTATATACTTCCTTCACCGAGGATAAACTTATAAAGTCGGAACCACCATAATTAAAAACTAACACTAAAACTTCTAAAACATGAAAACAGTGCTAAAATAGTACAAAACATTTGCACAGCTAATTGCGAATCTGAAGGTAAGGGGATAAAAGTGAGAAGACAGGTCTTAGCAGTAATAAAGGAGGGCTTGTGATTTCCGCTAACAAAAAAGGGCTTGGTCCTTCGTGCAGATCCGGCCCAGATCATAGTAGTAAATACGCAACTGAAATCTCAAAGTGATAACCAGTTCCTACCACGTTGCTTCTCTCGATCATTGGTGAAGGCTGAGGCGTTCCGGATATTGGGGTAGTGATAGGGGTCTTTATTTCTTCTATCATATTGATGATTTCCTCTGGTACTTTGGTGGCATCCCCACAGGTTTCCTGCCACCTAGGCAGCTTGGAATTGAGTAGTTCTGCAGACTACAAATCCAAAAGAAACAAAACTGAAGACAAATGTGTACTGTTTGAAGAATTGACAAAAATTACTTCAAATACTATCACTGATGACATATTACTGGCTTGCCACCAGAAGTATGGGAGCTTTGAGTTAAATTCAATGAGCGCTTTAAGCATCTGTCAGTATCTGCTGTGTCTTATTTGCTGAGAAGGATGTGGGTTCCTATTCTAAAGGAATTTACCCTCTCTCTCCCTGTGAATAGAGTTGAAGACTAATAAAAGGATTGTAAATGATTAAGAACAAGTTCAAAAACTAACAGGGAAGGGCTGAGCAATCTGTGTTAATCTCACTGTTTTCCCAAGGGCCCCAGAAATGCCAATCACTGCTTCCTTCCTCCCACTCCTTCTACTAGGAGCACCTTCACCACAGGTGATACGACCAGGAGCAGACTCTTTGACCCCAGGGAATCAGATTTACATGTCAGAAGTGACTCAGACCTATCCTGAGAAGTTCATTGGTGGGACACAGGACTAGAGGCAGGTTTAGTGTCAGGGACAGAGCTAGGGACACTGCTGCGGGGACGCCCTGGCCACAGCTGACTAGGGCTCTGCAGAGAAGCTGGTCCGCAGAGCAGAATGACAGAGGTAAGTGCCACAGCCCCAGAGGCAGAGGCAGTTGTCCCTGGCTCCCGTGAGCCTGGCTCAGCTTCTTACAACTAGACTCACAGAGGTTCCCTGAAAGCCTTTAAATGAACCCCCTTTCCAGGGCAGCAATCTGATTGGAAAAGGGAAGTAGGGAACTTTTTTGGAAGCTATTTTCATTGCAACCATGCTGTTTTTACTTAGGCTCTGTGTTCTCAGGTGTGCTGGGGGTGTTGCTGTAAATCCTGAGAGGGCAGAGCCCCTCTCCCAAACCACCTCTGCCCCCCAACTGTAACCCTGACACACCAGTTGCTTGGGCCTGCTTCATCCAAGGAACCAGTGAAAGGACTGGGATGCTTTAGCCGGGATAAGAGAAGGCACCAAAAGGATTTTCAGAGAGCTGAAGAGACTTCCCATATAGAAAGAAGTAGATTGGGTTTGTGTCACTCTCGAAAGCCTAACTGGGACCCAAGGTTGAACGTAAGAAAGACTGCCAACAACTACACCTCTCTGGCAATAGGCCGGGTTGCCGCATGACAGTGAGTGACCCATCGCTGGCAGGACATCACCAGAGGAAGAGGGATTCAAGGTTGCTTCTGTCTCTCTCCAGCCTATGACCCTGCCCAGTAGGTCACCCTCCCCGTGGAACCGACGTTGCTGAAATGAGTGCAGGTACACTGACACCAGCAGTGATCACCTAACACAGCAATTCTTTCCTAGAACAATTTCAGATCTTAGGTATTTAGATTTGGTAGCTGAATATCCCTTAAAGTTGCAACAACTTTATAGAGTATGTAACATATGACATATGCACACATACAAGGCCAAGAGGAAGTTGCCTTATATTCAAGCTCTCACATAGCTTCTCATAGCATGGAGCACTTTCCAAATTACTTTTTTATCAGTAACAATGAATCATTAACTTCAATCATTGCTACTTTCGGATGCTTCCATAGGTCCCATAGAATCCATAATTTATAAAAAGAAGAGGAAAGGAAATTTAACACACGTCTTGTAATGATTCGTGGGGTAAAGCCTCACAGCTGTACGTACTGAAAGAGGGCAGTAAGCCAAGTCACTCAGCTGATGGATCCTTGAAGAGGAATGAAAAGCAATCACGACCAACTGTCCTGATGCTGTGTTTGTGTCTGTGGCCTGGGATACAATTTCCACTGACACCAGGTACACGGACCCCCCAGTGAGCATCTCAGACCATCCAGGTGGGGTGGACCTGGGGCCTGCTGGGACTCACCCCATGGTTCTGGTGAAGACACTGATGCTGAAAATACATTACTGAGAGTCGAGAAAAGCCAACTCATAGGTGAGCAAAGGAACAAAGTGCCAGTTCTCAATTATTAAACATGATTTTATAAAAGATTTTAAATATGGGTATGGTACTAAGTTAATTAAATATCACAAGCTGACATTTGACCATTTCATCAATATTTCTAAAACTGTACATATTCAAGTTGGCCCCAAACTATTTCTTTGAAATCTCGTTGGCAAAAAGGTCCAGTGCTTTATGTTGGCGTGTATAGAAAGTACAGCATTTCGGGGGCATTTAAATATGGAACAAAATCAATACACGCAACTCAACTTGCTGTCACACCCACCTGCAGGTGATAATAATGCATGCGATTCGCAAAGCTACAGTGTTTGTCAACCAGAAAGCAGAAGCGCCTTTTCTCTTCAAGTAGAGCTTCTTTGCAACCCTCTGCAATAAATTTCTGGATTTCACTCTGGCGAGAAGTAACGGTTTCTACATACTAGGAAAATAAACAATAATTATACAAGCATGACACGAGGAAGCAAATAGCTATACACCCTGACATTTATCTTCTGCCATCTTTATACCTGGTTTATTTTGATAAGGGAGTAACTATTAAATGCAGATAAACATTAGACAAAATAACAAAGTTGTAATATAACCTGAGCAGATACCATCATTCTCATTAAGATCCCTGACTCACGCGTGAAGAGAAGTTGCCAAAGGCCTTACATTCCACTGGGCAATTTGCACAAATACTACTTTGTACTCCACATGTTCTATTGTAAAAGCAAGTGTTTGGACCAGAAACTTCAAGTTCAAACCCCAGGTCCAAGTGTTAACCATATGCCTTACCTAAGCCTCATTGTATCCATCTGTAAAACGGGGACAGTAATGCCAATAATGGCGCGTCTCTTTACCACACCCCTCCTGCCACTCATACCAAGTGAGGAGAAGATAGATGCCAATGTTTTTAGGAGGCCGCTAATTGTTCTTAGCTCTGGAAAACTGCAGCCTTCAGCTCATCCTAAGCCAAAATGCTTCCTCTCAACTCCAACAGCAGCACAACAGTCCATGGACCAAGTCCAGGCTGACGGAGGGAGCAAGCTTCCCTGTAAACCACGAATCACCAACAACCAACGAGATAGTGCGGAGGAGCTCACCTCAATTTCTTTGTGCTCATATTTGAGTGCATTTCGTCCTCCTTGACTTTTCCTTCTGATCTTCTTCAATTCGGCTTGAGATTTCTCCAAGGAATCTAATTTACTCCTGTGTTCCGTTTGGTATCTTTTGAGAGTGGCCTGTAAATTAAATGTTGCGTATTTTACTGCAGCACCTACCAACTCTCAGGCAGTTATCTGCTAGTATTTTCAGTGCGCATGGCTGGGTGTGGCCACACTTCCCACTCCCTCACCCTGGCCCTGCACACCCTCACCTCACACTGCCCTCTTCCCTTTAACAGTCACTGCTTTGTCCTAAAGTTCCGTGTTTGTATAAGGGGCCCTTGACCCGAAGGGCAGCTCTCAGAGGACAACGTCTTTTCTTGTTCTTGTTCCTTCTTTCCTTAAAGATTTCTGGACACTGGGTGGGTCAGTAAGTGCTTTGGTGGATGAACAAACTATTAAATTCCATGTTCCTGATTATTTTATGACTTCTGATTTCAAGAAAGAGAATGAGGAAGTATAATCACTACTGCTTATTTGGGTGCTGTGTAGCAGAGTTGTTTGGAAACTAACAGACCCGGGTTAGAATTCTGGCTTCTTTCCCTCACTTCCTGTGTGATCTCAGCAATTACTAATTTCTCTAAAATCCATCTTTCCCGTCTAATCTGTACAGTGAGGATAATAAGAATACCGACACCATGGAGATCCTGCAGGGATAAAAACCAGCGTGTGGAAAGTGCTTGGCATTACACCTCCTTAGCAGTCACAGGCGGTCGCGTAGCCTTCTTCCGGGGTACACAGAGCACGTGCACACAGGGGCACTGCTTACAGCCACATGGGGTCTTGGTGAGAAGGGGGCTTTGGGTGGCAAAGAAAGCAGCTACTCTACAGCGAACAGAGAAGCTAGAAAGAGGCCTGTGTGCTGGGATGGGAGTCCAGGAGGAAGGAGAAAACTGCTAGAATCAAGAATATGGCTGACAGGAAGCGATGGCATGCAGGAGTGGTCTCTGACAAGCCTTGGGAGCCCCAGCTGGTGTTCTCCCATGCACATCCCACATCCTGAAGTACTGCTTTATGAAAGTAACAGCTGCCTCAATGCAGACACAGATGTCATCAGCATATGTGTGTTCTTTGAAAACAACGCTTTCCAGAAGCAGTATGATTCCTCGCAATAATTTTTCTATGCTTTAAAAACAGCTCCCAAGTGTTAGCAAAAACGAGCCGACTCAGCCCGGAGGGGACTTGTTGGTCTTGCGCGCTCATGTACAAACACCACCAAGCTCCATCCCTGTTTGCTGTTGCTGAGTAGACCGTGAGGAAGTTCTCCCCAGGCTGGGCGACCAGGCAGGGGCAGCCTCCCAGAGGGGCAGCCTCCCGGAGAGCCAGCCCCGAGCCCCGCGCCTGCCTCCATCCACGCAAGTGGAACCCTGTACTCACGTTCATGTATTTTACATCAAGTTCTGTCTTCTTCTCCAGCTCGTGTATAATCTCTTTATGGAATGTTTTGAACTGTTAACAAGATGAAATAAAAAATTCATACCAGATTTGAGACTAAGCAAAATAAAATTTAAAAATAAATGTATTTTGTAAATACAAAAAGAGTTCACATACATTTTCTTTAAAACTCTCATCGAGTTTCTTGTGGGCAATTGAAATCTCAATGAGAACACGGCCTGTGAATAAAATCAGATACGTTAGGGGGAAAAGCCATTGAGTGTTTTTGTGAAGAGATTACGGAAAGTAAAATCGTGAAGCGCAGTCCATGCTGCCCTTAGAACCTGTAAGCGGGCGTCAGGCCTCGACACTCAGAAACACTGAGAAACACTGAGTGCATCCCCACGGTGGGGGTGGGTCCCAGAGGGACGCAGCTGACAGCAAACGTACTCTACAGCATCGGAATGCCAACTTTGCCTTAAAACTCACAATGTTCTTTCTACATTTACTCATTCTCTAAGCTGAATTCGATTTATCTAATGTAATTTTTAATTCTCTTGGTCATTACAGTAACTAATTATAGGAAGAAATGACTTATTTTGATCTAACCCCCAGAGTAATCTGATTATCTGTCAGGAATAAAAGATAAAGGTTATTTTCTCTTTCTTATATTAGGTCATGTATCATCCTGGGAAATATTAACGCCGTGAGAAACCCACAGTGGGGACAGTGTTCTGCCTCGTATCTCCTGGGACTACGCCACTTCTTGGAAGCATCTGCAGCCATATGACAGAAGAATGTTCTAGGACAAGGGAGTCTTACTCCAAATGCAGCGAGACGACCGCTTGATTTGCAAAGCACATCTCATGCAGTTCGTGGCCGTGTACACATCTCTGCTACTGAACTCTGTCTGATAAAGGTGAACAAGAGCCTCTCTCTGCCAAGTTATCCACAGGAATGAACCAGTAGGTCTAATACCTAAGAACTGAGAGGACCAGAGAATCCTGTGGAACCCCCACCAGACCATAGCAAACAACAATGAAATGTGCTGGGTGGGTCACCCCACAGTTCAGTGGACAGACGGAAAGGAATTCTCTGGGTGAAATGAAAGGCTGTAGACGACGGAAAATTAAAATTACGACTGTAGTAGAATATGGGGAAAGAGAAAAAGAACACCAACTGGACTATGACTTCAGCTGTCACCTCTATGCAAGGGACTCTACCATACCCTGTTCTCAAAACATCTTAGGACATCTGACTTTCAAGGGGCCAGCCTGGTCTTTCCTCTCATCTTCAGACTCAGAAAGTTAACCCTTTCCTGAACACATCCACCTGGCTGTCCTATTGGGCACCTCATATTCCACATACCTAAAAGTGAACTCACCCCGTTCTCTAATCCCAGCTCCTGGCTGCCAGGCAGCCGGTCACGCCCGTGTCATACCCAACAACAAAGACTCATGCCCTTGTGTGTGTGGTGCTATCACTTGGGCCACTTCTAGGGTGAGCCCATGCCCCTTACACATCCTGCTTCCTTGGGTAACAAATGCGCCAGCCCTTCCCTGCCCAGGAGAGAAGGCACGTGGGAATGACACATGTGACGTCTATGTTCACCCAATAATCTGTCCCACTGGAGTGGAAGAGCCTCCGGAGTCCAAACCCCTCCCACACATTGAAACCTGCCAGCTGGACCTCTTGGGAGTCTCCCACCCACAACACTATCATTTCTCTTTACTCCCAGCTTGTTTTCTTCTGGATCTGCTTCCTTACAGACGCCAGTGACCGTTCCAAATGCAAATATTACACGCCATTCCCCCTGACCTCTCCCCATGGTGTCCCAGATAAACCAACTCCTCAGCACGAAGCCCATGTGGGGGCAAAGTCCTGTGAGGATATAACCTTATCAAGTTATAAAGTCATAGGTACATAACCTGTAAGTCCCCAAGCATCGCGATTCTAGGAACCTGTGACACAACAGCCTGCTGGATACACAGGACAGCGAGGGCGGACACATCCCCAGCACCCACGGGTCCATGATGCTGAATGGTCAGAATCCCCCTGTACATCCTCACTGACACTGACTTCATTTAGTCCATAGTTACGTTCTCCTAAAGCTCAGCATGAAACAGAGTTCTTCACAACGGAAGCCCTTACACGGCCAAGAATACAGTTACATCAACGTCAGTTCATACCATCCAGTCATTTCAGAGATTGAAATAATCTAAGTTACTTTCCCATCTACTGTCAACCCATAAATAATTTCTGGTTAGAGATAAAAAAAACAACAAAAAAAGCCCACTTCAATTATTTGAAAATCAAGCACTCTATTCTTGGCAAATGAGATCTACTTAAAAAAGAGTCTAAAAATAACCTGGCTTAAATCAGAGTGATTCAAGCTAGAATTAAGGCACTCCCATTTTTGTTCTTATACTGTCATGAACTCCACAACCTTATATAATGCGGATCCCTGAGAGGCGTGTGGCCAAAACCAAAGTAGTGCTGGTGTGGACACTGCTGAACTCGGTGCTCTGGCCTGGGGGCCCCCGCCCGCCACACACCCCCTGCCCATGGTTTCTCCCCGCCGACAGCGCGGTGGAAAGGCTCCGTGAAAAGCCCATTCACTCTGGGCGCAGGAGCGGAACACGTGACCGTATCCATGTTATTTCTGACCCTCTCAGTTTGTGGAATTCAAATGCCAACCTCATAGCAGCAGCCACTGAGTCCTTGGTCATAAAAAGGATTAAAAAACATCTTTACTGTGATTCTGCAAGCTGCCAAAATGTATCTTGAAACAGAAAATGAAAACAGCCTTTATGTTCAATCTACAGAAGTTTATTCTTAAATATAGCCAGGAATTACTTTATGCCTAAAACGTGGTATCGCACACGTTTACTCTTAGCCCTGCAACCTACTTTTTCATAAATTACACTTGAGAAGAAAACATTTTTTTTTGAAAAAAGAGGGTGGAGTTGAGAAAGCACAGCCCAGACTCTAATGGAGCAGAACTAAATACACACCCCACCAGGAATCAACGTGCCGATCCCAGAAATCACAGCACTGGATGCACTGGCCCACCACTTCCTCTTTCCCCCTTTCAGGTTCTGACTTAACATTTTGGGAAGAAACTCATAGTAAGTATAGCAATGTGACTCAGTCTGAACAAATCATATTCTTAAGTGGTGATGTTAAAGGAATTAAAATATATACCTATTTTACAATCCTGAACTTGACATAATTAAGTCAATGTCTAACATCAACTTTCCACAAATTCATACAAATAATAACTAATTTTACGAACCATGAACAAATATGGCCAACATTTTTGTCCAACAATACTGTATTAAGGTATACATTTAACCTATAGGCAATATGGACTTAAAAGAAAAAGTTGAATAAAAATTAAAAGAGTATTATTGCTATGAATACATAGCTGTCATCTAAAATCTAGTCATTGCACTATTAATATAGCTTCAATTAGATAATTCTTTATCAAGTCACAGTATAAATTTCAACGAACCAAAGGGAGATTACTGGTGGACCTGAGCAAAGAACATGGAGGCATAAACATTCTTTTTCGTGTATACATATATATCACAGGTAATTAGAACACGTTTATTATTTCACAAGAGCAGAGAGCAATGACTGAGTCACACACCCCTTTCTCCATGTTGCTTCAAGTAGGACCAGACAGTAGAATGACAGGGTGGAAGCCAGCCTACTACTGGCCTAAAGTGATACTACACGGATTCCAGTAAAACTGACCAAAATGTCACTGGAAAAGGGATGTACATTTTCCCGACAATTTCCCAAATATCAAATGTGATGAGGAGGAAATAGAATGATGGCAGTAAAAGCAAACTACACACCTGGGGTATGTACTCTACAGATTAGAGCCACCAACATGGAATTCACACGCAGGCAGATTATGTCACAAACATGTGACCAAACTTGAAAGGTTTTGCTGGCATCTAAGAGCTCCCAGGGGCCGGTCAAACTCAATCCCTGGGTGGAGTCCGAGGTGCTCTCCCCTGGTCAGTGGTGACACTGTAAACAGTGAGCTTGTGGGTATAACACCAAATAAGTAACAGGATGAGTATGTCACTGAACATTCCTCCAAAGGTGTAGCTTCTGATTTAACCACCTACAGTACAAACAGCTCTAACTGACGTCTTGCACACACCCTACAAGTATTCTACCCCTGATCATGACTTATCCCATCTTAGGAAGACAAGTGGGACAAACATAAGTCACACAACAGAATTATACGCTGTTCTCAAGTACTCTCATTGTTTGAGGTGAAAGTAATATGTACAAGATCTACATGAAGAAAATGACAAAACTCTGATGAAAGAAACTGAAGAAGATCTAAGTAAGTGGAGAGATAGTCCACGTTCATGGGTAAGAAGACTGTATTGTTAACATTCCATCCAACCTGATCTACAAATTCAATACAAGTGGAATAAAAATCCCAGCAAGTTATTTTGAATATCAACAAAGTGTTTCTAAAGTTTATATGGAAAGCAGAAGATCCAAAATAGCTGACACAATCCTGAAGTACCAAGTCAGAGCACTGATGCTACTTGACTTCAAAACTTATATACAAACTACAATAACCAACACAGTGTTACTGGTGAAAGAATGGACAAATAGATGGGACAGAAAAGAGAGCCCAGAAAGAGACCTACAGAATACAGTCAACTGATCTCTGACAAAGAAGCCAAGTCAATTTAATGGAGAAAGGATAATCCTTTCAACAAATGATGTTGAACAACTGGACATACATACACTTGCAACAAAATTAATCTAGACTCTGACCTTACATCCTTTACAAAAATTAATTCAAAATGCAAAATGTAAAACTTTTAGAAGATAACGCCAGAGAAAATCTACACGATCTTGGTTTAGTGATGTTTTTAGATCTAACACATATAAAAGCATGATCCGTGAATGAAAAAAATCATTCAATTAAAAACTTCTGGTATGCAAGAGACAAGAGAATGAAAAGACAAATCACAAACTGGGGGAAAATACTTACAACACACATCTGATGGAGGACTTGTTTCCAAAATACATACATAAAAAAACTCTTGAAATTCAACAATAAGAAAAATACCTCAATTTAAAAAGAGCAAAAAATCCAAACAGATACCTCACCAAAAACGATATACAGGGCCGGCCCGATGGCTCAGGCGGTTGGAGCTCCGTGCTCCTAACTCCGAAGGCTGCCTGTTCGATTCCCACATGGGCCAGTGGGCTCTCAACCACAAGGTTGCCGGTTCAATTCCTCGAGTCCCACAAGGGATGGTGGGCTCTGCCCCCTGCAACTAAGATTGAACACGGCACTTTGAGCTGAGCTGCCGCTGAGCTCCGGGATGGCTCAGTTGGTTGGAGTGTGTCCTCTCAACCACAAGGTTGCCGGTTCAATTCCTCGAGTCCCACAAGGGATGGTGGGCTCTGCCCCCTGCAACTAAGATTGAACACGGCACTTTGAGCTGAGCTGCCGCTGAGCTCCGGGATGGCTCAGTTGGTTGGAGTGTGTCCTCTCAACCACAAGGTTGCCGGTTCGACTCCCGCAGGGGATGGTGGGCTGTGCCCCCTGCAACTAGCAATGGCAACTGGCCCTGGAGCTGAACGGCACCCTCCACAACTAAGATGGAAAGGACAACAACTTGACTGGAAAAAAGTCCTGGAAGTACACACTGTTCCCCAATAAAGTCCTGTTCCCCTTCCCCAATAAAAAAAAATCTTGAAAAAGAAAAAAAGAAAAAAGAAAAGCCAATGTTTGGAAAAACAAAACAAAAAAACAAAATGGCAAATAAGCATATGAAAAGATGCTCTACATCATGTGCCAGGAATTGGAAATTAAAACAACGAGCTACAACTACATACCTATCAGAACAGCCCAAATCCAGAAAACTGTACCCACCAAATGCTGGTGGGACTGCAACACGGTAGCGACTGTGCAAGGCAGTCTGGCAGTTTCTTATAAACAGTCTTAACCACTTGATCCAGTAATTGTGCTCCTAGGTTTTTACCCAAATCACTTGAAATCTTATGTCCACAGAAAAATATCTGTATCTGCAGGTTGATAGTAGCTTTATTCATATTGCCAAAAACTGGAAGCAACCAAGACGAATGATAAACTGTGGTACATCTGTACAACTGAGTATTATTCAGGGATAAAACAGAAATGAACTATTAAGCCACAGAAACACATGGGGGAAGCTTCAGTACATGGTGCTTAGTGAAAGAAGACGATCTGAAAAGTCTGCGTACTATACAATTCCAACTAAACGACATCTGGAAAAGGCAAAACTATAGAGACAGTAAAAAGATCAGCGGTGGCCACGGGTGGAGGGGTGGGGTGTGGATACTGTGATGGGAAGTATTTATCATGAAACATATGTCCAAACTCATAGAATGCAAAGAGTAACAGTTGATAATAATGTATCAATATCGGTTAATCATTTGTAACAGATGTACCACACCAATGCAAGATGTTAAAAATAGGGGAAATTGTGAGTGGGGAAGAGAGCAGTATGTGGGAACTCTGGGTAAGATCTGCTCAATTTTCTATAAATCTGTAACTGCGCTAAAAAATACAGTCCATTAACTAACACCAAAAAAAAACACACACCTGCTTGTGCTTTCCTGCTTGGAGGAAAACACAGGCAGTGTCTCAATTTTCTGGAAGTTGCATGTGGACAAGAACTTGACCTGGTTCCCAGTTACCCGTGTGCTGCAGGGCCTGCCTGGGTCACCACATGCCCCAAAAGTCTGGTCAATAAATACAGTGAACAAACAAATGAAAGGGTGAATGTAGAGAAGTACAGCGACGGCAGGAAAAGGAAAACTCCAGCAAAAGCCTGACCCACCAGAGGTGGCATCTGTAGTTATCTGATTTTATTACTATATGATATTTATTACAGACATTCCTACAGGAAAAATTGCTGTTGTTGAACCTGAACGGCTGGTCCTCGGCTTGCCCTCCTTTCCCCTACACTGACACGACTGTTCTCAGCTTCTGTGTGCAGCACCGACCGTGGCCGCATTTGGTGTGAGCAACGGCGTCTGTCTGAGTGACCCAGAGCCCGGCCGAGCAAGCCCTCGCAGGCAGGCCTGGCAGCCACGCAGAGCTGTTTCCATCCTTGGAGCCTTCAGGAGCAAATTCCTGGCAGCTTTTATTTGACCGAGGTTTAGTAACACCGAGGTCTGGTCTCAGAGGATCCTGAACCACAAACAAGATAATCTTTTTTAAAAAACAAGGGTCATTTTGGTTTACAAAATTTTCATTTTGCCAAACCAGAAGCTACAATACCGGACTATGTGGATTCAGTGCTGGACACTTGGCAACCCACGCTGTGAGGATTAAGTGTCCTAACAAGGGAAATGTGCCAAGTGCAAGACACACACTAGACACTGTGTTAGCTTCCCTCTCGCTTCCTGATTTCTGGTAAAAAGTGCGAAAGGAAAAGAGATGATGCAGAAAGGAGCAAGTTGGTATAAATCACTTACTTTGGGAAGTCTGGAAATAAAAGTGAAACAAGATGGTAGCTAGAGATGGCAACATTAACCTTTTTTTATTTTTTATTTTTAAGAAAGGGGATGACTTAACAAGGTTTGAGGAAAGAATAAATGAAAACCAATAAACCCCGTATGACTGACATATGAATTCTTAACTTGCATGTAACAAATGCTTTAAAAATAAACTATTCTGGATTTTTTTTCCCCAATTCTGGATATTTTAAAGTCAAGTCTTTTCAGCGAGGGAGACAGCAAGTACGAGTCCAGAACAATCAAGAGATCTCGTCCCTCAATACCCAAGGTGCTACCTAGTGGAGATGTCCTCTTTGAAAATTATAACCAAATACTGGGTCAAACAGCAGGGAGACTCAGGGCTTACATGATACTCCTGTCATGAGAACAGAGAGATTGATTCAGGAAGCAAACAGAATGTTTATTACCCATTCATGAGCAATTAAACTAATTTAGCCTACCTGCAGTACACTAGTACTGTCAAGTTAAACAAAATACAGGATTTGCGATGAAGACAAAATATTTCCCAAGTAGGATTTTAATGTACTACTCTTATTTCAGCTAAAAGGACAATGTCAATTTATTCATGTGTATCAATTATATATGACACAGAAATAATTTATCAATTTTACATCCACATACAGATTACAAGTGATTGTTTTCTTTATATATGAATGTAAGATACAGCATTAAAAGATTGAAAGTTTTCTACAAGCTATTATATCAAGTGAGGCAAGTTAACATTAATTATTTATCTTCCTTCTTCATCGATTAGTAGATTAAGGCTAAAACACAACCATGATACTAAAAAAAATGAAAGCAGGTGTATTGTCAATAATAAATGAAGCTGACAACTAGTTACTCCCTATGATATCACTAATTAACTGCAGACATTTCCATTTAAGCTTAAAAATGCTGTATCTGAAATTTTTAAAAAGTTCTTTAAAAATATTAAAACGGGACCCAAAACACAAAGGTACGGACAAGGCCCAGATAGAGAAGGGACTGAGACAAAGCTCCATCAGGATTACTGAGGAAAACCATCTTAAACATTTTAAGTAAAGAGTTTTTTTAAAAAGAACTAAGGGTTTTTTTGTTGTCTTGTTTTCAAGCAACCATTTCTAATTGAACAAGTTAAAAAACACAAAATAAAACAGGGCTACAGCTCCCACCTTTCAGTCAGAAAGCCATTTCTCCCTTTGATGTAACCACACACCCATGTGGACGTTGGGCGGTACTATATGATGTGAATTTAAGGGAGATTCCACACAATTTAGTATCCATTTTATTACATCTCTTACACCACACTGACTACTGAAACACAGAACAAGAACAGAAAGAACAGCTCAGTGTTTTTGTAGTTCAAATGTCATCCCACGTCCTCCTGCCTTAGAGGGAAGATGAGCCAGCAGCGCACAACTGCAGGGTCCTCAGAGACAGTGACAGCTAGGAGGGGTCGTCCTGCCCTGTGCTGAGCGCTGTGCCAACCGCCCTCCAGAGATGGCCCATTGGGTCCTCACAACCTAACAGGGATACAGCTATTACCCTCATCATACACAGGAGGAAACGGAGGCTTTGAGATGATTTTCCCAAGGTTACACAAGCATCAAAGGTGCTGGGGCCGTAATGGGGACTCATGTCTGACCCTGAGCGTGTGCTCTTAAACTACTCTGCACCCTCGCTCACATGTACGAAGAGAAATCCCATACAAGAGGAATCAGATTTTCCCTACGAGGTACCCAAGGACGGAACGATGCCCAGTATATGTGAATCCCAGGGAGAGGAACAGCCATCTCCTCGACACCAGCCATAACACTTTAATTATTAGTGCTGTGTTAAAACGGAACCAGCCACCTCAAGGGGCTGGGCAGTATCACAAAAGCATGATGCACTGGGTGAGGCCTGGCCTGGTCAGTGAAGCCATTTCAGCTCAGAGGGTTTGGGTCAGGCAGGAAGTAAAACAAAGTGGTAAGACTGACTCCCCATGGCACGCCCTAAAAACCATTCCTCCACACTTGTCATGGCTCAATGACACACAAAGTGACATAACTCCAAGTCAAACAAAGTGGTCACCGGCTATCTGGCTTTCTGATGCACCTGAAATTCTGAAACACTAAAAAATGCTTTAGGAAAGGAAGCAAGCAGGCATAAAAAGATGATTACCTATTACAAATGGCAGGGAACCCCAATGCCTGCCATACCCACGACTCACACTGGAGAAGGGGCTGGCTCGGAAAAGGGCTGGGCTGCCCCCCCGACTGGCATGTTCCTGCTACATGGGTAGGAAGGGCTTGGTGCTGGAGGCCTCCCCGGTCCTATCTGCACTCTGCCTCCCTACGTCCATCTGTAAGGTGGACATGTAAATCGACAGCCCCTTAGAGGAGCCGGTGAGAGTGAAATGGGAACACGGCAGCGCAGCCCCTGACATGCCGTGATTTCGCACTGAGGGCAGCCACAGGGCACGGAGAGTTGAGTATCAGGGTCACTGGGCCAGTGAGACAGGGTCCGTCTTGTTCACAGGGGTATAGAACTCCACGTTCACACAGTGAACTCCGGACTCGTTTCCAGTTGCCGTGTGGACATCTCCACGGGGTCTAACAGGTACCCCACACCTACCACACCTGGAAGCAAACCCTGACTCGCCACCAGCACATTCTCTCCCCAGACTTGACAGCAGTGCACAGCAAGCCCCACGTCTCTCTCTCCCATCCTAGTGCAAACACCATTCCTTCTCACCTGGACTGGACAACGGCCTCCCAACCAGTTTCCCAGTTTCCACCCTTCTAGTCCACTCTTCACACAGAAGCCAGGAAGAACCTTTGAAAATGCAAGTCAAACCACATCACTCCTGAGTTCCAAGCCGGCAGAGGCTCCCCACCCCCACCGCAGGGAACATTCTTTTCCGTGACCCACAGGGCCCTACATGACCTGGCCCCACCCTCGAGCGTGCTCTGCCTCAAGACCTCATCTGCTCCCACTCTTCCATCCTTAACTGCACCTCAACTGACTGGCTTCCACACTGTTACCCAAGCTCACAAGGCCCCAGGGCCTTTGCACTGGCATGGTCTCCCCAGACATCTGGCTCTCTCTACAGCATGTTCCCTGATCACTCTGCCTGACCCGGCCCCACTCCACCCCTTCTCTCCATCACTCAGTGGGGCTCCTCACCTTATTGATACCTGGCACATAGACCGGCTTAACACCCACTGGAGGGACGCTGAGTTATTGACTTATTCCTGGTGACGAGAACAATGCCTACCAGACAGCAGATTTAAATTTTAATTTCTTATGAATTCAAAGAAATATGTATGGAATGTTAAATTTTAAAAAAAGCAGCGTATAAAAGAGTTTATATAGCTACAGGTTTTAATTATGTAAAAACAAGATATTTTAAAATAATCAAGATAAAAACTGTTTATTAGGTTCACTTGTTAGTAAAGGGATTCAATTTAAAAAATGTGAATATTTTAATGCTCATTGTAAAATGAAAGTATAGTTCTAAACTTAGAGGAGTCATAAGTTATTTTAAAATATTAATATGAAATGGGAAGCTGGGCAGGCCTGAGTAGAGAATAAAAGTGAGATGAGATTAAAATATTTAGTCATACACAGAAGAGAGAGACCTTAGTACGTCACAGATTCTATTGTTACAACAATGGAAGCCACTGACAACCAGCCATGGATTTGAGCTACAAACACATGAATCATATATGTATCAGCTTCACTGCACTCAAGAGTTATAGAAATAGACGTATTTTGGACTCTATGAGTCCAGTTCTCAGTTGTAAAGAGTTTGCCATTTAATTTGCTTCTTTAGTCACCTTGCAATTTTTATTTTATCTGTGAACCCATGCTCCTAAAATATGTCAGGCTTTTAATAACTCAAAAGCTTTCAGTTCCAATAATATGAATTCTTATTTCAATTTGAAATGAAACACACAAAATCTGTAGCCTGGTACTCAGAACAACAAGGCTGTAATTTTAATTTGTACCCATTACCTCCCATGATCCTTTCCGCGAGTCCTAAATGTCAGGCAAACTGAAATATCCCATCCCTCTCTCTGTTCCCTCACCAGAAACCATCACCCTTCCTAACCTCCAAGGCTGACCACAGGACATACAGCACCCCCTGAGCTTCCTTCCACCCTCTCCACCCCATATGCAGGTGTGGCCATCTCTTCCCATGAAATCCTATAGCCTTTGTACCTTTTACGCGTGCACTCGGTCCTGTATTAAAGCTATGTATGTATACATTTTCATAATCTCACTTACTGTATTGTAGGTACCTTGAAGCCACCTTCAAGGACCACGTTTATTAATGCTGTGAGTGATAAGCATTGGTTTCGGGAGCCTAGAGAAACCTGGTTCATAGTTAGAATGCAAGAGCCCAATGCCCTTATCTGATAACACTCATTCAGTTGGTCAACAAACATTTCTAGGCTCCTCCTAGAGTATGTATCTACTTCTCAGATCCTCAGCTCACCTGAAGTTTCACAGAGCAGGATGTTTGTTCTAATGTTTGTTCTAAGTGCTGCTAGCCCCCACCTCTGGAATTTCCCTACAACAGACACCGCTAAAGGATCGGACCTCCCACCTCAGAGGACTGTTGTGAGTTAAATGAGCCTCCAGAATTCTGCATTTCCAGTAATGCTAACAAAACCCATTTACTGCATGATTCGCACTGGGTTGGGGCCAACTACAACTCCTCATGGAGTTACGGCGAGGTGTTGGGGTAGGACACATGGCAAGTGCTGTAAAGCACAGAGCAAACTGTCTCACAGACTTCTGACCAACCTGGATCCTAACTCAGGTGTTCAGGTTTCTCTGGTGAAAAGTTGAGGAGAATAAGGGCATGACTAGATGTTAATAACATTGCTGCTGGGCTGCCGCATTTTCTAGGGCACTAGGAAACGTGGGAAACTAGCCTTTGGAATTATTACAATGTCTATTATATTCGGTATGAATTAATTAGATTATTCCATATTGGGAACTCCTCAGAAGAGGCATACTTACTTTTCTTTGCTGTTTATTTTTGTAATTCAATACACCTAACATAAATTTACCAATAGTGACATTTTGTACATTCATAATGTACAACCATCACCACTATCCAGTTCAAAAACATTTTTACCACCCCAAAAGGAAAACCTGTCTGTACCCACTAAGCAGTCATTCCCCACTCTCTCCTCCCCCCACCACTGGCAACCCCCAATCTTTCTGTTACTTATGGATTTGCTGACTTTGGAAATTTCATATAAATGGAATGATATAATACCGTGTTTCCCCAAAAATAAGACCTACCCTGAAAATAAGCACGTTAAGATCGTCAGCCAGACAGACACATTTAGTACGTTATGATGATGTTCCAGAAGATGACATGACTGTATTTGAATAAATGTAGATTGTTGTGTATGAAAAAATAAGACATCCCCTGAAAATACGCCCTAATGCATCTTTTGGAGCAAAAATTAACATAAGACCCGGTCTTATTTTCAGGGAAACACGGTATGTGACCTTTTTATCTGGCTTCTTTCACTTGGCATGTTTTCAAGGCTCTTCCATGTTACAGCAGGTATCAGTACTTCACTCTTTTTTATGACTGGATAATATTCCAATGTGTGAATATTTTGTTTATCCATCAACAGCTTCTAGACATTTGAGTTGTTTCCACCTTTTGGCCACTGTGAATAGTGCTAAGATTTTACACGGGCATATGTTTCATATCTCTTGAGTAGTATCTAAAGAATGGAATTGCTAGGTCATATGGTAACTCTGTATTTAAATTTCGAGGAACTGGCAGACTCTTTTCCAAAGTAGCTGCTCCATTTTACATTCCTACCAGCAGTGTATGAGGGTTCCAATTTCTCTCTCTTTGCCAGCACTTGGTATTGTCTGTTTTTTATTCAGAGCCGCTCTGCTGGGTATGCAGTGGAGTCTCCTCGTGTCGATTTGCATTTCCCCAACGGCTGGTGATGCTGAGCATTTTTTCATGTGTCTGTTGGCACCTTTTCTTTTCATAATTTTGTTAAGTTATCCAGAACAGGAGAGAGTACGTGAGGAAAGGCACTTCCTCCCCACACTTTCAGAATCCACCTGCACGAACAAGGAATCTACCTAATTCCAGCCCAGGCTGTCACTCTCCACCATGGTATCTGTGTGTGCTTGGGAACATGTGACAAGCCAGGCCTGAATCACTCACAATTCTACCTACTCCTGTCTTTGGCGTGTCCCTCACCCTGCTATGTAGTCATCCTCCTTCCTCAGCCTGTCACAGGGGCCGCACCCCTTCGCGTTTCCTGTGCATCAGTCCAGAGCCACTTTCTTAGCCTGCTTTCAAACAGCTTCCCCTCCTCTCTTTGTGTTAGAACTTGGTGGTTTTGTTCCGGACACATCAGTTAAGGCCCAGCACAGGGCCATGAAGAGTTAGACACTGCGCATTAGTAAGCGGATGAGAGCAGCTCTCAGGAACAATGACGGTGGCAGTGGTAATGCAGAGCCCGGGGTCCCCTGAGCCACCACCCCTCACTGCAGGCTGTGCCCCTGCCAGCTGTCCTGTGCTATGGCCGACAGTGTAGCCATCTTGAGTTGACAGGACACACAGTATCCTTTAAGGAGAAAAAGACCAATTTGAATAATTGTGAAAATTGTGTTTAAACAAGATAATCTGCTCTTCACACACTTCAAAATTCAAAGATTTAAGAGAACGGGCAATCAGAATAAAGTCTAATGAAAAATAGGCTACGATGTACCAAGTTTACATTCAGGATGTGTCCATCGTGCAATCAAGAAGCATCAAATGTTAAATTGACTAATCTTGACAACTCGGCTTTTTTACATCTATAGTTTTTTACTAATCATACAGTACATCATCTGCACATTTAGTTACTTCAAAGCCTAGAGAAGGAATGCTTTTCTTATAACTACTGATCCTATCTGAAGGAAACACAAAATACAGACTTACACATGCCGAATCTGTTTCAGACTATATGATGTTTGCTATTGAACATGCCTTTTATCCGCTGAGCCCTAATGGGCATGATAATCTTGACTGCCACATAATAAAGCACATCGGAAAAAGCACATCTCACTGACATACAGAAAATTCAATTGGCATAAGAGGCCACAGAGCTGGCACACCGCCTGGATCAAATTATTAGGTTAATGCAAAAGTAACTGCGGTTTTTGCAATTATTTAACGCTTTAAACTGCAATTATTTTTGTACCAACCTAATAACTAGCCATGAACCACCTAGGTGACCTCAGCAAGTTAGTTACTTACTCTCTTTGAACCCCTGTTTCCTCATCTGTAAAATGGAAATAATAGTAGATGTGTCAGAGGGCTATCATGATGAGTGCAGGAGTCAATATTTGTAAAATGCTTAGAACAGCGCCTGGCACACAGCAGGTGCTATTTATTGTTCAGCAAATAAAATAAATTCCCTGTTGACTGTTTCCTATTTTTGTGGGAAAGATTTTAATTTCTTTAAAGTGAGCCAAACTTACAACTAAAAGTTAAGTGGTTTTGGTCAATAATAACTGCTTTGGCTCAACTTAGCTCTCCCACCCACTCTGGTATGAATTCTTTCATTTAATCTAGACCTTAGAAATATGTTTGTAATATTTTTGCGAATTCATAACATTTCTTTTAAAATACTTAAGATTTTTTCCCTGTTCTTAAGACCCAAGACTGTCAGGTTGGGTTTTGAGTATCAACAAGTCAAAACCATAATAAATATTTTTTAAAAAATTGCACGACCTATAAACATTCTATCAATAACAAAAGAAAACCTATGATTTTCTAGATTGTCTGGTGGTGAAGGGATAAAAACCTTCTGTTCTGTGCCCAATTTAAGAAACTGGCCCAAACAATTTAATAACTGATTCAAAATAATGTAATAGCTGACTAAACTGGAACAAAATAACATACTCTAAATTTATGTAATGGTGCGCTGTAAGGACCTCAAAGCAAATTTGTAAACTCCCCAAAGAAAGTCTCCTGTTATTCCTTGAGAAATAAATGAGAACAAGCTTTATTTTTCTATGCTTTAAGACGTGAAAACAGGTTCAAACTTTCTTTTAAACATTTTGCCAAAACATTTTCCCCTGACCATTTCTGTTTTTCCTTTCTACCTTTTCAATATTTTCTAAGTTTTTAAAAATAAATGTTGTTTGATTTAGGGACAAAACTGGAAGTTTCACACAAATTTCAGTTTCTTCTTTTAAATGAGTACTGTCCCTTGAGCTGAACTGTGCATGTGCTAGAGATTTATGTATGTGACTACAGGCACGCACCCTGACAACCTGAGTCACATCAATTATTATTCACGTGACTTATTATTTAACAGTTAAACACAGCAGATTAAACTATTTCAGCTGCCACATTCTGACTACAGAGCTCTGGTGTTTGGCTTTTCGTTTGTTTGTTCATGCCTCCCAACAAGGCAGGAGGGTTCTGCGCTTGACCTTCCTTTGGCTATGGTGGTTAGAATCATGCTGCGAATGTATGCTAAACCCAAGCACTTAGACAGCACGTGCTGAGGAACCGCTTTTTCTTTGCAGAAAAGGGTATCAAATCCCTCCCAAGAGCACTCAGTCCGCACATTTAAGAAACTGTATGACACTAATGGTCTTCCACCATCGGGTTAAGGGGCCTTAGGGGCCAAACTTCTCTGTTGGAACCACTCAGCTCTGCCATCGTAGCCAGAACTGCAGCCTGAAAGCAGCCCTAGAGAACACATGAACCAATGGGCATGGCTGTGTGCCAATAAAATTTTATTTACAAATAGGTGCTGGTCAGCCCCCTGGCTCCGAGTTTGCTCGCCCTGGCAGGTAAGGTACAACTGATAAAAGGTGATGCTTTAGCAAAATGAATTTGAAAGAGACTTCAAAATATTTGGCAATTCTTATTGTAATCTTCAAGTAGCTGAGAGGATTCAGCATAAAAGTGACTAATCTTTTCCTATCACTTTCAATTACAGTTGAAAAAAGAGAAGACACATTTTCTGAATATTCTCTAAATAGGAGAATAGACTATTCAGAAAGGACTTTTTATTTTCAAGAGAAAATGATCAGGAAATGACTTTTTTGGGGGAAGGGTATGTATCCGCAAGATTTATAGAAAAGTAAAATCTGCCATTATTTCTTTCAGGTAATTAATAACTTTCAGATAATTAAATAACTCACAAATTTTGGATATTTACATTGAAATATTTTCCATAAAGACTGAGTCACCTCCCCCTGCAAAACTTACAGAACACCTTTGTTCTTTTGGATACAACAAAAAATAAGGGGGGCATTTCTACTGCTTTGCAAATTCTAAATATTTTACGAGAATTTTTATCAAGCGGAAAATCATATTACATCAACTATTTCTATTTTTGAAGAAGCAATTAAATCAGAGGAGCTTCACCATTGCCTGGCATTTCTCCTTTGCATTTCTCGGTGACTCCCAATGTCTCCATAGATGAGCCCAGCATGAAGAGCCATAAAATGACAATAAAACCCTTACAGGAAGGCTCCTTCATGAACGAGAATCAAGAGGCACAATAACAGCATCAGCAGAATTAGACTGTCAAGAACTTCAGACAATGGAACTACTGCAGAGATGATAAAAGGAATCAAAACATAAAAACAAAACTTTATTAAAGTTAATCTGCAATCTCAATCATACAAAGATAACCCAGTAAAGCACGAGCAAAGGATCTGAATAGACATTCCCTCAAAGAAGATATGCAATGGCTAATAGGAACGTAAGAAGATGCTCAGCATCATCAGTCACTAGGGAAATGTAAATCAAAACCCAAACGAAACACTACTTCGCACTCACTAGGATGGCTATAACAAAACAGACAGACAATAACAAGTGAGGACAGGGTGTAGAGAAATTGTAACCCTCACACACTGCTGTGGGAATGTAAAATGATGTATTCACTTTGAAAAAGTCCAGCAGTTCCTCAAAAAGGTTAGAGTTCAGCAGCAATTCCATTCCTAAATACACAACCAAGAGAAAGAAAAGTACTGATACATGCTACACAGTACTGGTACACGCTACAGTACTGATACACGCTACAGTACTGATACACGCTACAGTACTGATACACGCTACAGTACTGGTACATGCTACAGTACTGGTACACGCTACAGTACTGGTACATGCTACAGTACTGGTACACGCTACAGTACTGATACATGCTACAGTACTGATACACGCTACAGTACTGGTACACGCTACAGTACTGATAACATGCTACACAGTACTGATACATGCTACAGTACTGATACACGCTACAGTACTGATAACATGCTACACAGTACTGATACATGCTACAGTACTGATACACGCTACAGTACTGATACACGCTACAGTACTGATACATGCTACAGTACTGATACACGCTACAGTACTGATAACATGCTACACAGTACTGATACACGCTACAGTACTGATACACGCTACAGTACTGATACACGCTACAGTACTGGTACACGCTACAGTACTGATAACATGCTACACAGTACTGATACATGCTACAGTACTGATACACGCTACAGTACTGATAACATGCTACACAGTACTGATACATGCTACAGTACTGATACACGCTACAGTACTGATACACGCTACAGTACTGATACATGCTACAGTACTGATACACGCTACAGTACTGATAACATGCTACACAGTACTGATACACGCTACAGTACTGATACACGCTACAGTACTGATACATGCTACAGTACTGATACATGCTACAGCATGAATGAACCTTGAAATCATTATACTAAGTGAAATAAACCAGTCACGAAAGATCACATATTGTATGACTCCATTTATATGAAATGTCCAGTATAACCAAATCTATAGAGACAAAATACGTTAAATGGTTGTATATGGCTGGAGTTGGGGGTACATGGGAAATGGCTGTTAATGGGCGTGGGATTTCATCTTCGGGTGATAAAAATACTCTAAAGTTAACTGTGATGATAATTTAAAACCTTGTGAACATACTAAAAACTACTGAACTGTATACTTTAAATGGGCAAATTGTACTATATCTTAATTATCTCAATAAAGCTGTAACAAAAATATTGCAAGAAAATTAACAACAGCCTTCCTATGTGGGATAACAAGCATCCTAATTGTTTAGACCGCTATTAGTTGGGTATTTTGTTATTTTCGGGCAAAAATGTATCTTAAATTATTCACATATCATTGGGTGAGCTGATGCTGAAAGTGGGATATTAAAAGGGTCACACACAAAGCTAGAAATCAGAAATGGAACTGCCACAGCTCTGCCCCACTATGGAGGAAGCAGAAGGCTACTCAACGTCCTCCTCCAGCTTTTCGCTTCCTGCGCCAGCCTTAAGAAGAGACTGAAATGCTTAGCTCTGCCACCCTGATCAACATTCATAATGCATTTGGCAAAGTTTTCCAAGTTGAACCCTTTCTGTAAATTTTTATGAAATATTTTACCCAGAGTATATTTTCTTCACCTATCTCCCAAAGTACAAAAGTATCAGAATTTAAGGGAAGTTTCATGTAAAAATATGTATGAAATTAAAAAAATATATATAACATTAAAAATATTTTAATTAATATAAAATCTTCTATAATAGAAGTTTTAGAAATAAGAATTCCTCAGCATCCCTTTCTCCTCTGCCTAGAGCAATATTTTTAAATTGAAAAATTTTAAATTATAGATGTTTTTTTGTGGAGGAAAACAAATGTTTTTCAGAGACAATACTCTTAGGGAAAGAAAATTTTGAAATGATTCATGATCTTCACATATGTAATTCCCCTTCAGTTTTATCAGATGGAATTTATAACATATATTTCATAATAAAGTTATGAATACCAGTACCAAGAGTCAGTAACTAAACAATAAAATCTTCTTGAAAAATGAGAAAAATACAATCTACCTTAGGTCTCTCTTTTTTCTATGAATTGTCCACTATTCTTCCATACAGTGAATTTAAACAGATCTAGGGTAGTATTTCAGTCTAAATTTTAACAACAAAATAAAAAAACTGAGCAAATAAAAAAAGTTAATATTAGGTATCCTCTTACGAGGATACCGTTTTATCATGGAGTTGCTGTGAGTGAGTAGAAAACTGATGACTATATGAGATAGAGAACATAAGCAAAAGGACAACTTGAAACAAAAATAAAACACAACAGAAGTTATTTCCATTCCCTCTGAATAAAATACATACACATGAAAGATACTTCACCATTGCAACATACTTTCCTTATTGAAACTGAAGTTTTAAGCTCGTGTTTATAACAACACGGTTGCTGTGGAAATAGCTGATTCAACATTACGAACTCACCGCTGAATAAAATAAGGTGTGGAACAGAAGTCTTATTTGAACAGTGGCAAGAACCATAAAACATAAAAAACGTGAAACGGAATGGCCCTGAGTCAGAGAGCCACAAGCTTTAATGTAAGGGCCATACATTCCCCCCTGCCTGACACAAATAGGACGCTTCTTTTGCATTTAGTCCTAGCGTTTGCAAACCTATAATCATCTCAGCCATCCCTCAAACGTCCCAGGTTTTACTATCTTCTTCTGTCTATATAATGCACTGTGTATTTTATTAAATTGATGCTGCTTATTAGGACAGAGTTACTCTAGCTCCGTCCTCACCAGAATATGCAGACGTTATGGCACCAACAACAGAACACAAGTCAGGTTTTTGAAAAATTTCTGCCTAAAATTGATTCTATTAAACATAGCAGTACTGACGTACTCATCATACAGCGTCACATCAGGTTGAGGTTTTGTCTATAGGTTTTGAGACTCTATAAACTCTCCAAGTACAAAACTGTCAGAATGTTAATGAGCAGGCAGCTCCCTTTACACCCAAGCAGCCCAGCCTCCAACCCCAGCGCTGTCCTCACACCTCAAACTTGTTCCTCCACTTTTATGGGTCAGTTAAGAGTTTTCCAAGCAATAGTGAAAACCCTCAAGACACTTTATATAGAATTGGTGTGACTTATTCAAACCTTAAGTGCATGCTCCTGTACCCCACCTCTGCTTCCCTTTCCACTTTTTTTAATTGGAGACAGGCCCACGTTTCTTTACACACACACACACTTTACTAACATTTTCCTCTGGTTTTCTGAACCTTCCAAATTATAACAAACATCTTGAAGCCAGGAATTTTACCCTTTGTAAAACAAAACATATCCGACAAGTTTTTGAAATCATGGTTGTGTGTGGGGCTATTAAAAAAAATTGACCTTTCCCCCCTTAACAGATGGTACAGGGAACTGGCTCTGTAACAAGAGACCTGGATTCCCTCTGCAGCTGGCACTGCCCAGGGTGTGGCTGCCCTTCGTATGTGCACAGGAGACCAATTCATACCAGCAAAACCGGAAAAATCACAACTGAGGGCAACTGTGGAAGCAGCGAGAGCCAAGAACAGAACGTAAAGGGCTCCGACTTTCTGCTAGGTGAGTCACAGGAAATGCTCCTGCCAGAGCCAGGAGGCCCGGCGCACCCATCTCCTTCAGTTAGGAATGTAGGTCAAAGCTCCCTGGGCTCCCTTTGTGCTGCAGGGATCCGAGGGAAGAGCTGGGCCCAAGGCTTAGATCAGAAGCCCAGTTCCGAGGGAGCAGGGAGGCCGGGCACTGGCCGTGGCCTGCCCTCTAACTAAAACTCCGCTTTCGACAGGCCACTGTGAACTCAGTCATCCCAGAAGCAAACACACTGGGTGCTGGGTTCACAAACCGGAATGCTGGGCCAGCTCTCCTTTCTATTCTGGATTTGGTCTCTTCATGTGTTCTTACAGGCACTCACAGGAGGAAAGGCCCCGAAACCGCAGCTCACGTTAGGTTTATAGATCAAGGACAGTCAGCTCACCCAGCTCAGTCGACACGGGGGATCCGGTGGCAATCTCACCGATCTTGGCCACTCCATCGTAATAGGCTTTTCCTGCCAGGATCATAGCTAGACAGGGAAGGCGACACACAAAATCATGACTCAGACAAGGAAAGGAAGAAACACAGGTTTTCTCCCAAACATCCCTGTCCCTTCTGGCTGCAGGAAGGTCTGGGCTGCGGCCAGCGTGGCTCTCAGAAGACAGGGCTTGTGCCTGACAGTTGTGTGGGGGCAGAGGTCCCTCCACTGTACTTCCCGAGGCCCCACTCACTGGAGAGCCCCGTGGGGTTCTCGCCTCAGGCCAGTTCCCCAGGGTCCTGGAAGTCTATCTAGAGAAGGCCCTGCCTGCTCCTAATGCCAGTTCTGGAGCGCATGTGTTTCTAACATTGAATTAGGGCTGGGAACACGTCCATCTCAGCAAAAAATCTTTTCCCTGGATTCTTACAGCAATCCAGATCTGCTGGATATTATTTAGAAGGACTTGTGTGGGGTGGCCTATGAACCTGGTCCTTCAATGGCATTTGCACTTTTTCTATTGAAAAAGACATTCTGAGACATAAACAACATACTTGTGGTCAGGGGGGAAAAATCTATGAAATTTGAAATACATTATCATTCCAAAAAACAATAGAATTACCTGAAAAATAACTTAACGCTCTACTCCCCCCCACACACACCTTTTGGGCAAAAACAAGGAAAATCTCTATTGCTATACAAGTTGGATTCTAATTATCTTAAAAGTGATATTTCTTCTTTCAAACTGATTCTGAGGACTAAATTATAAGTTACATAAATCTGCATTTTGATTTGTTTTTCCTTTCCTTTTCTTTCTTTTTTATTTGGAAGGGAGGTAGAGTGGAGAGTCGGGGGCAACACAGCGCTGGGTTTAAATTCTACCTTTACTTCTTCCCCCCCCCCCCCCACTTCTTCCGTCTCCCCACCACCCCTCTGGTTCAAGTCGGTGTTTCTCAGTCTAGTTGTGTAGGACACAGCTCTCTGGCCCATGCGGGTCTTATGAGCCTTGTGCTCCCCCCCGGGACTGAGGCAGTTGTTGGTCAGCAGCTCACGGCAGCTCTCGCTGGCTGCCGGCCGCTCACACTGGCTGCTCGGCCATTCCTGGCAGCCCACTGCAGCCCAGCTCCAAGGAGAGCGGTTGTTCACAATCTTAGCTGTAGAGGGCGCTGTGGGAATCGAACAGGTGACCTCTGGGCGTTCCAACCACCTGAGCCACCAGGCTGCCCTCTACGTTTACTTCTAATGACATGACCTCCTTGGGCAAGTCAGTTATTCTTTCTGAAACAAAGGATGGTCATCTATAAAATGCCCTAACAACGTAAGTAATGGACAAACAAATGAAAGTTGCTTATACCAATTCCTTCTTGCCCTCTGCAACAAAGTTTTCTGCCTCAATTTATAATGGGTATTTTTAAAAGGTAGATTTAAAAAAGCATTTAACATATATTTAAAAAAAGTGTGTGTGAGGGTGTCATAGGATAAATTAATGTACAAGTCCAGCTAAAGATATTGAAGGCCAAAAAAAGGTATTTTCACAATAAATTAATCTACTTTAGCATTTCTTCCAGAGTTAAAAATGATAAAAGTTATGGTTTTTACTATATATGTATACAAGTTTAGGAAATATAACGTTCTACTATACTGTTGTTTCATAAGACTATGAAATACCTTTCATTATACCTTAAAGTATAATTATAAAAAGGAAGACTAACAAGTAGCATTTCTGTAAACTTTCCAAATCATTACTTGAGTTGTTCTAGTTGACAACATTAAGATATGGGTCGGTTACGTTATCAAACCTGTTTCATGAAGGGGAGTGGAGATATTTTGGGACATTCCCAAGGTCAACGGCAAGTCAGAGGGAGTGCACACAACTCCAGCTAATGTACTTCACTTACTCAGTTCTAAATTATGGTGCTTTTTGACTCTTTGGCCTCAGTTAAAACGGAAAAAGAGATGACTCCACCTAAAAACAAGTTTTTAGCCAGTAAACTGTCAAGTTAATATATGCAATATTTTAGTATGAAGATTTTAAATTGCAAGACACTGATAAACTGAAGAGCAAATTAGTGGGAGAATGGTATACAGGATTACACAATATTTAAACAAAATTTTTGGTTTGAACCCACACATTCAATTGAAAATTTTCATTAACTGTTGACTTATGTTTAAAACTAACCTTCTCAGTCTAGTAAAATATCCTTGCTTTGATGATAAAGTTGAATTAACTTTAAAAATTATATAATTTATCCAGAATAAAATAATATTGTCATAATTTTGTCCCCCTTTGTGAACACATTAAGAGATTTTCTACCACTTCTTGTTTTAAGGAATGAAGCACAATGGTTCCAATTCATTCATTCATTTAATTTGGAGGGAGAACATTGGTTAATAACATTATATAAATTGCAGATACACAACTTTATAACACAACACCTGTATACTATATTGTGTGCTCACCACCCAAAGTCTACTCTCCTTCCATCACCATATATTTAATATTTAACCCCCTTTACCCTCTTTGTCCTCCCCTCTGGAAAGCACCACTCTACTGTCTGTTATCTATGAGTTTATTCCTTTGTTGCTTTTTGTTTTATAGCCCATGAGTGAAATCATATGGTTTTTGTCCTTTTTCTTCTGACATATTTCACTTCACATGATACTCTCAAGATCCATCCATGTTGTCACAAATGGCACTATTTCATTGATTTCTTTTTTTGTGGCTGAGTAGTATTCCATTTATATATGTACCACATCTTCTTTATCCAGTCATCTATCAAGGGACACTTAGGTTGTTTCTGTGTCTTGGCTATTGTAAATAATGCTACAATAAACATAGGGGTACACATATTTTTAGGAATGTTTTCTAATTTTGGGGGTATCCAGAAGAGGGATTGCTGGGTCATATGCAAACTTTATTCTTAATTTTTTGAGGAACCTCCACACTGTTTTCCATCGTGGATGCACCCATTTACATTTCCACCAGGAGTGTATAAGGGTTCCCTTTTTCTCCACATTCTTACCAACATTTATTTCTTATCTTACTGGTAATTGCCATTCTAACAGGTGTGATGTGGTATCTCATTGTGGTTTTGATTTGCATTTCCCTCATAACTAGTGATGTTGAGCATCTTTTCATATATGTGTTGGTAATCTGTATGTCTTTCCTGGAAAAGTATCTGTTCAGGTCCTGTGCCCATTTTTTAATCAGATTGCTTGTTTTTTCGTTGTTGAGTTATATGAATTCTTTATATATTTTGGATATTAGCCTCTTATCGGAGATACAGTTTGCAAATATCTTCTCCCATTCGGTTGGTTGCCTTTTTGTTTTGTTGATGGTTTCTTTAGTTGTGCAGAAGCTATGTGGTTTGATGTAGTCCTATTCATTTATTCTTTATTTTACTTCCCTTGCCTTTGGAGTCAAGTTCACACAAAACCCACTGAAATCAAGTTCCATTAGTGCCTATGTGTTCTTCTATGTATTTTATTGTTCCAGGTGCTACATTCAAGTCTTTAATCCATTTTGAGTTAATTTTTTTTGCTGTGGTGTCAGATAGCAGTCATTTCATTCTTTCGTATGTGGCTTTCCAGTTGGCCCAACACCATTTACTGAAGACACTTTCCTTTTTCCATGGTGTTTTTGGCTCTTCTGGTGAAAATGAGTTGGCCATATATGTGTGGGTTTATTTCTGGGCTCTCAATTCCAGTGGTCTGTGTGTCTGTTTTTCTGCCAATACCATACTGTTTTAATTACTGTAGTTTTGTAGTATAGTTTAAAGTCAGGGAGTGTGATACCTCCAGCTTTGTTCTTTTTTCTAAGGACTGCTTTGGCTATTTGGTGTCTTTTGTGGTTCTATACAAATCTGAGTATTTTTTGTTCTATTTCTGTGAAAAATGCCATTGAGATTTTGATTGGGGTTGCATTAAATCTGTATATTACTTTTGGTAATATGACCACTTCAACAATGTTAATTCTTCCAATCCATGAACACAGATTATCTTTCCATTTCTTTGTATCTTCTTCAATTCCCTTTAACAATATGTTGTAGTTTTCAGTACAGGTACTTCACCTTCTTTGTTTATTCCTTGTATTTTATCCTTTTTGTTGCAATTTTAAGTGGGATTGTTTTCTTCATTTATCTTTCTGATATTTGGTTGTTAGTATATAGGAACACAACAGATTTTTGTATATTGATTCTGTATCCTGCAACTTTATTGTACTTGGTTATTGTTTCAAGTGGTATTTTGGTGGAAACTTTCTGGTTTCCTATACATAGAATCATGTTATCTGCAAATAGTGATGGTTTTACTTCTTCATGTCCAATTTGGACGCCTTTTATTTCTTTCTCTTGCCTGACTGTGCTGGCTAGAAAGTCCAGTACACTATGTTGAATGACAAAGGCAAGAGTGGGCATCCCTGTCTTGTTCCTGATCTTAGAGGAAAAGCTTTCAGTTTTTCATCACTGAGTATATTAGCTGAGGGTCTGTCATCTGTGGCTTTTATTATGTTGAGATACTTTCCTATTATACCCATTTTATTGAATATTTTAATCATAAATAGGTGTATCTTGTCAAATGTTTTTTCTGCATCTATTGATATGCTCATATGATTTTAATGTTTTATTTTGTTAATATGTTGTATTGCATTGATATGCAGATGTTGCATGATTCTTGTATCCCTGGAATGAACCCCACTTGATCATGATATATTATCTACTTAATATATTGTTGTATTCAATTTGGCAGTATTTTGTTTAGGATTTTTGCATCTATGCTCATCAGAGATATTGGCCTGTAATTTTCTTTTCTTGTGTTGTCCTTGCCTGGTGTTGGTATCAGGGGAATGTTGGCCTTGTATAATGAGTTAGGAAGTATTCCCTCTTCAATTTTTTGGAAGAGTTTGAGGAGGATAGATATTAAATGTTTTCTGAATGTTTGGTAGAATTCACCAGTGAAGCCATCTGGTCCAGAACTTCTGTGTTTTAGGAGTTTTTTTTTTTTTTTTAAAGATTTTATTGGGGAAGGGGAACAGGACTTTATTGGGGAACAGTGTGTACTTCCAGGACTTTTTTCCAAGTCAAGTTGTTGTCCTTTCAGTCTTAGCTGTGGAGGGCGCAGCTCAGCTCCAGGTCCAGTTGCTGTTGTTAGTTGCAGGGGGCGCAGCCCACCATCCCTTGTGGGAGTCGAAACCAGCAACCTTGTGGTTGAGAGGACGCACTCCAACCAACTGAGCCATCCGGGAGGCAGCTCAGCTCAAGGTGCCGTGTTCAATCTTAGTTGCAAGGGGCGGAGCCCACCATCCCTTGTGGGACTCGAGGAATTGAACTGGCAACCTTGTGGTTGAGAGCCCACTGGCCCATGTGGGAATCGAACAGGCAGCCTTCGGAGTTAGGAGCATGGAGCTCTAACCGCCTGAGACACCAGGCCGGCCCCTGTTTTTTAGGAGTTTTTAAATTACTGTTTCAATTTCCTTACCAGTGATCGGTCTATTTAGGTTTTCCAATTTTTCACTGTTGTCTCGGAAGGTTACATATTTCTAAGACTTTGTCCATTTCTTCTAGGTTATCTGGTGGCATATAGCTTTTCATAGTATTCTTGTACAGTCATCAGTAATTCTGTGGTGTCCATGGTAACGTCTCCTCTTTCATTTTTTCTTTTATTTGAGTCTTCTCTCTTTTTTCCTGAGTGAGTCTGTTTGCTTGAAGTACTATCTTCTAGCCCTTCACTTTGAGCCTGTGTTCTCCTCTGGAGCTGCGATGAGTCTCCTGCAGGCAACATGTAGTTGGATCTTGTTCTTAATTCATCCTGCTAATCTGTACCTTTTGATTGGTGAGTTCAGTCCATTTACATTTAGGGTGATTAATAAAGAAGGACTACAGCCATTTAATCTTTTGATTTCTGGTTGCTCTGTATCTCCATTGTTTCTTTTCCCTGGTGATTCTGTCTGCTATTTTAGTTTGGTGATTTTCTATTATTTTTTTCTCTGTTTCCTCTTTTTTTATGTTTCGTGTCTCAGCTCTGGATTTTTATTTTGTGGTTACCATCAGATTTGTGTAAAATATCTCATACATATTAACAGTTTTTTTCTCCCAGGTCCCTCTTATCTTTTTTCACCTGTACTTGTTCAGTCCTTTACCTCCTCCCGTTATGATTTTGTCACAAATTCTCTTTTATGTTGTGCATTCATTACCAAATTGCAGAATAGTCATTTTTAATGCCCTTTCACCTGTTACAATTAAGTGTTTAATAACCTATTTTGTAGATTAACAGTTTCTTGCTACTGTTAATCATCTTATTCAAAATTTTATATACTTCTGTGTTTTTGTTTCCGGCAGAAGAGTTCCTTTCAACATTTCTTGTAATGCACATCTTATGGTGGCAAATCCTTTCAGCTTTTGTTTGTCTGGGAAAACTTTTATTTCTCCTTTATATCTAAAGGATAACTTTGCTAGATATATTATCTTTGGCTGATGGTTCCCCTCTTTCAACATTTTGAAAATTTCCTTCCACTCTGTCCCATATTGTAATGTTTCTACTGAGAAATCTGATCATAATCTAAAAAGGAACCAAACAAATCCTGGAGTGAAAAATTCAATAAATGAGATGAGGAATGCATTACAGAGCATTGGAAATAGAGCAGTCCAGATGGAAGAGAGACTTAGTGAACTCAAAGATAGAAACCTAGAGACGACTTAGGAGGGGTTTACTTTGTAGGTTACAGTCTTTCTCCCCCCCACCCCCCCACCCCCGCTGGCTGTCTTGAGAATTCTTTCTTTGTCATTAATTTTTGACAGTTTGAATAACACGTGCCTTGGAGAAGGTCTTTTTGCATTAATATAGTTAGGTGGTCTGTTAGCTTCCTCTTTTCTAAAGTCCAGTTGTTTCCATAGTTCTGGGAAGTTCTCATCAATTATTTGTTTGAGTAGGCTCTCTGTTCCCTTCTTCCTCTGAGATATATCTACCGTGTTTCCCCGAAAATAAGACCTACCCAGATCATCAGCTCTAATGAGTCTTTTGGAGCAAAAATTAATATAAGACCTGGTATTATATTATACTATATTATATTATTATAAGACTGGATCTTATATTAAAATAAGACCGGGTCTTATACTAATTTTTGCTCCAAAAGATGCATTGGAGATGATGGTCTGGCTAGGTCTTATTTTCAGGGAAACACGGTATTATCCTTAGATTGTTCTTTCTAGTATAGTCTGATAGTTCTCATAGAGTTCTTTCATTTTCTTGAACTTAGTTCTCTCTTCTTCCTCGTAGGTCATTTCTAGGTTTCTATCTTTGAGTTCACTAAACTCTCTCTTCCATCTGGACTGCTCTATTTCCAATGCTCTCTAATGCATTCCTCATCTCATTTACTGAGTTCTTCAGCTCCAGAATTTGTTTGGCTCTTTTTTACAGTTTCAATCTCTTTGGTAAAGTGTTGTTTTTGTTCACTAATTTTATTCATGAGTTCAGTGAACTGCCTTTCTGAGTTTTCTTGTATATTCTTGAGTTTCTTCATAACTGCAATCTTGAATTATGTTATTTAAATCATGTTTTCCATGACTTTGACTTAGTTTCTGAAGACTTTTCATTTTCTTTCTATGCTCCCATTTTATCTTGTTTGCTCTTGGTACTGGATGGGTTGTTTCTCTCTCTGTGTATTTGAGGTAGCACTCTCTTACCTAGGTACTGGTTTGCTCTCAACAACTCAGCAGGGAGGGCACTTTCTTTTGTTTTCCCGTAGATGGTGGTTTAGTGCAAGTTTCTGTTTTCTCTTACCTGCACTCTCTGTACCTCTGGATTGTGGTGGAGCGGAGTCACTTCAGTTAAGGAAAATACTGTGTATTCACTAGGATGGTGGGTATCCTCTCTGTGACGGCTCACCTTGGTTACAGGGCACCACCACTATGGTGGGGGAAAGTGGAGGGTGTTGGAGAACTGGTTTTGTGAACTCCCAGAGCTACCACCTTTTCCTGCTGTTTTTGGCTTTACTAGGCTTTGCAGGGCATGCGGAGAAGAGGCAAGTTTGCGGTCTCATGGTTCTGCCTATCCTTCCAGTTATGGCTGTTGCCCCTGCTGTGTTATTTACAAATTCCCAGCCACCTCTACCCGGTTCTGTTATGATGGGGGAAGGGAAGGAGGGAGGGAAACTGCTCCTGCCCCTCGTAAGCTCCAGTCATAGTGTAAGGGCTGCTTACCCAACTCCTCCCCGACCACCGGGCGAGGTGGAGCAGCGGTGGCTGCTGAGCTGCTTCTGGGGCTACCGTGCCTGTCCTTCCTCCTGCCATGCCTCCCCGACTTGTTCCAATATGCCCACCTTCAGATGTCCCAATGCATGATCTTTCAGGTCTATTTGTGTGTTGAGCAGGGGATCCTTTGTTGAGTTACAGTTGTCTGACTTGTTAATTTAAAGGTAGAAACAATGGAGTATTCTTACTTTACCAAGATGCTTAAAGCACTCTCTTATTAGTTCTATTTTAGTGGTTGACCAACTACTTCATCAATCTAGTATATCTACTTCTACCAGATAATTTTTCCTTAAAATATGATTTCATCAGGTACAGTTCTGCTCAAAAACCTTCAAGGGCCTTCCATTGCTCAAAGAGTAAGCCCACACTCTGGCCTTCAATGAATCACACCTCCCAGAATTCCCAGCTGGTGTAGTCCCCGACACACCTGGTCATGTGACTTGCTTTGGCCAATGGGGTACCAGCAAACATAACTCCCACAGGGGCTTGCACTCTTAGAACAGACTTCTATGCCTATGTGAGCCCAGCCTTCAACCTAGTCCACGTCACAGCTGAGCCCCATGGGTCCAGAGAACTGCACTGCCTTTACAGGACCACGATAAATAACAAATTATTGTCTTAAGCCACCAAGTTTAGGTGTAGTTTGTTATATGGCAATAGATAACTGACGCTGCGTTAAAATTTAACAATAATGTGATCCTACTCCACCATATATTTTAGTATCCCCAACAGTTTCTCACTCATGCCAGTGTGGACACCAGGTTTTGGGTTGGATACTGTCTTTTTTGCCTGAAGTACCTGTATGCAGCATCTGCCTACTGAAATCTAACATCTATCAACTAGTTCAGCTCCTGTGAGTCTTCCTCCCTGTTCCCTCTCCCAGCCCCCACCGCCACTGCTCAAATTCCAGGGACACGGCTCATCCCATGCTCTTTGTTAGCTGTGCATGCATGTTACCTTGACTTATAATCGGACTGTTGACTGCACATCTGGCACCCTCAACTATACCATAAATTCTTACCAAGGAGTTTACAAATATATCTAAATTTATCAATGGCTTCAGCAAGAACCGATGGTCTATAGAAATTTTGGAAATACCTTTAAAAATGTGGAATAGTCCCCAGGAGGTGTTAAAGTGATAAGAGCCTTTCGGGGAGACGCTGTTTTAGCACAAGACTAAGCTGCAGGCTACTCACTAAGTCACCTTGTAAAACTGCCTCAGAGAGGTAGCAAATGCTAGAAAGAAAAAAAGTCACTGCAGGTCACAGTGATCTCCTTCACAGGGGCATCTAAAGCAGTGACTTTGCAGCCTTGTGACTAAGCAGTCACCCAGGGAGAGTCAGCTGTGCAAGACTCTTACAAAACAAGGCTCCTGCTCTTTGAAGGAGGGGGCAGAGGGGCAATCGCAGAAGTCACGGATACTGCTGGAGGGTAAAGGAGAACAAATCCTAGGCCTGTTGCATTTCCTGACACCGAAAACATCTGGCAAACAGCACAGAGATCCAGAAGTAAATAAGCAATTTACTTTTCCAGGAACTACAACAATAAGGCACTCGTCATGGAAAGTCTAGTCAGCATACTCCCTTTCCTGGGGCATGCTCATGCAGAAGGTGTGTGAGGCCACAGGTTTATTTCCAAAATACCAACAGGGAGCACTCAAAGGTGGGGCACGGTGAGAGAGAGAAATGAGATATGTAAAAGATAACACTTGAGCTGAAGCCTTCTTCAAGTCTAAAATGGTTGGAAACTAGATGTTCTCATGCTACTTGGTCTTAATGAACCAGGGTAGGGTGTGAACCCAGGGTCTGAATATTTTGGGGGTGATGACTGCTACCTAGGGAACACTGTGTTGACTGGTTAGAATGTGGTGATTATCAGCATCTCAAGTGTTCAAGGTGATCATTGACACCATTTGCCTGTTAGTAGGAAAAAGCATATGTATATGCATGTCAGCTTCCGCCACTGACACCTCTTCAAACCAGCAAACAACTCTGGTTCCCAGACAGACAAAAGCCAACGCTCATATTCATGTTAAAGGAAGCTCTCATTTTGAAATAAGAATCTAAGTTCAACCTTTAATTGAGACATATTCCCATTCAGGCTAAAAGTTTGGTTTCTCAGATTACTATCAAAAGTACACCCAAAGGCAAGAAATTCTTCTGTATAAATAAAAGAAGAATAATTCTTACACTATAGAATGCTAACATAAATATTTTAAGTATACATTTCATGTATGTTATTAGTTCACAAAGAATTTGGTTGAAAAAGTAGAAAACATGTTTATGGCAATGATATAAATGATTGAACCATGTCAAAAAGCATGATTTGATAATTAAGATTATTCATAGTAGCCTATTCAATGTATTCATTTCAAATACACTAACATCCTATCAATGCAAAGTTGTGTAGACTAAATTAATTGTAAATAATTTCTACCAATTTATTTAAAAAATTCAGTATTAAGCATTTAAAAATAATTAAGTAAAACATTTACTGAATGAATTTTATATGTGCTCTACATTTATAAATTTAGAAAATTGACTTACCATTAACAGCTTTTTCATAATTTTTTCCTAGGTTTATTAAATTTCGTAGCCCCGGATTGAACTGTTCCATAACATTCTGACAAATAAAACAAACAAATTCATAAAATAAGCAAACAGTAGACCAAGTAATCTTTAGATTTTGTTACGACATAGCCTGGGATACCAATGTATGCTTGACAGGACAGTCTACAGTCATGAATGTTGATTTGAAAATAACAAAGAGCACACATTTCCTTACTGATGGAACAGGGTGCTGGCACTGACAGGTGGACGTAACCCTGGCAGTTCCCCCGCTGCCCAAGGGCTGCCTAGAACTTACTGTAAACAGAGCAAGTAGCAGACATGCTGTCTCTGTGCTAAGCGCCAGGTAGGGGCTGTGGGCCCAGAAACATATGCCACCTTTTGGGTTTAAGTAGGTTAATGGTTGTCATTCTAGACGATTATTGAGAATGTTGGTCTAAATTTAAAATATCGTAAACCTGAAATACAGACAGAAATTATTCCTGGGGGGCTCTGACTTGACTCAGAGCACACGGTGACTGAATATATCTGTTCCACAATGAGCTTCAATTAGTCATTCCAGACAGACCACTCAGGTCTCTTCAGCACCTCTCCCCAAATGTGTGCCATCTATAGAGGACCAGGCAACAAAAAGAATGAAAACTACACAACATTCAAAGGGACAGATACTTGACACACATGCTGTTTAGGATAAAAGGTTCTCCACTGTGAGTTAGTAGAGAGTGAACCTAACTTTTATTTTATCAAACAGCGACTGGGAAAAACCACCCCGCCTTACCACCTTTCCCACCTCGGGACTTAGTCTCAACGAAGCTGTTATTCTTGCATTTATTGCCATAGTTTTGATATCATAATTTTTCAATTTTGGACAATTAGTACAGGCTTCCTGCTACAGTAGATGAGGACTTGGGCCTCCCCAGCACCCCACTTATCCTCCCCCCATCCTTCCTACATAGTGAAATGGCAATTTCCTGGTAAGTGAATAGTCAGGGTTTATTATTACTTTGTAGATACTGGTCACTACAAAGCAAGGAATGTACTAAGGATTACATTTCCTTTCTTGGTACTGCCTGTTTGTTTCTCCTGGGATTAGCATGGCTCATCTCCCCACCCCCATGCTTAGTTTTCTGTTATCTAACTTAAATTTTCCCACACGCTCCGTCAGATCTGGCAGAACCTATCAATATTATTTTTCAAGCACACAAAGTTGTCAGCTAATCTCCATTCCATTTTCCCCCCAGAACTTCCTCCAAGGACTCTCTGTCCTCTTGCTCAGTCTGGCCTGACTGTCCCTGCTATGCTGTTGTTCTTGCAGGTCCCTTTCTGGCCCCGTGTTAGAGCTCTCACTAACTGGATTCTACATCTTTTTCTTTCTTCATTTATTCGTATTTGCTGGAGATCATTCTCCAAGAATGACCTAAGAATTGACATGTGAGAGATAAATTTGAGTACCCATGTCGTTGAAATTATCTTTACCTTGACATTTGATTGATAGTTTGCTGGCTAGAGTATTATAGATGGAAAGTGACTTTCCCTCAGAATTTTGAAGATATTACTCCACAATCTTTAAATATCCAGTTTTGCTATTGAGAAGTTGGCCATCATTTTTTCTTCCTTCATATACGACTTTTTCTTTTTTTTGGCTTATATCTGGAAGGCTACTCTTAATTCCTGTGTTCTTAAACTACATAATTGTCTGTCTCTGTGGGTATTTTTTTCACTTATTCTACTGGCACTCAAAAGACCCTATTGAGGGTGGCCCGATGGCTCAGCTAGTTAGAGCGCAAGCTCTGAACAGGGTTGCTGGTTCGATTCCCACATGGGTCAGTGAGCTGCGCCCTCCACAACTAGATTGAAGACAACGAGCTGCCGCTGAGCTTCTGGAGGGGCGGCCAGATGGCTCAGTTGGTTAGAGTGTGAGTTCTGAACAACAAGGCTGCCGGTTCAATTCCCGCATGGGATGGATGGTGGGCTGCGCCCCCTGCAACGGAAGACTGAAAACGGTGACTGGACTTGGAGCTGAGCTGCGCCCTCCACAACTAGATTGAAGGACAATGACTTAGAGCTGATGGGTCCTGGAGAAATACAGTTCCCCAATATTCCCCAATAAAATTGCAAAAAAAAAAAAAAAAAAAGACCCTATGTAATCTATATAGAAAATTATGTCCTTTAGGTCTGAAAAATGTTCCTGTTTTGTTTCCTGTCTTTTCACTCTTTGTGGAATTCTGATAAGGATTTTACGCATTCTGGAGTTATTCTCTAATCATTTTACTTTTTTTTCTCTGATTTTCCACTTTTTGTTCTACATCTCTGACACACATCCTCAACTTCACTTTCTGACACTTCTATGTTTTAAACACTCTAATATATTTTTAATTTGGGCTTTGTCGGGTTTTTTGATTATTCTTTTTCAAAAGCATCTTGTTCTTGTTTAATGGATGCAATATTGTCTTCTATTTGAATAAACTAGTTGTAGTTTTGGGGTCCTTCCTTCCAGTCCCCCATGTTATCTCCTGGGCATCCACCTGTCTTCTGTGCTGGAGTGTTTCCTCAAACATCTGGTGCTCCTTGATCACTCGTGTTTAGGAGGAAAGCCTCAAAATGCTGGCTGGACACTTGTGGGAGTGGGTATGTTCTCAGGGTGCATGTAGACTGGCAGGCTTCATGCGGAGCGATGGACAGCAGGTCAGCTGTAGACAAACCGGCCACACAACAGTAAACCAGGGGCCACTGGGTCATTCCAGAGATGTTTGTAATTCCCTGTCATTAGGTGGGGGGAGGAGCAGTCACCAGGTGGTCAGCTTTCCCAGTCAGGAAGGGGGTTGGGAATTGCAGTTTACTGAGCCAGTTTTTACTGGCTCTCTGCTCTACTCCCTCCACCCTCCACTGGTGTTTCCAAGTCGAAAAGCTCCTTTGATTCAATATATTCAGAGATGAAATCTCTGGTCTGCCAGGCAGAGGGCACTGCCGGTGGTCGGTGGCTGAGGTAGAAAAGGGAACCTGGCAATCCAACCACCTTGAAAAACCCCTACTATAGCCCTGCCTGGCCCCTCCATCCCCACCTTCTGTGGGGCCTGCTCCTCAGTCTTTGGGGTGCTCCGGGGTAAATGGCGCAGTTCTCATCAGTACTTCTCTCTGCAGGTTCTTGCGGTTCCCTTAGGGCAATTACCATTCCTCTGTCCATTTTCTATCACCCAACATTTCTTTAGGCCTTTTGTCAACTGGTATTTCCTTTTTCAGGCCTCTACACTATGGATTTACAGACTTTTTTTAAAAGTCCTTTTCCCGTCATTTTAATGTATCCTCAGGAGAGAGAAAAAATACACGAGGTCAATTCTGCCATGCTTAACTGGAAGTCCCCTCATCCAGTATCATGGGAGCCGGTCAGCTGTTTTAAGTCTCACTCACAATGCGTGTGCCTGCAAGGTTTCTATGAAATGTTATCACCTGTGCAGATCTGTATAACCATCACCACAATTATAATGCAGAACTGTTCCATTAACACAAAGATCTCTCTCATGCTAACCCTTTATGGCCACACCAACCCTACCCCCTGGCAACCCCTGGTTCTCAATCACTACGATTTTTGTCATTGTCAAAATGTTATATAAATGGAATCATGTGACCTTCTGAGACCGGCTTTTCACTTTGCATAAAGCTCTTAAATACCATCCAAGTTGTTGGGTGTACCAGCAGTTTATTTGTTTATCTTTTTTGGCTAGTATTCCATAGTATGGGTGTATCACAATTTGTTTATCCATTTACCCTCTGAACATCCGGGTTGGTTTCCAGTTTTTGGCAATTACAAGTAAACCTAATATGGACAATCACACACAGGTTTTGCGTGAATGTAACTGTTCATATCTCTAGGATAAACACCTGGGAGCTCAACTGCTGCGCCATATAGTAGGTGTGTTTAACTTTATTAAGAAACTGCCAAACTATTTTCCAGAGTGGCTGTACCACTTTACATTCCCAACAGCAATGTATGAGATTTCAATCATTTTTAAAATTTAATACCTTCATTAGAAAATAGTTATTTTCTAGTAAAAAGAGAAAACTATTTTTCAAATAGCTCACTTAAAATTCTCAGAATAAATTTAGGAGATCAAATCTGGATGGTAAGAATATAAGTTCTAATAAAAAGACAAAAAGCTAAGTTTAAAATATCATTTGAAGTTCTCATAATAATCTTATGAGGCTGAGTCTGGACGGTAAGAATATAACGAGACCAATACAGAGCTAACCCTGTCTGTTCTCTAGGATATAAGAAGTCACAAAAAGAAGCCCAGATCTTTGTTCTTCAGATTATTCTTAGTTCAGCTTAACCAAATAAGGGGAAAATATAATCTGATTTCTTTATACAATTCTTGAAATGTTTATGTATTTAACTCCTATCTTAAAATCTCATAAACCATGAGTTAATGAGAACTTCGAAAGTTAACACCAAACATAAACCACTGTCCAAATGATTCTACTGGAAAAAAAAGTTAAACTAAGACCTGAGAATACAATCAACTTCACAGAAAACAATACAAGAGTTTTCTCGCTTGAAAGTTCAACATATACTTCAACTCTATTAATTAGGTTTAGCTACAGAAATTTCCCCCCCCGAAATTTTGGCCTCTTTGAACAATGGAAAATCCATTTCTATACTGGCTCTTGGCATTAATCTATTTATTTTAGCTGAAATACATGTATTTTTAAACCCAGGAACAAAAAAACCTGTGCTGCCTTTTTATTCCAAATCTACAGTAGCGGTGGATGTCCTTGTGAATTGGATGGGTCCCACATTTTGGGAGGAGGGCAGCAGTTGGGTTTAAAGGTCATGCTATGTCAGGGCTTGTTAAGACCTGAACTGTTTATAGAGCCTAAAATGTAGAGAATCACCAGTAGTAATGAACAAATCCATTTTAATTTAAACTAAGACTAAAAGGTTTAAGATACCAAGTATAAAAACAAAATAAATTATAAAAGGTATTAGTGGGCCCAGAAGCACTATTTTATTATAATGAATAACAAAAGTTTAGCACATATTCCACCAGTTACTGTCTGGCAAGGAGGATAATCTGTCAAACTAGTTTCAAGTAGAATGAGTTTTATTTCCATTCAAAGGAGAACATGGATCGCCTAGGCTGAAATCAAATGACTGGCGATGTCACTCTTCTACCTGTGCCAGGTCTCGTGTGAAGAGGGGCTGGTTCCACCGCACCAGCTCAGCAGCACAGGGCAGTCAGTGGGAGCTACTCCAGGCTAAGTGCTGGGAGCAGGCCCCTCGGACCTGCAGGCACTTCCCACCAGGTTTCCAGCTGGTCCACGTATCTCATGCACTCCCTCTACTCCTGTGCAGTTACAGATCTTAATTTTAAAATGAATTATACAATCTTATGATGGTTTTAACACCCTCACCATTTAGATTTTTCCTTCATTTTTTGAAAAATTATTACCTTTACCAGCGTGGAACTATGAGACTATGAAGCATAAATTAATACGATTATGGCTAGACCGAGCTGACTTTAAACTCCTAAGAACTGGCTTCTCTTTCCGTTTGTTTTTCCTGTTTTCCCCATGACCAAAGACAAATTATTTGGTATTTCAGTACTTTATTCTTCTCAGTTGAGAAATGTGGGTATTAGTTACACTGGAATAAGCTTTAAAAGTGATTTTAGAATCTCTAAGTAAACAGGGAGTTTTATAACTTGATCCAGGCAGTGTATGTATCCTTGAAATTCTGGATACTTTTTGTTCTACACAATTTTATACAAATTAGCCTAGCAATGTTGCAAATGTTTAAACTAATCAAGGCACATTTCAATTTCATGTGACAAGAGTATCTGTTAATAAGGGTTAAATGTGTGAAGATACTTCTAGATGGACATTATTTGTAGAAAATCTTGCTTCCTCCTTCCTCGTGTTGGAAGCCGCTGTTCCTGGACTAACACCATCAATACTTGATTACATCCCCTGCCTTTAGGGAAAATATTCGAGAGTAAATGTGGCAAAAAGGCAGCTGCTTGTGGGCTAACAGATGGTCAGAAGAGTCATGTTTTTCATACCCATCTTGAATGGAAGGGCACAAGCAAGGTGAAGGAAAATTAGACAACTGAGATATTGTTTTTGTTTGCAGTATTAAGTTAGAGCTGAAATACTCAGATTCAAATATATAAACACAGAAATGATTCCCACCAGTCAAATGTGAACAATGTTTCGGTTCCCCCTCAATCTGTATTATTATCTATGCTACTAGCTATCAACTTGCATTATGAATCAATTTGTATTATCTATAATTAGTAACACGCCATCCCGGTAGCAATGGGTCTGGGACGGCCAGGGGGTTGGGGGGTGGCCCTAACAGGAAAAAAACTTTGGCCTGGAATCCCTGGGCAAATCACACATTACCACCCTGTTGAGCCTCAGTCTCCTCCTCTATAAAATGGGAATAATGATAATTCCCGCCCCATGAGAGGTATGAGGATTCAATGACATAGTAAGTAATAGTTATGGAGCACTTATTTTGTGCTCTTCCAAGCACCTGACACTTAGTGCACACTGAGTCAGTTGCAGTAATTAACACTGCATGACAAAAGCTCTAACGTATTAGCTCTTCAAATGGATGAACATTGCTATTGCCACAGATGTCTCCAAGTACTTCACTTCCTCTGTAATATGAAAATAAATGATACTGGCTCTCCTGCCTCAAAGTGTCATGTCAGGATGAGAGAAGCCATGAATACAAAAACCTCTAGAGAAGTGTGCGGTACAAAGAAAATAGAAAGTGTTACTATCTGCCTCATTCAATTGAGAACATTGTATTCCTTTTTTCCACCTGAGATACATTTTGACATTTATGGAGTGCTGCTCTGTTTCAGGCTCTATGCCTCGTATTTCACATGGGTTGTCTCATTAGCTCCTAACAACATAGTTATTATTACCCCCATTTTACAGATAAGACACCAAACCTTTGAGATGTTAAATTTAAAAACCTTGCTGAAGGTTCCATAGGCAGCATGAAGCAGGCAGGCCTGGCTAGCCTCCCTACTAACCTTTGCACTCACCCCTCAGGCCTCAATACACGTTCCTTTAAGTGAACTGTGCAATGAAGTTAGAGGAAATGCTTTCCAAGGGAGCACTGTTTTAGTTAAGAGAAATTATGGGAGTCTCTACAATCTTTTCATTTTCTTTTTAGAAGCTTTCTTATAATCTTACTCTTGATTTTTAAATTGATCTTCTAATAGCATCACAGCATGGACCAACTCTGCCCAGGCAAACGAGCATTTCTGACCTCCTTTCCTCGCCCTTAAAAAAGGAAAGAAAAAGAAGGTTCCACACCTACCACACAAGAATTAATAATGGTTAATTTAACACTGCCATATTGATTTCCTCTGCTGAAAAGGAATTAAAACATAACAGAACTACATTATAGAACCACAGGATGCTTTAACCACCCCATTCAAATCTCATATCCCTTTTTTCCTCCCCAGAGGGAACTGCTAATTAAGACTGCTGTTAACATTCTAACTCATATTTTATACTTTTATACACACATATATTTAGTCACAATTAATATATAATTTTGCTTTGTGCATTTAATAAAATGGTATATAATACATTTCACTTTTACATCTTACTTTTTTTATTCAATGTTATGCCTCTGAGACTTGCCTACCCTGGTACATATTGAGTTTATTACTATTTAACTTCTGTATGGTGCCCCAGAAAATGCAGAAGAAAAAGAACCCCCAAGAGAATTAATTCGCAGTGAAGGATTTTGCAGACCTCAACAAGCTCCTTAAGTTTCAGACATGGACCCCACATAGAAAGGTTTCCATTAATAGGAATGTGCATGGTGGATTACCTGCTTACAAGCACATTTATGATGAAAATAAACAAACTAAGCAAACCACCAGGGAGGGACATATTTCTGAAAAGAGTGACACCTCCTCAAGAAGAAGAAGGCGTTGTCCTCACAGGAGGTGACAGTTCCATGTGTGTTACGGCCCCTGAAGACCTTCCAGTGGGACGGGATGGAGGCGGGGACAGTGACACGGATGGCCCTGAGCCTGTGGAGACCTAGGCTAACGTGTGTTTGTGTATTAGTTTTTAACAAAGAAGTTTAGAAACAAAATTTTTAAATAGAAAACAGCTTATAGAATAAGATATAAAGAAAGAAAATATTCTCGTACAGGTGTACAATGTCTGTGTTTTAAGCTAAGTTATTAGAAGAGTCAAAATGTTGAAAAATTTTAAAGTTTATAATTACAGTAGCTAACGGTAATTTATTATTGAAAAAAACTCGTTTTTATAAATTAAGCGTAGCCTACGTGTACAGTGTTTATAAAGTCTCCGTCGTGTACAGTCATATCCTAGGCCTTCACATTCACTCCCCACTCACTCACTGACTCACCCAGAGCAACTTCCAGTCCTGTAAGCTCATTCATGGTAAGTGCCCTACACAGGGGAACCATTTGTTTATACCATGTTTTTACTGTATCTTTTCTGTTTAGATACACAAATACTTGCCGTTATGTTACAAGTGCCTACAGTATTCAATAGAGTAACATGCTGTACAGGCTTGTAGCCTAGGTGTGCAGTAGGCTGTACCATCTGGGTCTGTGTGACTCCATGATGTGTGTACGACAAAATCGCCTATTGATGCATTTCTCACAACTTATCCTGTTGTTAAGCGATGCATGACTGTAATAGTTTTATCCTAGGCTCTCATGTCCATCATGAATTAATGTCCCCAGTGACTTTCGTCCTTTTAATAGGATGGCAGAGGCACCAAAAGCCTAGATTCTTCCTGCAATCAGGCAGGTTTGGCTATGGCCACGATTCCTCCACCCCCATCACTGTGCGCCACGCACAACGGCCTCCAGGCTGTTCTGTGAACAGGCCAAACCCATTCCCTCCTTCTGCTGGAAGGCTCTTCTCCCGATACCCACCCCCCTGGGTCTCAGCTCCAGACCTCTGGAGAAGACAACTTCCTCCATCTCCAGCCTCCCCCCTAGCTCCGTTCCTTGCCTCTTTTTTTAAAAGGCTTGTCACTACCTCACATGATATTACTGTGTACTCTGTCTCTTTAGTAGGAGCTGCGTGTGAATTAAGGCCAAGGACCACTGCACCTCCAACACCAAGAACAGTGCCTGGACCAGCTAATGCCCAAAGTATACCCATCAGCAGCAGTTCCTGAATAATAATAATATTATTATTATTATTATATGAGATGTATGTGCTCATGGATAAACTGGCTGCATGATGTGCCATCAGCTCATCTAAACACACTGCCACAGACACAGTGACCCAGTGGGCCAATTACCCTTGAAAATCGGAAATGGGGTAACAGGGCCACTGCTTCCAACTTCATTAGCTAAAAGTAACAGCTACAATCAAGGGTCACAAAAGCTGCAAAGTTCTGCCCTCTACCTACTAAGTCATAACACGCTTACAAAATCAGAAAATGTCAGGGCTTTCCTTGTGAATTTTGCTTCCTAACCCTATAGTTTTCCAAATTTAAGTATTAGGTAGTAATATGGTCCTTAAAAAAATACCTTGCTGGAAACAACCCAAATGTCCATCAACTGATAAACAGATGAACAAATGTAAATCCATAAATGGAATGTTATTCAGCCATAAAAAGGAATACAGTACTAATAAGCACTACAAATAGATGAACTCCATTACGCTAAGTGAAAAAGGCAGTCACGAAAGACCACATGTTGTATGATTCCATTTTTATGAAATGTCTAAAAAAGCTGTATCTGTAGAAACCAAAGCTATATTAGTGATTGCCTGGGGATAAGAGTGACAAATGATAGCAAATGGGCACGAAGGACCTTTTTGGGATGATGGAAATGTTGTAAAATTGGATTATGGTGATGGTTACACAATTCTGAAAATTTACTAAAAGTCACTGACTTGTACATTTAAAATGAATTTTATAGTTTATAAACTACACCTCAATAAAGCTTTTTTTTTTTTTAAAGGGGGGGTGGGGCAGAAACAACAGCAATAACAAAAACCCTTGACTCTCGCTGATGCTCCAGGCTGCTAAGGATTAAGGCTCGACATTCTTACTGCCAGACAGAATGCCACACGCTGTGTGTCTGCTCATTCCTGGGGTGCTTGTAGCAACCCTGACCACAGAAGAGCCAGCTGTATTGAGAGCCAGGTCACCCGCTGTCCTTGGTGAACATTGGTCCAGGACCAGTCAGAAAAGTGCTAATGGGCTGCAAAGCATTTATGCCCATGTAGCTGTTTGCAGCAACTTGCCCTCCTATGTGAAAATCAATTAGACCCATTAGCAGAAAAAGATAACCCAGCTATTTTGAGACAAATTTCCTACTGGATTAGCAGTTGTCTTTCCAGCTATGATCAGAGAAGGAGTTTGGCCAATGTGTCTCCAGGCAATAAATTAAGTATTATGTAATGACCGGGTCCTTTTAAGGTAATTTCAATACGAAATCTTCAGCCTGCCCAGAAAACTTTCACTATGACTTAAACAGTGTTTTGCTTTCATTCTTCCTTTCCTTTCTTTATCCGTCATCCAGGCTTTGGTTTATAAAGAATTACTTCTGCCAAAGTGGTTCTTCAGAGTGCAAAGGGCACCCTAGAAAATAAGCCGCGAGGCCCGCAGGGGTACATGGCTCCACCCCACAAGACCTGAGCATGAGCCACTGGGCCAGTGGTCAGCAAAGCACAGGGCCACCTCTTGGGGCTTTGCCTCTCCTAGAACGTTCTCAGAAAATTCTGAGAATACCTACTACCGTAGATCCCGAGCTCCTTTGGAACCAACCAAATGATGAGAACCAGTGTGATCATCTAGAAAGGTATGTATCACTACCTTTTAAGACACGTTACTAGAAGCAATCACATCTCCACAACTTTTTATTTCATTGTTTAAAGAAACAGATTTCTGTGACACTCCACTTTCCCTATTCCCTACTCATTTAGGCAGCAAGACTGTTCTAAAACAAAAAAATCCTTAAGCAAAACAAAAAGGTGCCAACACACTGGTGGGAGAAAGTAAGTGTTTCACAACTGTTCAAAATTTTTGGATGAAATTATTAAGCGTGTCTAGAAAATTAAGTCCCAGAGGTATCTCACCCAGTAAATTAGTGTAAGAACATAGGTTTTTGATTTTTTTTTTTTTTATTGTGGAAGGAGAACCAAATTACAGGCAACCTGAGTTCATGACCATCTGATAAAGGAACTTGAAGAAAAAATAATGTCTGAACTCAGTTCAACACTAGAAAGTTTCATTCTACTTAAAATACTAGAGTTTTATATTTGTCTGTGGGTGGAATCATTTGAAACCGCTTTTCCTTGGAGTTGAAGTGCAGATGATTACGGGGTCCAAGGTCCAGCAGGGGCTATAGCTCCATGCAGTTACATATTTCCTGGCAGTGCCAAGAAGGCTTTTGGGCCAAAAGCAGGCGTTCCGAGCCTTGGCAATTAGCAGGCTAACAGACATTGCAACAACATCTGGGCCACACTGGTCTCCCCTGAACACATTTATGGACTCTGTTCCAGAATTCAAACAATTTTTGGACCTTGAACTTCATAGGAAGTAGCACCTGAGACTCAAGTAAAAACCAATTCTAACTATGATAATATGAGTATCCATTTTTGCTTGGTTTGTAGAGGTACATATTCTTGTTTGAAAGAATGGAAACACAATCCTTTCTATAGCCACATACCAGGATGACCACTATGCAAGTTTCAGTCAGAACCTGAAAATGTGCCTTTTTTCCTGGTATTTTCTTCCCCCCATTCCCTCGAGATAGGAGATGAGATCATGGCAAGTACTACACAACATGTTTACTTATGTTTCACTCCACTAACTCTGTAAAATCTTTCTTACATTTGGGCCCTTGAAACAATCATACATTTGTTCAATCTGTATTATATATCTAAAGTGAGTCCAGCCCTATGCTGGACGTAGAGAACACAAAGCTAAATGAGGAAAGGGTTAGAGGCCTTGAAAATGTACAGTTTAATAGGGAGACAGGAAAGAAAAAATTCCAAGGCAGTCCAGACTGACATGGCGAAAATAAGAAATGCAAACATCTTTAATATTACTTGAATATCATTTAGAAATATATAACTTTATCCCAAATGTCATACAGTAATTGTGTGGTTACTAGTATTAAATAACTGTCAACAGATACATACTGTGAATGCTACAGAGCACAGGACCGTTTGGTGAAGGGTTCTCGTCTGCCTACTTGTTTTTAAAAGGTGTGTTATGGAACAAAAAGCTAGCAGCAAATTTGCAGGCCAGAATGATTCATGTGCTCAATCACATTTGTTTAAAAAGCCCCAAAGTATTCAATAGGTAATAAGAACTTTACCAGATCAAAGTAAATTAATGATTTCATATAGCAAGTGAGTTTTTGTGTTTTTTTTTTTTAAGTTCGCTAGTTCTTTCCAAATGCCATCCTTATAATAGTATCTGGGGTAATTCTAGTGAACTTCTCAGCTAGACCCCATGAAATGGGTCATCGTGCTTTTGCTTTGCACTTACATTATAGCCCTTACAATCTGAGAAATACTGTTCAAAACTCCAAAATAATTTTAAAATAGCTCAAGTTCATTACTTACATTTCTCAGATACCAGTAAGGGGAATAAAAACTTCTAAAACATTTTTGTTGTTGTTGTTTCCCACCTACGTCTCTCTTAGAGCTAACTTCCCAAAGACTTCTCACAAATTGCCTAAAAAACTCCTCTTGAACTTAACCTGCATGTATAGTAACCTTTTCCTTCTTTCTTCCAATCCAAGACAAAACGAAGTCCCAAGAACTGAACTGGGAAAGGCAGGACCCCTCTGGGAGAGACAAGGGGAGGAGCAAGGACACATAATTGATGACAAGGGAGTGGAAAGGCTGGAGATGCTAAAATCGGGCACTGTTGTCCTGTCATTGCCATAAACTGCAGAAAAGCGTGGACCATCTTTCTTCCCGTGTGGGTCCCAGTGGTGGCCAGTGCTTGGCACAGCTGTGGTGCGTGCAAAAAATAAACAAACAGATGCAGAAAGAATGAGTGTAGGTGGTAAGCGAGGCACATATAAAACAGGTGCTCAAACACGGAAACTATTATTGTGAGGGCTCAGAGTCCCACTGGCCATGGAGTAGGTGAGGATTTACTGACAACCCTGTGATAAGCATGGAACTTCAGTATTTAATCAACAAATATTTCTGAGTTGTTGCTATGCAACAGAACAATGAAGGGTAAAAAAAAAACCAAAAAAACAAAACAAAACCAAAAAAAATCAACCTTCAAAGAGTGGATAGCTCATGGACAGAGAGAAAACTTTGTGCTGATACTTTCAACACTATCTTTTATCAAAATCTACTCAGCTCCACCTATGTGTCAGTCACTCTGGGATAAGAAACTAGGGATAAGCAGTAAACAGACGAAAATCAGTGCTCTTATGGTGTTCCAGTCTAGTAACCACATGCTACTACTGCTAACAGCTAATACACTGTTCCACGTGCTTTCACGTATTATCACATGTAACCCTCACAACAATCACAGGTGGGTACTATTGTCATTCTTACTTAAGATGAGAAAACTGAAGCACAAGGTCAAATGGAGAAATATGACATCGCGTACATACAAAAATCTGGGATAACACAGAGAATGGACTGTTTAGCTGAAGAAGTCATCTTTTCCAAGGGCACAGCTGGACTGAGAGTCAAGTAAGAATGATGTTTTCCATGTTTAACTTAGATATATGCGTATATTGTACTGTCCATGGCTAGCGTCTTGCACCTCAGGCTCCTCCAAGTGTGCCAGGGAGCCCATGCGATGATAAAATACACCATTAAGGTTTTACTCCCCCCAAATTCTAGCACTTAAGTATAAGGAATTAGCATCGTGACTTTCTTTTGCCACTTGAGTTTTTGTGGCCAGAAATGGATTGGTCTGTCAGCTGAGGTCTCAGGCACCGTATCTGCCAGGCAACCGGTGACCAGGGCTGACTCCTGCATTCCTCTCCCCTCCTCCTAACTCAGGACACGGCTGCTCCTTCTCAGAAGCTGAGGAGAAGCATTCAGGGTGTCGGGTGGTCGGCCTGATCAGCTGAGATCTGTTCTGATCCCGAAATCTGCTCTTCCCCGTGTTTATTCTCGGTTACGTATTCTTGTCATCTGGACTTTTCTCCCTACTCACTTTTGACAGGCTGTTATTACCACTTTTGTACCTTTTCTTGTTCTTGTTATTACTGTCTTTGTACCCTTCACTGAGACAGCTGCTTGCAACCTCAGGAACAAAGATTTTAAAAGATAATTATAAGAACTGGAATTTAGGCGTTCTCAGGTTTAGTTGAATTCTTTTTCTGTTCCATTCATAGTCTCAGGTGAGTAAATGTTAAAAAACGTACTCCTGTAAGTCAAAATTAAGAGAAAAATGGTAAGATTTTAAATTAGGTTTATCTTTGAAATGTTAATTTGCAAAACAGGTAGAAAATGGCTTAGCTTTTTAAACTTTTTACCCATTAAAATGGAGTATATAGATATGTCAATTTTTCCTTTAGCTTAAACATTATAAAAGTCGTCCACTCACCAAAGAAAATGTAAACACTCCAGAAGGTAGAATGTAAGTAAGAAGTAAGGTCTCCCTCAGTGCAGACCTCAAGTGAGCCATCGCTATCCTTAGATATTTTCAGTGAAGGAATTGCTCTTGTTTAGGGACTTTTAAATCTCCAAAGTACCATATAAAGGGAAACAGTTTAAGTAACAAACCTGACGGCATCCTCACCCCCACCCCCCCCACGCTGTTCTCTCTGAAGCACAGCTAGTTCTAGAACAGACATCTTAGTAGGGTGCTCATTTATTTTGCTCCCTGAGTTGGAAAACACATTCTGGTAATATTTTTCATTTAGTTTTGAATGAGAGAGAAAGCAGCAACATTCTACTTCATTTACAGTAGTTTCAGCTTTATCCACAAAGATCTGAGGCAGCTGTTACAAACAGAACACAGTCCCTAAAAAAATGATAAACTAGAAAGACTCAAGGCCTGGGAAACATAAATAGAAGTAGAAAGTCAAGGGTGAGGAAAATAAGAACAAAAGTATACAGACCTGAAAGGTCGCAGAGCTGTAACTATTCTGTACACATCTACAAGTACAAAGTTTATGTGGGAAATTATACCCAACAGTGGTAGACATGAAATCTCAGGTATTCTGACCAATATCCATAAGCTACGACATAAATATGCATCTTTTACTGCTGTTAAAAAAAGAAAGCCCCTCTATGGGTTATAAAAGAGGAAGTGGTTTGAAAAGACCTACTTTATTGGTTGGGGTTCTGGAAAAGAGCATTCTCACACAATCAGATTACAGCATAATTTGGGGCATGTTTTCTGGAGGGGATTTTACAATGTGTAGCAAATATGCTTTAAACCGTACCTACCCTCCCTCCTGGGGAGTTAGCTTAAGGAAAACACCACAGACCTGCACAAAGCTCTATCTGCAATGATGGTCACTGCAGTGCTTTAATAGCAAAGTACTGGCAATGACCTTATGTTCAACAACAGGGAACTGGATCAATACATTATGATGAAGAACAGAGCATCAAAATGTGGAGTCATCAAAATGTGGCAAAAAATACTGATTGACATAGAAAGATGTACTGAAAAATATTAGAAAGAGGGACAAGAGCTAATGGTGTTATCTCTGGGTTGTGTCTCCAGGTGACTTTTACTTTCAGTGTAAATATTCATAGAAATTCCAGAAATTTTCTGGGTTTGGAGAAAAATACAGTTTAATAGAACTCTGAGACTGAAGCCCATACACACACATAAAAAATATGAATGAGTGTTGGAAATGCTAAGAAATATAATTTGGGGGCTTGTTCTCAAGCATGTACAATCTAAGTGGGGAGAAGACCCCAATTAAAAATAACATTTCCTTCACAAACTGCTAGTCTTAAAACCTCTTAATTCAACTGTAACTCATTGAAAAAAAATTTTTTAGTTAGTCTATTATGTCTGTAACAGTAAAGTAGGTACATTTTCAAAAAAACACATAAAAAGGACGTGAAAGGTACCTTCAATACTCAGTTAACAAGAAAATTCAATTATCCCTAGCTCTGCATACCCCCAGCATTGCAGCTTGTTTAAATATGGCTCATCTATGCTGCCAACATCGATTACACAATCAAACCCTTTGATGTGTTCAGCTATGATAGTTTTGGAGCGGAAGAAACATAAAGTTATGCTTTATTCTCCTGAATACCACAACTGTCATGCCTCTCTCAGACTCATGTTCCTAGGTCCTGGTTCTGTCTCCTGACATTAAGTCACCCCTATGGAGATCAGGCTCCTGCTGCAGTTGCAGACTCCAACCAGCAAGCCTGGGGCACACACGTTTCGTCTTTAACTAAAAACGTTTATTTGCACACACCCATCAGAGTGGCCCAAATTAAAAGGAAGGAAAATATCAACTTTTGATGAGGATCACAGAGCAGCAGGAACTCTGATGCACTGCTGGTAGGAATGTAATTGGTACAACCACTTTGCAAAGCTGCATGACAGTTTCTACCAAAGCTAAATATTCAAAGAGCTTAGAACCCAGCAAATCTACAGCTATGTATATACCCAAGAGAAAGGGAGGCCGGTGCCCATCAGACATGCACTAGAATGTTCATAGCAGCACTTAATATCCTGGAATAGTCTGAAAACAACTTGAATCCCTTTCGAGAGAAGAGATAAAATGTAATATATTCTCACTGTGGACTGGTTACTACACCGCAAAAAGAATGAGCCAACTACAATTACTCCAACGATACGGATGAATCTGACAAAACACACCAAGTGAAAGAAGGCAGATAAAACAGGCCAAACTAATTAGTGCCGTTAGAAGTTAGGAGAGTCGTTACCTTGGAGGGGGTGTAGTAACCCGGAAGGGGATATGCCAAGACTTCAGGGGGGCTGGTCATGGTCTACTGCTTGATCTGGGTATTGGTTGCTCAGGTATGCCCAATTAGTGACAATTTAGTGAGCTATACACACCTACGCACACCTTTCTGTGTGTATATTAATTACAGTTCAATAGAAAGTTTTAGAAGTAAAAAATATATTTGCAAATGCCAACAGAATTTTAAGTAATGTTTGTGCTGCTTTAATAATTTTTACTTTTGAATTGCTGAAGAAAAGAGTTGTACAGAATGTTGAGGAAAACAAAAATCCAATGTGCTGCAATCTCACGTACATTAGGTTTCCCTTGGAGGTCAGCCTGTGAGAAGTGCAAGGCAAGAATTAATGTCGAATACTGGAATGCCACAAATGTAAACTCAAAAGGAACCGGAAACTTGTGAATGGTGTCACCTGTCCAAGTGGTCCCACTCTCCCAGACTTCATAATAAAGGCTGCTGCTCTGTCTGCAGAGCAACCATGTTATCATAGTTCTAAAACCTCTTTCCAATCAAGAAAAAAATGTTATGACAGAAAAAGACATCCATTGTTTGGCTTTGTATTTTCATTTTCGCAGACAAAAAGCTACAAGACTGGGCTGTTCAGTTTAATATCGATACTTGGCAACCCTTTCTGCCGCTACCTGGCACATGATTCTTACCGTCCCCTTTTTTAGTCACCATGGAGCCAAGAACAAATTGTCTGGGCTTCTGCAAATCCCATTTTATCTTCAGCATTCCTCAAGAAAGTAGTGTGGTGGGAACAAACGAAGACATCAACTAGTGTATAAAGCTACAGCAATAAACATAAAAGGCAATTGTAAGCTTTAAAAGCTAGACTGTATAGCAGTCCACACTGGAGACCAACCAGGCAGGGACTTTCACTTATACATCCCCAATTAAACCCAAGTTGCGAAAATAAAAACCCAATAAACAAACAAACAAACAAAGCCTAGTACACATGCCTAGATTCTTGCTTTACCCAGTGAAAGAACAAAAGTACCTCATTTTCTTATAATGACGAATCAACAGAACGACAAAAAATGCTGGTGACATCTTAGATCACCAAAGTATAAAAAGGTATTTGATTTGTGCATTTGTTAATCAGTAAAACCTATATTACTATACAAAAATAGGAGGGATGGTGGCTGGCATGGTAAATGGCACGAGGGCATCTGTCACTCATAGGCTTTGGGCTCAGTTTCCTAATGGTAAACAAACAAAATCTGTATCTGCTTCAAGGGCTGATGTATATTTAGAATGAAACAAAGACTGTGAAAAGTGTGAAGGCAAAGGGGGAGCCTGGCATACAATCGGTGCTTACTAAATTAATTAAATGTCCATTTATTTAACACATATGCACGCCCACTATGTGCCAGGACCTTTTTAAGTGCTCAAATACAACAAAACAAAGCTCCTTTCCTTTGGGAGCTCACATTCTAGTTGGCCTGGGAAGAGAGATAAACATAATAAATATATTTTAGCCTAAGGTAATAAGCGCTATGGGGAAAAGGTAAAGTTAGGTAGGGTTTCAAGATGGATGGTGTTATCATCAATGTTAAAGAGTTGTTTGAGCGGGCCTGAGAAGGTGACATTTAAAGAAAGACTTCCGTGTCCCTTTCCTTTTCAAGTGTCATTCTCCCCTCCCCCGCATTCACTGCTGCTTTAGCAAGATTAATGTAGGTAGGACATACCTGGAGGATGTCTCACCCGTCTCTCAACTTCCTAAGACTTTAACAGTTCTAACTTCTAGGAAGGTTGTGGTTACTTTTAATTAAGAGTGTTTTTGTTTGTTTTGAATTTTACTTCTTCCTCAGACCACTGAAGCATGTACTCATCAGAAAACCATGCAAAATCACAAGCAAGCTGCTGAGGGCAAATTATGGGTGTACTATAAACTAAAGTGTGGGGAAGGGGAGGGGTCTTTGGTTTACTTCTTAATCAACAACAGCAGCATTGTTTGACATTTGGGGGCTTATGATCATGCCATTTGTTTGTGAAGCCAGAAAACACACATTCCCCCTGGGATTCAGCAAGGATCTCCAGTAATCATTTGTCTAAGTACATATTTAGAAAACTCTGCATATAAACATATAAAGGTATTTGATACCGCAGACAGAGGATCACACTGCTTTTATAACCCCCCATTTTCTCTAAAGCATTTATTCCTTTATTTCAAAGTGGGAGAAATTTGAGTATTAAAAAAAAGTCTAAAACCCATACAAGCAAGTCATAAAATCTCATTTGCAGGTGGCTCTGGTAAACACACCTGGCTAGGTTTTGTTTCTATTCGTAAAACATTGTAGATTGCTAGGTAACATAAAGGAAGTCCCTTTTTAAAAGAACTGCATTTATCAACACTGCCAGATTTTTACCACCTTAAGCTTACCCTGTTTTCAGCTTTGGTAGTGGGGAGGTGGGCTGGGGAGGAAGAACCCAGTGAGGAAGTGGTGAAAGAATTTCAGGCTTTCAAACAGACCCGTGAATGTAAAATTTCACTGTGCATTTCCATTATAGCCAAAGCATGAGCTAGCAGCATTCACTTCACAGATTATATATAAACTTGTCTTGAGCTGTACATTCTTATCCCACCATCTCCACGTAAAAAACATGATCCCAAAACATTAACGAGGAAATGGTGATTAAACTCAATCAACAAACATTTGTGAGCTTTCAGTATATTTTAAAACCCCTGGGAATGGAAAGCAAAAGGGACATACCGGTCTCTGATCTTCAGTGTATTGTAACCTTACAAGATATGAAAATTATTTACACGGCCTTACAGCTACAAATACATATAACCAAAACTATGAAATCCACGTTTTTCCCTCCTGCCCCAATTCCCTGGGTAATGTGACATGCCAGAGTGGTTGGCATTTGAGGGACTGTAATTCACTTGAGGATACAGCCCCTTCCCTGGGGTCGTCACTAAAAGTAAAAGGAAGAAGTGGAAGAAAAAGCGAAGAGTTACTTTGGAGCATTTGATTACTTATCTCAGGTTGATATCTCAGGTGAGGTAGGTACATGTGCCTGTATTCTTAGAGGAGGAATTTCTGTGTTCACTTTTTAAGCTTTTGTGGCCCTGCGGACACTTAGACTCCACCTCGAAATTGCAATGATCTGCATTCCTCAATAACATACATTTCTCCCTTAACTGAGTCATCAGAGTAGCTACTATACCCCAGCCGAAAAATAAGGATGATTTATTTACATACTTTAAAAACACCCCACACTTCCCGAACTACCATTTCAGGAACAATTTAATGTTAAAAATCTCAATACATATGTAAAACTTTAACATTCACGTCTCTGGGATTTCTAAAATTTACCCTCTACTGAGGGTTAAACACATGACTAAGGAACAGATTTTGGTCACAGTGATGTACTGAGTCCCAAAATGCTGTGTCTACCGTATCTATCTATAAAGTATAACTTACAGTATTTTGTGTATTCAGGGAATCAATTGAAGGGAATCAATTTTTGGAACTTCAAAGGATAGATTATGAATATATTTTCATGCTCTCTTAAAATTCTTATCCAAGTCAATAAACTCCTCTGATTTTAGGAATTTACACAGACCTTGCAAATCTAGAATCCAAATTTTAGGGTTTAAAAAAAAAATCTATAAAAATGACCACACTGCGGGCCTTAAAAATGACTACAAATGAATTTGGAGAACTTTAAAGTCTCAGGGATTCCACGAGCCCAAGCTGAATTAAAACAAAAGTTGTTTTGTATTCTATTAATAGCAGATGATTAAACACATATCTTATTTCAAATGGAATTCATTTATAAGTATTTAAACTTACCAAACTGACCACTAATCCTAAGTCTACGTCTGTTTCTGGGAAAATTGTCTCATAATAAAACAAATGCAAGTTAAGCGAGTGTCCATCAACGCATTGCTTCAAGTTAGGTCAATTTTATGAAAACCTCGGATGTTCTTTAACTCCAATAACCTCACAAAATAATCGATGGACAAAAGCCAAGCTGAACTTCAAGCTGCGTGAGAGAGAAGAGGGTCAGAGCGAGCGGGTCTCAAGCCTCCCGAGCGCAGGGTCCGCTCCGGGTCAGGGGCCGCGGGCGCCCCCCTCGGCTCGGCGCCGCGCGCGGCTCACCTGGCGCCCCCTCGTCACCTGGCCTTCCTCCCCGCCTGCCTCGGCGCAGTCCTGCCTCGGGGGAAGCCGGCGCCCCGCTCTGGTCTCGGGAGCTTCGGCGTGGCAGCCACGCCGGTGCGGCCATCGACTCCAAGGAGCAGTGGGGAGCAGGGCACGGCCCCCCAAATGGCACGTACCCCCCCTTCCCCAACTCCCCCCAAACACGCGGGTTGTAAACTAAGTAGCTCGTTAGGCTTCTCCGGAGCCGGGAGGGGGAGGGGAGCCTATTCCCGCGTAAAGTCCCCTTCTCACCCACAAGGTAAAAAAGTCCGACCTTCGGCCGGCGGGGCCGCCGCGCTTCCGCGGCCTCGATCCCCGAACCCCGGCCCCCGCGGGTCTCGCCGCCCCCGGCGCGCTTACCCGGTAGGTGCTCTCGGTGAGCCGGTTCACCTCCTCTGGCCCCTTCGACATGGCTGCAGCCGCCGGGCGGGCGAGCGCGGGAGGATGCGGCCGGGCCTCGTGGTCGCCCGACCCTGGGCGGCGGGAGCGCCGGGGCGCGACTGAGGGGCCCTGGAGGGTCGGCCGCCACCACAGCCGTGTGCCCGCGAGTGCCGGCGCGCGCCTCCGCCGCCAAAATGTCAAACTTGCAGCGCCGCCGCGGAAGACCGCGAGGAGCGGAGACGCGGCCTGACGCCAGCTGGACGAGCGGGCCGGGCCAGGCGGCCCCACCTGAGGCTGCCGGGTGGGCGGGACCACGGTGGGCGGGGCAGCCACCGGGTGGGCGGGGCGGCCCCACCTGAGGCGGCGGGGATGGGCGGGGCCGAGCGGCCGGGGTGAGCGGGGAGGAGGAGGGCCGAGCCATGGTGGGAGGGTCTGAGCGGCCCAGGTGGGCGGGGCGGCGGCGAGATGGGCCAAGTGGGCGGGAGAGCCCCCACGTGAGGCTGCCGGGGTGGGCGGGGCCGAGCGGCCGGAGTGGGCGGGGCAAAGGGGAGTTGGGCCAACGGGACGGGGCGTTCCCACCTGAGGTGCAAACCAGCTGGGTGGACAACCTGCGCCCTTTCGCTTCCGGCGGGGAGCTCCAGGTGACGTAGGGACCTAGACACTGGACCTCGCAAGGCGCCTGTAGCTCGCGTTGCTGTTCTGCTTAGACAGGGCCCGCACGAAGAGCGGTCAGACCTCTGGGGTCCTAGAGCCCTCTAGTGTCCCGCACGGAGCTGGTCCCAGAGTTCCCAACACCCAGACTCTCAGCGGGCGCTCACCCCACTCTCAGCCCTGCCTTTTGCGGACTGCGGGCAAAGGGACCCACGTACCCCAGTTGCATTAATTTCCCCGCTTAACCCCTTCCCGCACATCCCTCTCGCTGACCTCAAAGATTGGGGTACCCCGTGGCACGGGCTCTCATACATGGGCAGGGTCACTTGTAGTTTGGGAAACTCCTCATCTACAAAAAAAATAAATAAATACCAAGATATGGTTATAGGAATAGCAGTGTGTGTTTAAGCTTTACCTTGAGAACGACTTTTAACTCTGCTGCTTAACCGTGCTATTCACAAGATCGTGACTAGATTTAGAAACCCGTGCTGAGCTGAGGTGTTGTGGAGGCACTCGGAGTGCAGTGGCTGCTGACGCTCCCTGTAATGTCTCCACCCCAGCTCCAGCCCCAGCCTAGTCCCTGAGGATCCCGAATAGGCTTCTTCCAACAGGAATCACCATTTAGCATCTGAGACATTCACCCAACAAGAGTGGCAGGAAGTTTTATTTTGGTTTTTAAAAACTTCTAACCTAGTGCAATAGCATCTTTTATGGGATGTTAGAATATGAGGCTTCTAAACTGCTTCTGTGACAAAGTTCACTAGGAAATGTACACAAAGAAAGCGCTGTGTGGCCCGGACGGGATCTCCAAGAGTGTGAGATGCTGCTGGACTTAGAACAGAAACTACATTTGAACTCGGGGACAAGGTTAACAGGTTTTGCAAGCTGTAAAACATATGCTTGGGAACCAAAAGGTTTTGTGTTCTTGGATATTGGGGGAAATCACCCATCAGCCCTAGGTTTCAGGCAGCGGAAGCAGCTGCCTCCTTTCTTAACAGATTTCTAGCATTGGGCTCATCAGATTTGCCAGTTGGGTTTCCTTTGCCATGTTGAGATAGACTCATGGCCTCATAATTATCACGGTATGTATTAGGCTCTTCAAGCATGTCTGTTGGTTTTCGTTTAAACTTGAAAATTACCACCTTGACTTTGCACGTCAGCTTTGAGAACTTTCCTCTGTGCCTTCTGATGAATGGGGTCATTTGATCTCAGCTGCAAGGCAGTCAACAGAGGAACTGGAAGGAGAGCAGAGGCTTAACCTTTAACAACCTACAGCTCAGTAGTGTGATTTAAAGCCAGAAGAAACAGATGAACAAACCACCATAAAGTCGCTATCTCAGATGGCTTGATTTGATTGCCAAGGTTGGAATTCGATCGAAGGACCAAGTTCATAATTGTGTGCAGATCTTCAGATAGCTATTTGGCCATCTTTAAGTCTCCTTTATGGAAATAACTTCCTGGTTAGGACATTCTGCTCCTTTAGAAGTCTGAGAATGGTCAGTTCTTGGTCGGTAAGTACCAAGGTGAAGAGCAGTGCTGTTCAGCCCCCAGCTCAGGACTCGGCACATGGATGCCTGGCAGGTGTGTGTTGAACAAAAGGACAAGTGAGTACTAATCACGTGCTCTGTGCTAGGCCCTCTGCTGGGGGCTGCAGGAGTACAGAGTGAACTGGGCTTGACCCAAGCCTTTCGTACATGTGCAGGAGGTAGAATTTAAGGATGGCGGCAATGAAAGCTGTAGTAGACATAGTGCTCTCAACAGGCCATTTGTATTAGGTTCTTCAAGTATGTTTGTGGATTTCATGTAAACTTGAAAACCCACAGTCTTAGTTGTTTTGAGGCTTCATAATGCTCAGAGCAAGGGGAGTGAATCGATAGAAAGGAATGACTCAGGAGAAGGTGAGGAATCGCCGCTGGCTTTAACAATTCTTCACCAACCAAGAAAGCCCTGCAGCCACTCTCCAGCTGCCCAGAAGGCCGGCTTGAAGAAGAGCTGGCCTAGCCTCACTAGAAATCAGCCCCACGCCTCCCCAGGGAAGGCAACCAAGGTTGCTTTCCTCTTTTAGCTCCTGCGCGAATGCACATAATAAAAAATCCTGTTTATATTAACAAAAGGTGTAAGACACAATTGCAGGTGATAAAATCAGTAAGATTTTGAACAGGCTCTTGTTTTGAGGTTGATGCCTTCTTCTGCACTTACTGTGGGGCCTGCTGAGGTGCACTCAGCCTTGATGGATGCTCTGGGATGTCCATGAGAATTCTACTGTTTTGCGATAATAGAGGTCCCTGGCAGTAGCAGTAGTTTGGGGCAAATTCCCATATAAAATACCAGGAGAGGGGCCGGCTCGGTGGCTCAGGCGGTTGGAGCTCTGTGCTCCTAACACCGAAGGCTGCCGGTTCGATTCCCACATGGGCCAGTGGGCTCTCAACCACAAGGTTGCCGGTTCAACTCCTCGAGTCCCACAAGGGATGGTGGGCTCCATTCCCTGCAGCTAACAACAGCAACTGGACCTGGAGCTGAACGGTGCTCTCCACAACTAAGATTGAAAGGACAACATGACTTGGAAAAAAGTCCTGGAAGTACACACTGGTTCCCCAATAAAGTCCTGTTCCCCTTCCCCAATAAAATCTTAAAAAAAAAAAAAAAATACCAGGAGAGAGGATGGGGCTTGAGGTGTTCTTATTCTGAGAAAAACAAATGTGAACTGAAAACTCATTTACCTTTCTCTAATGTTCTTCCAATCCAAGCAGCAGTAACTTCTCCAGCATGCCAAGTTCACTACTGCTGTAGTTTTTCACTAGCTGTTCCCTCTGTCTAGAATGTTCTCCCCACCGCCCCCGTAGCATTTTCCCATGCTTTGGACTTCAACCTAGATGCAACCTCAGAGAAGTCTTCTCTAACCGCTCAACCTGAAGTAGTATTTTAGGCCTTCTGTATCACCGCATTCTATTTTCATTCTAATAGTGCTTATCGCTGGTGATAGTACGCTGGCTGAATAATGGCTCCCCAAGGATTTCCAAGTCCTAACCCTCGAAACCTGTGAATGGTACCTTATATGGCAAAACGGACTCTGCAAATGTGAACAATATGTGGTCTTTTGTGATTGGTTTCTTTCACAGTATAGAGTTTTCAAGGTTCATCCATGTCGTAGCATGTATCAGTCCTTCATTCTTTGTTACTGCTGAATAGTATTCCATTGTATGGATGGACCACTTTTTTTTTAATCCATTCATTCATGGATGGACATTTGGATTGTTTCTACTCTTTGGCTACTGTGAATAGTATTGCCGTGAACATTTGTGTATAAGTTTTTGTGTGGCTGTACATTTTCATTTCTCTTAGATACATACCTAGGAGTAGATTTGCTAGGTCATATGGTCATTCTGTGCTTGACATTTTTAAGAACTTCCAAACTGTTTTCCAAAGTGGCTGTGTTATTTTACATTTCCACCAGGGTTCCAATTTTCCCACATCTTTGCCAGCACTTCTTATTGTCTATCTTTTTGATGATAGCCATCCCACCGGGTGTGAATTGGTGTCTCATAGTGGTTTGATTTGCGTTTCCTTAGTGGCTAAGGATGTTGAGCATCATTTCATGCATTTACTGTGTATCATTTTTGGAGAAATGCCTGTTTAGATCCTTGGTCGATTTTTAAATTTTGTTATTTTAATCTTTTGATTATGAGTTGTCAGAGTTCTTTATATATTCTGGATATAAATCCCTTATCCGATATACAATTTACAATTTTCTCCCCCATTCTGTGGATTGTCCTTTCACTTCCTTGATGGTGTCCTTTAAAGCACGAACATTTTTGAGTCTTATTTATCTATTTTTTTTCTTCTGTTGCTAGTGATTTTCGTGTCATATCTAAGAAACCACTACCTAACCCAAAGTCACAAAGATATTTTCTTCTAAGAGTTTTATAGTCTTAGCTCTTTTATTTAGGTCTATGATTCAGTTTGTGTTAATTTTGGGGTATAGAGTAAGAAAGAAGTCTAACCACATCCTTAGCCTGTGGATATCCAGTGGTTTCAGCACCAGTTGTTGAAAAGATTCTTTCCCCCATTGGATTGTCTTGGCACCCTTGTCAAAAATAAATTGACCATAAAGGTGAGGATTTGTTTCTGGACTTTCAGTTCTGTTCAGTTGCTCTATATGTCTATCCTGCCACTTCACTGTTATATTGTCTTGATTACTGTAGCTTTGTAGTAAGTTTTAAAATTGGGAAGTGTGAGTCCTCCACCCTTGTTCATCTGTTTAAAGATTGCTTTGGCTACTCTGGCATGCCTTGTATTTCCATATTTTAGGACGTGCTTGTTAATTTATGAGGAAAAGCATCTGAGATTTTGATAAGGATTTTACTGAATCTGTGGATGAATTTGGGAAGTATTGCTATCTTAATAATAGCAAGATTTTTTGATCCATGAATATGGAATGTCCTTCCATTTATTTAGGTCTTCTTTCATTTGTTTAAAAAATGTGCAGTTTTTTAGAGTATAAGTTTTATACTTCTTCTGTTCAATTTATTCTTAACTATTTTATCTTTTTCATGCTATTGCAAGTGGAATCATTTTCTTATTTTCATATTGTTCGTTGTGAGTGTATAGAAGTAGAGTTGATTTTTGTATCTTGACCTTGTAACTTGCAACATTGCTAAACTTCTTTATTCTAATAGTTATCAGATTGAGGAAGTTCCCTTCAATTCCCAGTTTATTGAGTGTATTATCATGAAGTCGTATTGGATTTTTACACTGCTTTTGCTGTGTCCCTTGAGATGATTATGTGTTTTTTGTCCTTTATTCTATTGATTTGGTATATTACAATGGTTGATTTTTGTATATTAAATCAACTTTGCACTCCTGCATTAAATTCCACTTAGTAATTGTGTATAATCCTTTTTATTATTGCTGGATTCAGTTTGCTAGTATTTTGTTGATGACTCTTATATCTATATTCATAAGGGATATTGGTCTGTTGTTCTCTTGTGACGCCTTTGGTTTTGATTTAGGATAATACTGACCCTGTAGAAGTGTTGGAGAGTGTTTCCTCATCTTCTGTTTTGGGGAAGAGTTTATGAAGAATTGGGGTTTATTTTTCTTTAAATGTTTAGTAGAATTCACCAGTGAAACCATTTAGGTTTGAACTTTGCTTTGTGGAAACTTTTTAGATTACTAATCCAATGTCTTGCTGTAGGTCTTTCAGTTTCTTTTTGAGAGTGCTATTTCCTATGGTTTCTATTCCTTCATCTCGTTAATCATTGATAATATTATTTTATTGTCGCTACCAGATAGCTCTGTGTGGTTTTTGTTTGTTTTATTTTGTTTGGTTGTTTGTTGTTTCATTCAGCCACAGTTGTGTCTCCTGATTTTCTATCATGGTGGATCACATCATTTCATTTTTTATTATGAGGTCATCTTCAGTGGTGATCCATGTAAGAACCCCATGTGGCCTGGGTTGTAAAGTATCCCTCCAGACTGCTTTTGCACTTGTTCCTGCCAGTCACTCCAAAGAGCTTATCAAGGGAGAGTGTAAAATTCAGACTCTGCACCTGCTCCATCTCACAGGTTTGGTGGGTGAATTTCTCTTAGGATATTATTTTCTTCTACTAAAGACCCCAGTTCAGTCAAACTCCTTTGTCCTCCCACTTGGCCAAAAAGCATTTTCTAGTGCCTCTTACTGGCATGGAGTCTTCTGAGGGCCCCATCTGCATGACTGGGCCTTAGTGTTCATTCTCCATCTTACTCAGGTCACCAGTCCTTATATAGGTGAAACACATAACATTTGAAACACCTGACCATTTGGGCCCATTTTCAACTCGCATACTCCCTCCTACACCCCCAAGGCTGCCGTACCATCTCTTCCATGGCTTGATTTTCTTCCCTTTGTGTTTTTGGTACCTGATATGTTTCTTTTTTTTTCCTTACAAACTCAACTATGTGTTAAAATATTTTTGTCACATTTTATCCATAATTTTAAGTACTTGTAACTGGAGGAATCCTGGGCCTCCAGTCTACCAGAAGCCTGAAAGGGCCTTTGTAGTTTCCCTTCGAGACTGCTCATGGAGCGATAAGTTCTGGGCTAGGAGACCAGGTATCGTGTTCCAGTTGGCCTCTGTTGGTATGTAGGGCTCGGCGAGGCATTTTTCACTTTTTCGTCTCAGTTTCTTCACCCCTGAACTAGGGTAGCTGGTCTTCAAGTTACTTTTAGTTCTAAAATTGTCTGAAAAAAAATATTTTTTAAACTTCTGTCCACAGCACTGATTCTGAAGCCTTTCTTTTTCTCTAGGTGCAGGTTGGCCTCTGTGAAGAGAGTCTATTAGCCAGAGGCCAAGATAACCCGAACATTCTTTACTTTTCCAAGGACAGAAAGGGAGAGAGACACTGGACTGTTGTCCTGAAAACTCTGGTGGTTTGGCTTCATGGGAAATAGTCGATTTATGGACGTGGATCTGCCTGGCCCATCTTCCTTTGCTTTGTCTTGATTTTTTCATGGGAAAACATCAGCAGAGAAAGTACTAGACTTTCTTTGCCTAAGCAGATTTGTTTTCTGTATTTAGCAAATTCCAAATACCAAGCGCATCTGCAAATTTCCTCTTCATAGGACTTAAATCCTTGCACAATGTGCCCAGTATTTTTTCTTTATACAAAAGCACAGTAACTTCTGGAACAATTTTACCTTCAGTTGGGGCTTTTTCTGAGAGGGAAGCCTTGGAAAAGAGGCTTTTACAGAAATCTATTGAGCCAGACAAACAATTCTCATTCCTTGCGTATTATGGCTGTCACACCTATGAAGGAAGAAGGAAACAACTGGATTGTCAAGCAGTTCCCCAAAGTGAACAGCAGGGGGTACTAAGGGGGTGGAATATAATGGAATACTCTTTCCATTAGGACTGTTTAACTTTCAACATTTTCTCTTTCAGGGAGAGCAAAGGCCTGCTTCTGATGAACCTTTTGGTCTGCGCTGGGCCTTGTCACACACCTGTGTTTGTGTCCATGCAGCTGGCAGGTGCCACTTCACTTCATGGGCCCCTTCAACATTGGGCCCTGGCATTTCCAGTGAATTTGTTTCCAGAGCAGCTCAGACCTTCGCTAACCTTTCCCTCTGTCTATAACTGTGCCTCCGCTCTGCCTATGAATTTCCACGGACCTATGAGAGCAATAAACGATGAGAGAACGCAACTGTTTCACTAAAAGGGGAAGCAGTAGCCCCGTGGATCTTGAAATTCAGCATAAAACGAAAATTTCCATTAGGCAAATGCACACAATTATAAATAATTAAGCAAAAACCTTAAGTAGTAATTTATATGTTTCTTTAAAAATGTCCCCAACATATTGACATTGACCAAGAAGCACAAGAAGGCTTAAGAATCAATGGAAACTCTGCTGAGTAGGAAAGGCAGACTTCACTACTTAAGCCGGTTATAATATCCCATTAGTATCTGATCACTATAAAACTTTTAGCATGCATTTGGCTATGATGTCAGGCAGTGTTCTGGGCACGGGAGTAGGAATCACGCATTCATGGGGGAAAGCTTCACTATTTTAATGGTGTTCGATAGGATGCACTCACCAATTAAAAGCATGCATTCTATGCATTATTTGCTGTATTTAGAGATATTTGAAGTCTGTATTTGCTAAAGCCTTGGTAAGGCAACAAGCAGGCAGGCGTATGACTGCAGGTACCCAACCCCTTTTTTCTATTATGGGGGCTGGAGAGCAAAAAACTGGATTTTTCTGGTCTCACTTGTAGTTAGGAGTGGCAAAATAGACACAGTTCTGGTCAAAGAGATAAAATAAACAAAGATCTGCTGAGAAGGTAAAAGGCAAAAAGGTTGGGCTTCAGGCAGCCATTTGCTTGGCCCCTGATAACTCCCTAGGAAGCAGACATAATGTCTATGCAAGAAGTAGCTGCCATCTTGCAAGCTCAAAGCAGCCCACAAGACTGGAATGAACAAACTGAGATTGGGGAGTGGACAGAGAGAGAATGCCCCCACCCCACCCTGCCCCAGCATCAGTAAGCACTGAGTTTTCTGTTCTTTGCAGCTGAAAGCCTTCCTAAGTGACATATATTGTTATTAAAATTGGGGCGAATTTGAGATTGTGTTGAAGTCAACACACAACCAGAATGAATCTTCAAATGAAAAATCCAAATAGTGAGAAAGGGCTTTTTGAAATGTTATACATTTAAATTTCTTCATTTGGGGGACGACCATATTTTGGAGATAAAACAAAAAGACCCATGTACTGCCAAATAACAATATAATTATGGAGACCAAAGCGAGAATGTTATTCAAATTGGGAATCTCCTGGGAAATCCCCCGTCGTCTGAGTTTATATCTTTAGGCCACTCTCTAAAAGCACTTTTATGTTACTTTCCTCAAAGAACATAATTCTACACCCAGTTTTCCAAGAAATACATTTCTGAATCATTTTTCCAAACCTTGTAAAAACGTTGTAAAGATTAATCATCCACTTTGCTTTTGAGACAGTTATTTTTCCCACAGAAAAACAACAACGACAACACCCCAGGGGTCCCGCAAATAGGAACGTATTCCTGCATTATTATTAGTAAAATGGTAACCCATCTCTGGGGCTGTAATTGAGTTCATAAGTCTTGGAAGATCTCTCCTGTAGCAGCCGGCTTTCTTCCAAACACAGAAGGAGATGAATTTTGCCACAGAATGTCACTCGGAGCTCCCCAGGTTGTGAAACATTTGGGTATTTGATGTTAAACAGACAAAATATTTGCGTGTATTTCCTCCTCCTCTGATTGAGCTGGTTGTTGGGTTATGAGCAGACTCTTGAGTGTAGACTCAGTGGATTCTTCCTCCGTGTAAAACAGCAGCTGGAAGAAAGAAACATTTGTGCCTTGTAATGTTTCCAGGCCTTGGGAAACCAGACCTCGATATCAGAGTAGCTCTACGTTCCTGGGGCGTGTCCCCTTTGTGACTTGGTGACAGGGGTCTCCTCTGCCATTGAAACGGGATAGGACTTGACGACAGGGTGCCTGGCATAGTGGGAAGGGCATTGTACCATATGTCTTGTGAATTTCGGTTCTATCTCAGTGGTAACAACTGAGCAAGTCACATCATGTCCCTGGACCGCCATGTCCTGATCAGTAGGCATGGGGGTGGACAGTACTCCTGATGAGCCGGAGGGCACTAAGGGCCCTGCTTTCCCTTGTGGCATTTCTCCAGCAATGCAGCTACCTGGCCAGGGCCCCCTCCCCCTTGGAATACACAGGAATGAGAAGCAGCTGTGCAGGCCAGTGGTCATCCTGCTCCTGGGGCCGCTGGCCAGGAGGAGACTCGGGGAAGCTGGGGCTGCCTTAGTGGAGGCTAAGGGAAAATCATGGGTCCACATGCTGAGGCTGCAGCCTGCTCCCCACTTCTCCCCTTTCCTGGCTGCCTTTGATCTCCAGATCACTCCATTTCACTGTCAACAGAGACTGCAGCTGTCAGTGAGATCTGCTGGCCTGCTCTCTCACCTTCACCTTTAGGCTCCGAGCCTGGTTGGTAAAGTCACATGGAAATTCCACATCCCTCACAGGTTGTGCAACTACTGTGTGTGTGCATTTCAAGTTTTATCACCATCATCCTTATCATCATCACTATGTTTTGCAGAGTGAACACTTCTTTTTGTTTCTGGCCCACCTGGATCTAGCCATTTCTGAAGCCAGGGTCTTTTCTTTTTTTTTTCTTTTTTTAAATAAGATTTATTTATTTCTCATCCCTCCCCCCACCCCTTGGCAACCATCAGATTATTCTCTATAACACTTCTTGATTTGTTATTTTTTTGGGTGACCCACCCAATGGGAATCACTGATATTAGAGAAGGGGACAGCCATAATGGTCCAGGTGACCAGGCTGAAAAAACACTGTTCTTGGGTCATCAATGGCTCCCAGGCCACCATTTGGACAAAACTGCTTTGGAGGAAGCTGGGGACATGCTGTTGGAATTTGGGCCCACACTTCAGAGATCTCAGTTACCTGCTAGATTGTGTCCGACCTGGTTTTGCCATCTCTCCATGGAATCCCCCTCTCCCGTCTCTGCCTTTTGAAATCATTGCTCTGGGCCTGATTTTTGCCACCTGTGCCACCAGACAATAAGCAACCACCCCAACTGTGAATTGCTTGCTGTGTGTCTTTGGACAAGACACTTCCCCACGTTGAGCACCTTTTCTTATTTGAGAAATGAGAATGAGATGCTGTGAGATTTACATACTTGGCATTGATGGAGGCTGCTGCCAGAGGCTGAGTGAGGGGTGGGGCTCTGAGATGCCCCTTGACTGACATTCCTTACGTCGGCAGCCATAGCTCATCTGTAGGGTTGCACTCCAGCTTAGTTCTCCAACAACTGGGTCCTTCCTGGGAGTCAGATTCTTGCCTGCTTGGGTGGGTAAAGTCATGACTCACCTCGACTTGCAGTTCACCCTTGAGTCATATCGATCAGGAAGCCCCACGGATGTGACATCATCAGTAAACACCACCAGTCACAGGTATGGAGGCTGTTCTGTTTGCCCTGCAGATAAATGCCACCCCCTGTCTGAGCCTGTGCCAGGAGGGTAAAGGACACCAAGGCTGTGGGTGTTAACTTTAGGTCATGATGTGCCTGTGAAGGGACCTGAGCACTTCAGGGTGGGAAAAATCCTCAGGGGCCATCCTGTCATTTTGCTACAGCAACTGGGGGTGGGGAGCAGTGCGTCCTTGCTTGATGCAGGGAAATGACGCCCAGTGACAGCTGCTCTGTTGGCTACTTTGCTACTCTGAGGCTGGGCATGGTCTCCCCCAGGTTGCTGTTTTTCAGAGCCCAACAAGACAGTCCCCTAATACTCTGCTCCTGTCCATATATGTCTCAGCTAAAAGATGGTGGACCCTTGAGGGCAGGGTCGGCCCCTTGCTCCATGCCTGCCTCCATCACTGCAGAGACAATGTCAACTGACCTTCTCCGTGTAAATGGAGGGCCTACTAGGACTGGAGGTTACCATTTTCTTCGGGGTCATGTAATTCTTGCTTATGATAATACTGCTGGACCCTCGGCTCTGGCCCACCCCGGCCACCTGGCTGGTATGGCAGGTGCCTCTTGGTCCCTTCACGGCTCTCCCAGGGCCAGGCTGATGAGGCATAGGATTTGTCACGTGCCCTGTGAGCCCTACTGGAGCCTGAGGTGGATGGAAGATCAGGAATACTGAGGTGTCTTTATTTAAATATTTGATATTTTGTTCACCCTGGACCGTTTTTTTTTTTTTTTTGCACTAATTTTGATTTTCCTAAAATGTTGCATTAAGATATCTTGATGACCAAGTCATTTGGCGCTCCCTTCAGTCTTGTGTGAATCAACTGCCTTCCTCACTTCACTTGTCCAGTCTTGTTCCTTCTGAATGAGCACCAGTTGCCATCCGAGAACCAGAGAGGTGTGGCCAGACAGAGGAGATGACAGCCCCAGGCAGCCCAGCCCTGAAGTTCCACCCTGCCCTGCAGGGAAGAACAAAAGGCCTGTCTTACTCTCTGGTTTGCATAGACTTGGAACCCCGTAAACCTTCCTGAGTGCCAGCTGCCACCTGGGACTCAGGAGTGCCAGGTGTGTGCCAGCCACCCAGACTGGCCGCTGTGACCACTAGATGGCGCACTGGCTGCACAGGTGAGCCTGGCACATCTCCCCTTAGTGATTCCAGTTTTTGTGAGTCGCTAGCCAGTGTGGAGAGCATCTGTTCATTTGATCCCCACCGCAGGCCCAATGCATAGATGAGGAAACTGAGGCATAGATGCATAGATGAGGAAACGGAGAGGAGAAGTGACTCACCTGTTATCCTTTAGTCCTTAATTAATATTGGTGTGCGTTGTGGCATTATACCTGACATACCTCAAAACCCCATCTTCTGGAATCAGTTGTTCTTAATGTGTTTTAAAGGTAACTTTGACAACCTGGTGAAAGCTACAGGACAGGACCTCTTCTTGGAAAAAGTTTGCAAATAATGTCACGAGCTTCAAGACAACACAGGAATAGATTAAGAAACTCTTTCTTACATGTTTACGGTATAATGTGTTTGATTTGGGGTTTTTACTTCACTGCTAAGTTTCTGTCCCGGCTATGAATTTACCCATGTAATCCATCCACTCATTCAAGAAATATTTATTGAGCATCTGTATGTACCATGCACTAGTCTAAGTGCTAGAGATACTTGCCTTTGTGAAGTTTACGTTCTAGACTTGGAAGGCACATAATAAAAATTGGCAATGTTGTATTCACCATTAGTGCCTTGTATCATTAGTTCTCTAAATAGTTCCAGTTGTCCCCCTTTTGGGTGGATGGTAGGACTTTACTTCCTGGTCTTCTTGTGGTTGGGTGAAACCATTGGCCAGTTCTGTCCAGTGAATTGTGAGAAGTGATGCATTACTTCTGGGCCACAGCATTTAATAGCCGGTGTGAGACCCTCCAGAGCTTTCCCTCTGCCCCCTGATGTGGAGACCGGAACCGTTTCAGACAGGAGCTGTACAGTCAGCCTGGGTCCCTGACACATGTAGCACGAGTGAGAAATCAATATTTTTTAAAAAGTCACTGAGATTTTGGGGTGTTTGTTAATTGCAGCATAACCTGGCCGATTCTGACTGATGCAATAGTAAATAAGTTATATAATGTATTTATATAGGTTGTCAGAAGGAAACTAGAGACACAAGGAAAAGAAAAGTTTGAGCAGGATAAGCAGTATTGGAAGCAGGGGGTGGCAGGTGGGGGAGAAGGAAAATGGGACTTTAAATACGGCAATCAAGACGGGGTTCACTGAGAAAGTTACCTTTGAAAAGGAAGCAAACTGTGTAGCTATCTGGGGAAAAGCGTGTCCCAGGCAAGGGGAACAGCCAGGACAAAGGCCGGAGGCATATCTGATGGGTTCACGGAGCAGCAAAGGGGGGATGTGACTGAAGCAACGTGTGGGGTGAGGTCAGAGAGGTAACAGGGCCTCATTATGTGGAGCCTTGTCACCAGGTACGACTTCGCCATGTCTTCTGGGTAGAAGAGGAAGCCCTCCCAGGGATTTGAGCCCAGGTCACAACATGATTTCCATTTGCACAGGATTGGTCTGGCCTCTAGGCTGACTAGACAGTGAGTGACGGGGGGCCGGGGGGGCAGGATGGAAGTGGGGAGGCCTATTAAGACACTATCAGTGGCTCACGTGGGGCGGTGACCACAGAGGTGGTGAGAAGTGGTCAGATGGGAAGATCCTGGATGTGATTTGAAGATGAAACCATGAAACTGGATGGGGGATGGGGAGGGATCCTAGACTTTGGCCTCATCAAAAAGAGGGACAGAACTGCCATCGACTGAGGGTGGGAGAGGTTGCAGATGGAGTATATTTTTAGGGGAAGAGCAGGAGTTTGGGCCATGTTGAGTTTTAAATGTCTATTAGAGCCCAAATGGAGATGTGTGGGAAGCAATGGTTATATAAGCCAGGAGTTGGGAGAACACAAATTTGGGAGTCATTGATTGAAAAATGGTGTCCACAATTTAATGTCTTAAAAAACTTTGGTTGGTTATAAAGAGAAACTTTGAAGTGCACCATTATACACAGGACTGTAGACAGGACTGTGGTTAGCTCACTGTCACTTTTGATGGCATCAGGAAGTGATTCTGTTCTCGTTGTTATAGGAATGTCAAGGATATGAGCAGCATACAATGCTCCCTCCATCCCAATAACGTTCCTGTTTTGCTAAGTCCTGGGAAAAGCTCTGCTTTTCCTGAGGAACTGATGTGCTTCCTCTTTTCCCAAAATGGAAATCATAAAAAGATTGTGTCTCTTTTCTCTTTAGCTGCTAGGGAGCTCAGATCCAAATCTGAAATTCAACTATCATACATTAACCACTTGGGTCGGCAGAGCCTGCATATTTGTATTTTTATTTTCCCTCATCTCGACTTCCTACTTTTAATTCCCAGTCTTAGTTTTTTAAGTTTTATTTTATCATATGTATTCTTCCTAGAGTCATCTCAAATCTATATGGAATGTGGTAGAGTATAAAATAAATAAACATAATTGAATAAAGTTGCTTTTTAATAACAACAAAACTAATTTTTAAGCGAAAAAGATATTGAAAATTTGTCTCTAAAGTAATTTTCTATACGCGTAGTCTTATATTCCAACTGACTTTCATTATAAAATTGAAAATGTTCCTCAAGGGAAAAGGACGTCTACTCCCAAAATGTTATAAAAATCTCACTTTGAAATTGCAGCAAATATGTAAATTCACATATTTTAAAGAAAATAAGTTATAAGATACTGAGCATAATATGCAAAATAAGTCACAAAATACACATGCATAATAACTAGAGTTGTTTCTTGTTTTAGTACAAGGATTGCAAGGTTGCAGGAACAAGAATGTAAGTTTTCTTACCAGGACACGCTGCTCTGCAGGATTCCACAAACCACATTTTCCTGGAATCTACTGACGCCATTTCTCAGACCTCAGTCAGCCTCAAGTGCCTTCACTTTGCCGCATACCTAGAAGCACCTGCCTTATTAGTCCGTCAATGTTGGTTCTTCAAATCAATTTGTCTTTTAAACTTCAATTGATTTCAAGAGGAAACAGTTTAAAGGATAGATAGTAGGTGTGAATTCATAGGTTGGCTATTTTATTAATGCACATTAAAATCAATTCATCAGTATTAAAATAAAAAATGATATGGTGTATTCTCCTAAAAGCATCTCTTATGCCCCATGGGACCCATACCACAAGTGAGGGGTCCTGTCCTAGAGAGTAGCTCTGTACAGCGCAGCTCTCAGCTCAATTAAAGAGAAAGTGAGGTGAAGTGGGGACGCTTTAGCTGAAACACACCCAATAAAGTCCTGAATAGAGACCTGGAGAAAAATCTTAAGAGAGCCAGCTTGGGATGAGGACACCCTGCTGCAATGTGGTTGCCAATTGCACCTTGTTTCCGTCTAGTTTGTATCTGTTATGGTGCTTACCCAGTTTGGGCCAGCCGTAGAAATAACATCATTGGTTTCTAACAGCAAGTCTTACACCTGGCTTTTAACAGGGGTTCTCCACAGTGGTCCCTGGACCAGCAGCATCAGCATCACCTGGGAACTTGTTAGAAATGAAGATGCTTGGGTCCCACCCCAGACCTAGAGCCCTCCAGGGATTCTGATGATGCTAACATTTGAGAACCACGATCCTAGAAGCCCAGTTGTTTTTCAGTAAACAGGGCTATCAGCAAGGAGACCTGAGTCCAGATGTGTAGTCGGTTAGCTGTGACCTATTCCCAAATCGTGTCAAGCCTCAGTTTCCTCACCTGTAACATGAGAAAGGCCTGAGTCTGAGCAGAGGCTCCCAGCCCTGCCAGCACCATCAGAACCACCTGGGCAGCTTCTTAAATTCTGATGCTGCTGCACCAAAGAGTCCATACTTTATAATTCCATTTATACCAAGTTCTAGAACAGACAAAAACTGGCCTGGGACGGGAACAATTAGAACAGTGGTTGCTGGGGAAAAGGGATGGATGGATTGACTGGGAAGGGGCAGGAAGGAACTTTCTGGGGTGATGGTGCTGTTTTGTCTAGATGGGAATGTGAGTTACATAGGTGTATGCATTTGTCAAAATCTACTGAATGGTACGTTGAAGATTTGTGCATTTCATTGTATGCATAGTTTACCTCAAGAGGAAAAACAAGGACTGTAAACTCTAATTACTAATATTTCTGCTGAAGTGTTTAGGGGTGAAATGCCCTGATGTCACAACTCATTTTGAAATGCATCAAAAAATAAGGTGGCTTGTTGGATGGAGGGGTAGTTGGATTGGAATGATATGTGATAAAGTGAGTATAATAAAATGTTAATTGGATAATCCAGTTGGTGGGTATATGGGTATTTACTATAAAATTATTTAAATTTTTCATTAAGGTTGAAAAATTTTACAACGAAATTATAAAAATTTGGAGGGAATTCTGATGCTGGTACCTGATGCCCATATGTATCAAATCAAGATCTTTCCTAAATTAAAAATTCTACCACTGGAGGGAGATACATTTCTTTCTCAAGGGTAACAGTTTTTAAGCCATTCCTGTACAGATACACTGGGGAGAACGGACACATCAGGAGATTGTTGGTTTTTATTCTTGACAATGAATTTACAATGATGAGAAAAGCATGAGTTGTACCCCTGGGCTTCGTTGCCATGGCTATTGTTGTCAGAGCTGCTGCAATCCCTTAACTGCAGGCATTTGGTGTCTTGGCTGCCACCTGTTCTCCAGGTGCAAGTTTGGGGATGATGGCTACACTACTACTTGCCTCAGCCACCAGGGGGAGCTGTCGTCCCAGTAGTTGCCTGAAGCTCCCACAATATTCAAACCTCACAGCTTGAAATGATTCTGTGACCCTCTGAGGGTCATACAGTGCTATTCCTATCATGCCTTGCTTGCCTTGTTAATTCGTCACCCAGAAGGATCAAGCCTTCAACTCATGGACCCTCTTTCCAGATCTGCACGTTCTCTAATCTGACTTAACCCACCGCCTCACCCCCACCCTTCTCACCTTCTCAAACTGGACTGAGGGCACCACTCGATCTGTGGCCAGCAAACCCCCTTGAGCCTTGGGCTCCTCTGGGCAGGTTCTCCTCCCTCTTTCCTGGCTCACCGCCTTGCCTGGTGCCCTCTCTTGTGGGGGCCCTTTCTTTTATACCCTACAAACTGCAGAATCTGAGCTGGGCGGTATCCTCTACGCTTGCTATGGCTGTTTCTAAGACATTTATCTTTCTTTCTCATTTAAACCCAGCCACATCACCTGTTGTCCCTTTCGGTGACTGCCGTGAGCTGGTTTTCTGATCATTCACTAAAGATTTTTGCTCTTGGCCAACTATTTCCTCCAGCCGCCTGTCTTATTCTCAGTGGCCCATGCGGATGGCCATCTGCCCCCTGGTCTCTCACTACCTGGACTTCCGCACGTCCAACACTCTGACCCAGCCACCCCTTCCAGTGGCCACACCCAGTACCCCGCCATCATCTAGAATGAGAATGGAGATCCCAGCAGCCCCACCTCCACCCCGCTTGCTCTAGCACTTCCGCCCACTTATCCAGAGCTCCCATCATCACCTCACCTAATGACTCCCTTCCTTTCTTATTCCTGGTCCCTTACTTAACCAACTCCCTCTCCTCTCTTGCCTGCATGGTCTCCCGCTGAGCAAACCCCAGCACGGACGACACACACTGGCCGGCTCTTCTCTTCCTACACCCAGGCAGGCAACATCCGGGGGGAAAGCGCACAGTCAGCTGGACGCCCTTAACCTTAAATTCATGATCATGGACGTCAATGGGTGGGCGCCCTGTGCCGCCCGCAAGACCCCTGCTTTCCCTGTAGGCTTGCTCTCCCACTCTCTGCAACAGTGACTTCATGCGTCCTTTCTCTTCAAGCCCCCGTGATACCCCTTCTGCTTCGTGGAAGCCCACGTCTCTAACTTAATCCAGAAATTAGAAGCCAGCAGAGTGAGTTCTGTCATCTTCCTACCGCCATCTGCACACTTCTCTCCATCCCCACGGTTACAAAGGAAGAATCCTGCCTTCTCTGCGAAGCCAGCTGTCCCCTGAGCTCTGGGCCCCACCCCTTCTCCCCTACTCAAGCTTGTCACTCTTAGGTGTTTCCCTCTCTTCTTGTCAACAGAAAGCTTTCAGTGGAGTGTGGAGAACTGGCTTTTTAGTTGGGGACCCAAATTCCGCTCAGCTTCCTGTAAAGAGGCCTTTTTCTAATTGCCACCTGCCTAGAGACTGGCAGGGTACACAGTCTTTCAGGTGACGTTTGGTCCTCGGTCCTTGCATGCCCCCTCAGAGTGGCTTCCTGAAATTAATGAGTTCTGACATGGCAGCATCTCAGAGCTCTCCCAGGCATGTCCTCCTCTGACCCCCTGCCTGGTCCAATTGTCCCCACCACTGTCAGAGGAAGAAAACCTGAGACAACACACCCAGAGCAGCGGACACTCGAGGAGGCTTGCTCTCCCGGGCTTCCCCACACAGGTCTGTAAGAGAGCAGGTCCCAGGCCAGTCCGGACCCCATCATCAGTGCACCGAGAAGAGGCGCCCGTCCTAGGGGAGGGGCAGCGAGGTGGGCGGCCGCGCCACAGGATGCTGTGCGACAGTCTGGAGTCAGGGTTAGATGCACACACAGCCGCATTTGTGAAGCCGAGTGCTGCCAAAACCAGGAAGAAACCCCAGGAAGCCCACAGCGCGTGGCCATAGTGTACATGAAAAGACCTGCACACAAACAAAGGCACAGATTTGAAAAACACGTTGAAATACCAGTGTCCATGTGAACCCATCAGAATGGTTCTCTGGGGAAGGAGGGAAATGGGATAACTGGGATCAATCAGACTGACAGACAGACTGGTGGGGTCTCGCATGGGACATGCTCCTGGGCTGAGAAGTGTGATGCACTCAGCCGGCTCACCTGAGCCCCACCCTTCCTGTCTAACCCAGCGAGGTGACCTCACCTATGATTCCCGCTCCAAGGCTCCCCTGTGAAGGCCCACCGTAGGTGCAGCTTACAGACCCACCCTTTCCTGGGCCTCACAGTTCTGTGGAAACAATCTTCTGTCGGTAAAAGCTAAGAGGTTACTGAGGTCCCAACCACTGAAAGAAAAGCCTCCAGGACACTCTCACCTGTTGGTACATTTCCCTATTTTCAGTGACATTCAGGACCTAGGTCTGGCCCCCAAATCCCTGGGGTCTGGGTGGCCCAGTCTTGGGGAGCCAGATGGGCTTGTGTGAACTAGAAGGTGGGGACACCCCAGGGAGAAGGGCTTTGGCCGACCTGCCTGTGACTTGGGCAAACTAAGACATATCATATCCCTCCTTCTTAACCACCTTGACCTGGAAATGACCCACCTCACTTCGTTTCACATGCTATTAAGGAGAATTGGCCACATGGTATTCAGATTATTTTTGTGTAACAAACCACACCGAAATAGTGGCTTAAAACAACAATTTAATCATTTTTTCTCTCATGAATGCTGGGGTTGGGCTCAGCTGTGTGGCTCTTGCTCAGGGGTCCCCTGCACGGCTGCAGTGTCACAGGCTGGGGTCATCGCAAAGGTTTCCTTACTCACATGTCTGTGCAGGGACCTGGAAGGCTCACCTGGGGGCCCCCATGTGCCTCTTTCTCATGTGGTCTCTCTAGCATCGCAGCTCAGGGCAGCCAAACTGACACAAGACGAATTAAACTGTCTTTCCTGGCTACTGATTGCTTGTGGAGGGCGCTGATTCTGAGATGTGGGAAATGCCTTCTTTCACATCTAGAACAAGCTAGGAGATATTTTACCAGTAAGTTTTCCTATGGACCAGGCAGATGGGATCATTTATTTACAAATGCCTCCCACTAGCATGGAATCAGCTATAGATGATGCTTCTGGAGACAGAGGCCTGCTCAGGGCCCATGAGCCCACCTTCCATCCGACCTCGAAACCAACAGGAAGCCAAAGCTCCTAAGATGTTAAAAGAAACCCAGGTCGGCCATAACCTCTGTTTACAGCATTCTGGGGGCTGAGGGACCAGCTGTGGAAATGGAGGTTGCCAAAGGAACCAAGCAGTTATTATTCTGGTTTTTTTTTTTTTCTTTACCTGGAAATGAGAAATCACCGTGGACAGATGAATCATAAACGGCATTGACCACGAGGCCTCCGGCCGGAAGGATTACTGAGGCCGCGGAGGGGGTGGCTGACCCTCGGGGGCAATTTCTCTTCCTGGCTGGGACTGCGGCTTGCTTGGTGTGAAAGCTTTATTTCTTCTCTCAGGTTTCCTTTCTCACACATTTCCGACCTTGCCCACCTCTCATTTCTTCCCAGGCATCACTCACATTCTCATTTCTGATTCTTTCTCACTCTTACTGCTCTCTTTCCTTTTTAAAAAATTTATTTCTCAATCCACCCACTTCATTTCTGCATCCTGGGATTGTTTACCAATGCAACAAAATGCTAATATTGTATAAAACATTCCAGAAAGTGCCAGTACACAGAGAAAAAGACACCCACCCTGCTCCTTGGCAGCCCCAGGAGATGTGTCTGGAGGAAAGTGGGCCAGGCTCTGGAGATCCGGGGTGTCCAGGTGCCAGGGGAAGCTCCAAGATGAGGTGCGCTTGCTCAGCTGGAGGCAGAGTCCACAGGGCAGGGGTCCAGAGAGCACCCAGGGGCTCGGCGGGGGAACCGCTGGTTAACACTGGACCCCTTTCCTGGGGAGCTCAGGTGGGGAGAGGTGGGAAAACAGCACTTTGAAGAAACATGGGTGAGAGAAGGGCGTGGGAACAGAGTAGGGCCAAATATGCTGGGGGCAGCCCATACCTGAGGCCTGGGAGCTGTTCTAAGCCCCTCTGCAGTGCTGTTCTTTTCTCCCTCACTCGACCTGAGCCTTGGTGGGAAGGGTGGGGTGGCTCAGTGGGTGGGGTGCAGACATCGGAGAAACTTCCTGGGGCCTTTTCCCTCCCACTTGATAGGTCACCTACCAAGGGTTAGTGCTCACTCTTCAAGGATAATTCATTCATCAGTCTGGGTTCGAATCCTGCCTCCCCACTTACAAGCTGTGTGGCTTTGGGAAAGTTACTTAAACTCTCTGTGCCTCAGTTTCCTCATCTGTTAAATATCTTATTCATGAAGGTTAAATGAGGTAATATTTGTAAAGCACTTGGCAGAGTGCCTGGCATACAGTAAGCACAGTGTGTGTTTTTGTTCAGTAAAAATAATCTGTTCTAGGTGCTGAGAATATAGGGGTCTTCCTGACCCATTGCTAACCTAAAAATAAAAGGCCACAGTGAGAGGCAACAAGCATTTATTTGAAATTCAAAAGAACAGCTATTTGGGAAGCACTGATTTGGGCAGAAACACAAATAGTGTTCCCATTAGGAGATAAAGACAAGGGGTGTTTATGAGAAAGGGAAGGGGAACAATTACAATAGAAGGAAGGCGTTTCTAATGGTGCAGAAAAGCTAACATAGTGATGTTTATTCTAAAGAATGTTTTTAATTTTCAGTCTGGTTGTCTTCAGCCTGATAGTCGTAATATCTGCTTTCTTGTTATCCTTGCAAACAGTTCTTTGGGGCACAAGGTTGCTTTAGGCCCAGTGCAAAGGTTATTGTGTCCTGTTTTAATATTCCAGAGGTTTGGGGCATAAGCTGTGCAAGGCAGTTCCTCTGGGATGGCAGTTTCCACTCCATTTTGAAGTGGCTCAGTTAATTTTATTATGACTATTTTTTTTACAATATTATGTTTTTCATTTTGGAACCTTCACGTGGGGGGTAGAGACAAATAATCCACATGTGACCAAATAATAATGTAAAGACAGTGTCATGAGGAAAATTAAACCAGCAACAGGATAGAGGGTAAGTGGTGGGTGGAGGAGTGTTATTTTAAACAAGGAAATTAAGAAAGTTCTTCCAGGGGTGGGGGCCTCTTGATGGAGACCTAACTGATGACCAGAATCAGCCGTGGAAAGGTTTGGATTCCAGGCAGCGGGAACGGCAGGTACAAAGGGCTGGTGCATTGGAAGCAAAGGGAGCAGGGGTGGCTGGAGCCTGGGGGACGATGGGAGAAGTTGTGTGAATGCGGATGGAGGGAGCAGGCCCAGGTCCTGTGGGGGGCTTTTGACGTTCTTTTCTAATTGTAGTAAGAAACTGATTTAGTTTCCTAGGGCTGCGCCAATGAAGTACCACAAACTTGTACTTAAAACAGAAATATCTTCTCTCATAGTGCTGGAGGCCAGAAGTCCAAAGTCATGTTGTCAAGGCCATGGTCCCTCCAGAGACGCAAGGGGAGGCTCCCACCTGCCTCTTCCAGCTCCCGGAGCCCCAGGTGTTCCCTGGCTTGTGGCTGCGTCACTCCAAACCGTCTCCATCTTCCCATGGGCAACTCTCTGTGTGTCTCTGTGTTGTCCTCTTACAAGGACACCCACCAATGGATTTAGGGCCCATTCTAAGTCCAACATGATAGCATCTCTAGATCCTTAACTTAATTACATCTGCAAAGATCCTATTTCCGAATAAGGTAACATTCACAAGTCCTGTGGGTTAGGACTTGGACATATCTTTTTAGGGGACACAATTCAACTCACTGCAGAGCCCACTGGTAGTTTCAGCAGAGGAATGGTATGGTCTGACTTATGGTGTCCCAGGATCATGCTGGTGACAGTAAGGAGACTAGACCGAAGGTGGGGAGACAATTTGAAAGGCCGTTACAGGCAGCTGCACCAGAGATGATGGGTGAGAAAGAAAAAAGGCATTTTCCTGTCGGATACAAACAATTTCATGGATCGCCAACCTCAGATAAGGCCACTCGGTGACCACGATGAATCAAGATCACAACAAGAACCCTCTGAAATCATGTCTGAACACAGACAAAACCCGGACATTGTCCAAACCACGAAATTAACCAAACATCCCTTATCCTGGCTAACATGACTCCTTTTCGTTTTTTAAGTCAATCACGGTTCTAGCCTTGCTCTACCCTTTTCACCTTCTAGATAAGAACGATTAAGGTGCCCAATCAGAGCATTACCCCCGATTCCTGATAGCATCCAACCCAGAACAAAGCCTTGCTTCCTAGAGCCCTGCCCCGCAAATCATACCGCAGAGGCCCCAATCCTGTAACGGGCCCTACCTGGGACGCCCCCATTGTGCATGTGGGTTCACTCTTGTCACTCAGGGCCCTGCACTTAGAAGGGCCCCATGCTCCGCTTAGTGCTGTGCTGCCACCATATTGAATTCTTAATAATGTTTGAACAAGGGGCTCTGTATGTTCATTTTTCACTGGGCCCTGCAAATTCTGTAGCCGGCTCTGCTCAAGAGCATTGACAATAGCTAATGCCAGGGTCACTGTGTTGGAGGGTGTGACAGGTGGGTGGACTCAGGACTTTTTGGCCGGGATGTGCAGAACTGGTTGCCAGTTTGGATTTGGGTGGGAGATTGCAAGGAAGAAACAGAGGAATCCTGAATTTGGGGCTGTGAGCTTGTGTGGGGAGTGCCCTTTATCAAAATGGGAAATACTGGGCAGCAAGTCAAAGTTTTAGAATGGGAGGGAGGAGTCAAGAGTCTCAATTTGGTGAAAATATACTTATCACCCATTAGCAAGTAGACATGGAGTGTGACATTTTTAAAAAATGGAGATTCAATATTGTACGACAGTTTTGTAAGATAGTACCATGGGTCAGGGGAGAATTGAGTAAAGGGTACACAGGATCTCTCCATGTTATTTCTTACAACTACATGTGAATGTACAATTATCTCAAAATTAAATGTTTAATTAAAAAAAATGGTGACCCAGAAAATCAGGACGTGAATGGAATGGTAGGAGTCTCCAGGTGGGTGTTACTCATTTGTATTCCTCAGCTCTTAAATGTGCAAGGAGTTTGGGGGCCACTCATGCAGGTGGTCACAGCCCAGTGAAGCGTCCGTGCACGACGCCTGAGGGGACAAGGGTAGCAGCTGTGACCCTGAGTGTCCTTCCCAGCGTTCTCGAGTTGGGAGCCAATGGGGTCAATGGTGGCTCATCTCTCTGAGGCCCTGCCAAGTGATGGGGGTGAACTTGACCGTGGAAAGTCCTATGAGGAAGCAGGGGGACAGGCCTAGGGTGCTTTGGGCCTGGAGACCAAGAGAAGCAGTGGAGGCCAGATGACTTCTGTTGGTCCCCACTTTCATGCTTTCATTAGCTAGACTCAGCTCCCGGGGGTGGGAGCGGGGGGCGGGGAGCAGCTCATCTTGATATTTGCAGATTTATTCACGGAACTCCCCACACATCTGGATGAAAATATACAACTTGCCCCCCTAGAGGAAATAGTTAAATGAATCGCTAAAGCACAAAATGTTCCTGTAAAATTGCTTCCATATTTTATCAGACGCAGATGAGCATGAATTATTTGAAGCCAACAGGAGGGTTTGCAGATTTGGTTCCTGCCTTTCCATAAACAACTGTTCTGTGCCCAGATCATTATGGAAAGCCTTTAATAACAGCTTGGCTTGTGAGGGGACCACTGACTAACCCATTCACCCCTCTACCCAGCTAACATTTTGGGGCACCAACTGTATGCCAGGTAATGCAAGCTAAATTGTAGCTGCAGGTATCATTCTTGACCTACCTTCAAAAGACACCATCAGGTGAGATGAGCCGATTTGGGGTTTCACTGTCATAGGAGGACATCTTTTTTGGGGGGAGGCTTCCTTTCACGTATCTCAGGGAGCCACTGGCCACAGAGAAGAAGGTACATTTTCATACACTTCTCCATGGTTGGGAATGCTACTTAACGTCAAATTCCTCTTCCTTAAAATCTCATTTGTGCCAAGGTGTGAAATTTCTTGGGGAGAAAAATGGACACAGTCATGCAAAACTGGCTTTCAAGTTGAACAGATTTACTGGTTTGTCATACTCTGTGTGGCTCTGCCATATTGATCCCAGCTGAGCATCTGCAGGGGTCTGGTTTCCACTCAGAATGCCTCAGAATGCTTTTCCTGAAGAAGTCTCCCTTGAAGCAGAGCTCACACCCCCAGGATGTCAGCTTCCTGTGCCCCTGACAGCCCTAGAAGCTGTGAGTCAGTCTCTGCTGAGCCACAGCACCCATCCCCAGCTCAGACCAAGGCTGGCAGAGACAAACTCCTCTGCTCACTCACCTCCTCTCTCTGGAGGCAGAGGGAGCATTGTCAAAGAGTCCCCAATCTCTCAAGTTTCCAGTGACATTACCAGCCATACTGTTATGCATAGCTTCCAAACTGGGGGGAAGGAAAAATAAATGATGTTTATTGTCTCATCCCCAGCTCCCCCAACCCCATGCTGGTGGACTTGAGCAAGAGAGTCCCCTTTGCCCCCAATTTGTGGGCAGAGAAACAGCTCAGCAAGTCCAATAACGTGTCCAAGGTTACCCACTGAGTTGTGGAGATTGGATTTGAACTTGCTATACTGCCTCTACACCACGCCTCCCCAGGCAGCAGCTGTGTGTTGACCCTTCTCCAAGGCAAAAAAAATGTGTTGTAAAAATTGTATTGAAAGCCTGTGCAAGGAGGCACCTGTGCAGGAAAGCGTGCCCTCCACCGCGTCTGTTTTCCAGTGAGGCAAGTTGTGGAGGCGAATGACCCACGAATGTCTGGAAGCATCTTCTCCCATTGGAGGACTCGGTTTATGATCAAGCTGGGTCGACACACAAACTATCCTCTTCATTCCACATAGTGAGCGCCTGGCTTGCTCAGAGATTCAGAAAACAGAGTTGGTTCGAAAGAGGAATGTAAACTAATTACTCTGGAAATCCAGAGGCCTCGGGGAGCCAGGGGGGCCGGGAGGGGGTGTTCGGTTCTTATTATCTGAGTGCTTGTCAGAAGCCCCTTTGTTTCAAACTTTTAAATTCATACTGAAAACATTCTTCAGAATGTCCGTTTTGGCAAATGGAGTAGGGTACACGTGGTTGCACCTTCAGCTGAATAACTGGGGATCTTGTAGCATTTCTGGGTCGGGATTTTACAGGTGACATCTCAGTGTGGTGCTCTGGCAATGTGTCAGAAGACCCAGGCTGGAGGTGAGCTCTGCAACCGACAGGTTGTGTGACATCAGGGAGGTCGCAATGGTGCTGAGCCATCACTCCTTCCTCTGTAACAGTGGAAGAGAGGAGCCTGTGCTTTACGGATGGTCCCAGGGCCTTGATAACACTTACACTGAATGAGATAACACTTACCTTTCTTTCAGATCACTGTGCAAACATGAATTGCTCTCATCAACCAGGTGGTCGGGTATCAAAGAACACGGGACCAAATGTCTTCTTAGACCCAGGTGAGGCTTGTCACTTAGTCAGGGTTCTGCAGAGAAACAGAACCAAGAGGAGAGATGTTAAATTATATAGGTGTATTACAAGGAATTGGCTCATGTAATTATGGAGGCTGAGAAGTCCCACAATCTGCCATCCGCAAGCTGGAGACCCAGGCCAGCAGGTGCTACAGAAGAAGATGAACGAGATAGTCCACTGAGACACGGGAAAAAGGGGTGAGTTCCTCCCTCCTCTGCTTTTGTTCAATTCTGGCCTCAATGGATCGGATGAAGCCCACCCACATTGGAGAGGGCCATCTACTGTAGTCGGTCTACCACTGTACTCGGCTGACCTCACCCAGAAACACCCTCACAGACAAACCCAGAAATGATGTTTAATCTGGGCAGCCATAGCCAGTCACAATGACACATAAAACTAACCATCACAGTTTAGAAAGTTTCTTCTTTTCATTCATGAAATTGGAGGCCCAGTCTTCAGGAGCACAGCTGATTTCCTCGAGGAAATTTTGAGAGCTACTGGGGCCCAGGTTAGGGCTGAATTCTTGGTGGAGTTGAGAGTCAGGAGTGGAGAGAGGAGTCTGGGCAGCTGTAGGGATGAGGGACTCAAAATGGCAAAAGATGGGAAAAGGTATATTAAGAAGCAAAAATGTCTAATATTCACTAACAGCCATAAGCATAGATCAAAGTATCTTTTCAGAGTTTTTATTAATGGGTCTGTTTCTTTGAAGGGGAGGCCACATGGGGCCTTGGAATTCATTCAGATTACATTTAGTGAGTGACCATCAGAATTTGGGAACTCAGGTGTCGTGTTCAATTGCACCTCCTATTAAAATAATTACTCAAGATCTGAGCTGTTGTATCTAAAGAATTTGACTGGCCTTTGTCCCAGGGTCCTGGGAGGGAGCTTCTAAGTCCTTGGAATTTCCTGGGACAGGAGCGTGTGATATTTGTGGTGAGCCGCTGGGGCCACACCTGAGTTTATGTTATTGAGGTGACTCAGGATGGGGGCTGGCCTTGAGCTAGGTGACCTCAGCCTGCTATGGTCTGAATGTTTGTGTCTCCCCCAAATTCACATGATGAAATGGAGCTGATGGCAGACATCCCTGCCCTGTCTGTCCTTAAGGTCTCCTGGGGCGTGCCAGTTGTGGAGAGTTTGCTGTGGGGGAAGCTCTGAGACTCTGAGTGCAGGCAAACTGTTAGCAGCACACTACAAGGGGGGCAGGAGTGGCATTTCTGGGTGGCCTGGCCTCCTGTGCGCTGGCATTTCATAGACCCACCACTCAGCGGCTTTTCAGAAATCTGGGAATGGGGATAGCCCGGCACCTTCTTCAGGTGCCAACAGTTCCCCAAGGGGAAGAGCTGGCTGGGTTTACCTCCATCTTCCGACACCAGACACAGACCTGGGGGCTGGAGAAAGAGGGCTGACACTGACGGGTGTGGTCCCGGGGAGAGGTCAGACTCCCAGCTCCAGGACTCGGCACGAGGAGAAGTGACGGGCCAGCCTGATGGCATCTGACAGCGTTTCCAGAGGCCCCTGACAGGAAGGGGAAATGTGTGTGTGCAGGTGGAGTGTGAATAAGCATGTGTGTGAACGCATGTCTGTGTATGTGTGTATGTGTGTGAGTATGTATAAGTACGCCTGTGTGAGAGTTTGTAAGTGTGTGTGTGTGGGTAAGTTTGAATGTGAGGAAGGAGTTGTATAAATGTGTGTGTAAGCATGTGTGTGCAGGTGTGAATGTGTGTGTAAGCATGTGTGTGCAGGTGTGAATGTGTGTGTACCTGTGCACAAATGAGTATACATGTGTAGGAACATCTTGTGAGTGTGAGCGGGTACATGTGTGTTTGAGTGAGTGCATATGATTGTGTGTATGTGTGTGGATTTGTGTCTGAGTGTGTAGGACTGTGTGTGAATGGATGTGTGTGCGTGTTTATGGTATGTGCATGAGCATGAATAAATGCGTGTGAGGTGGTGCGTGAACGTGAGTGTGAGTGTGTACATGTGTAATGAGGTGGAGATCCTGATTCACTTTTCTTCCAGGCGGGGTTAATTCTCAAGAGGAGGATGATGAGGGAAAACGCACTGGAGGAAGGCGCAGGGCAGAACGGGGTGGAGGCAGGGACTCGGCCAGGAGGCAGACAACCAAGTTCTAGGGAGACCCTCTGGCTTCTTCCAGCTTCTGGCGGCTCCTGACACTCCTCAGCTTTCACACACCTCGCTCCAGTCTCTGCCTCTGTCTTCCCACAGCCGTGCCCTGCGTCTCTGTGGGTCCTTTCTGTCTCTTTAGGGAAAATCTCACTGGATCAGGGCCCACCGGGGTGCGGTATGATCTCAACTCTAGTCTTAATAATGACAGCTGCACAGACCTTGTTTCCAAATAAGGTCACAGTCTGAGGTTCCGGGTGGACATGAACTTAGGGGGACATTTTAACCCATTCCACCCTCTAAATGTCAATCAATTGGTAGACAGACAAAGGGGTCAGAAGAGGCCCATTGTGGGCATTGACACAGCAGAGCTGAGGTGGAAGGGAGGCTATCTCAATGGGAAGAGAGAATATTTATACATTACCGGCCACTATCCCTAAGCAAAGTTGCCCCAAAGCCACTGTCTCCTTTACTGTTGTGGAGAGAGAGAGACAGAGAGAGAGAAACAGGCCCAAAATGGAGTCACTTGTGTTAAGGCCCCACATCAGCAAACTGAGACTTACTACCTGAGCTAATTACAGTTTCACCCTCCCTCAGAAGATGACCTTAAACCACCAGTGAGGCAATTGCCCATACACCCCTGTCCTTCCCCTTAGGGGGAGACCTTGCCTGAAACACTACATTCTTTGCTAGTAATCTCCTTTGTCTAATGAACTCACACAGAGTCTGGAGGCTTCAGCTAGAAATAAACGATCATGATTTAGTCAAGGGGTTTAAGAGTTTGCAAACTGGGAGCACAGCTAGACAAAATCCCAGAGTGTTGCAAAGAAGAAAGAAAACTTAAACGTTCTTATCGAAAAAGGACGTTCTTGAGAATTTCAGTCCTGCCTTCTGCTGGCTAGTCCAGCGCTGTTATCAGTCAGATGGCAGTCTGAACAATGGATGTCAGGCGGTCAGAGAGGCACCAGGAGTTCTGGTCACTAGTGGTCCAGATAAGTGAGGTCAGGTGGATGCATACGTGAGTCCTTTAGGAAATAATCAGAGGGTCACCTGGAGGCCCAGGTGTATATCTAGGCATTGAAGCAGAACTGGAAAGTTAAAAAATGTTTGAGTTCCCAGGCTAGTTAGAACAGGAACGGAGTCTTTCCTCAGGCCTCAACCTTCATATATTACTAATTTTAGCAACTTGGTTAAAATGACTCCATTTTACGTATTCCTTGTCTTTTCTCTTTCCTCGCCTTTTCCCATCTCCTTTCCACCTTTGAAAACCTTTCCGTTTCTACAGTTCCGCGGACCTCCTTTCTGCAGCTACATGGGAGGCCCCCCGATTCATGAATTGTTAAATAAAGCCGATTAGACCTTTAAAATGTCCTTGGTTGAATTTTTGTTACGAGCGCTGTGAAGAATCTTTGTGCTCCTGGGGATCTTGTGCCTTTCCTGTTGTCCTCAGCTCTTCCGGAAGAAGCCTAGCCCTTTATTTAAGGTCTAAAGGGATTGTCTGAGCAAGGACAAATGGGTGAAGCCCAGGAACAAGATGACAAAGTGTTTCTCTTCTGCCCTTGATTCCCAAGGAAGGTTCTTAAGACGAGACCAGGATGCTCACTCAGCTGGAGCAGAGAGCTGGACGTGTCCACGCAGACCCACCCCACTGTCTGGGTACCCACCCTGGCACCGCTCAGGGCAGGGAAGGCACTGGCCCCACCACCACGCCTTCAAGCAGAGAACAACGCAGCCACAGCTAAGCAAGGTCAGAGCATTGCATTTCCAAGGGCAAATGGTTTCTGTCTCCAGGCAACTTGTAATTCTTTTGTTCAAAGAATAAAAGCAGGTTTGATACTGGAGAGGGGAGTTAGTGCCCTAAGAATTCTGACACCAAAAAGGGGTTCCCTACTCTTTGCCCTACTCCCCCACACCCCGGACCCCTTCTGTGGTGGGCGGGTGATGGGAGTGGGAAGTGGCCCCATGGACACTGTGTCCCTAGGAGTAACTACATCTAACCTAACCATGGTCTGGGCTGTTGCCCCAATTGTCCTGGTTTCCGCCTGTTTTGGGGTCTGGTTCTCCAGCCTGCTGCTAGTCTGTGAGCTCCCCAGTACCCTTCGCATCAAGTCCCTTCTCTGATCAGATTAACCAGAGTCCGTTTCTCTTGCTTGCAACTCAGAAGCTGGCTGACACAAGAGGGAATGGAGAATGGAGAATGGCCAAAGTCAGACTGGCTAGGATGTGGAAAGGGATCCAGGATGCAGGGCTGGGCACCCCCAGGGCAGGCAGGAGTCCAGGACCTGGGCCAACATGGTAGGTGCCCAGGTGAGGGAAGACAGTGATAGACCCACTGCAATGATGATGTCTGGCCCTGTGAAAACACACCTGAAATCAGGCCCACTTCCTCAATCGACCACTAGGGGTGGGACTCCTGGTCCATGCTGCCAAGACTATTCAATTGGCTTCGTGACCTTGGAAATCTTCCCTCTTTGTGCCTCATTCCTCTTGTATGGGGGGTGGGGGAGGGGACTGGCATCAGGGTTTCTTGGGGAGCGCCCTTCCCTCCTTTGCTCTCTGTGTCTCTGAGTTTGGTCCAGCAGGCAGGTGGCCTCTCCATGCTATCTGTCTGCGTCCAGCAGTCTATCAATAGGGAGTATCAGGATTCCGGCCTTGGCCCTTCTGGGGAGTGGAGCATGTTTTTCTTTCCCCTGGCTTTGCAGAAGGGCTGTCCTTAAGGAGACAGCATGTGTGGCCCTGGAGGAAGGAGGGAGAGGAGCTCAGGATTGCAGATCTTGAACCAGGGGCTACTCAGAGGAAAAGTTGAAGGATGCGAGGGGTCATGGGAGAACCTTCCTGGGAGTCCCCAAGGTCAGTCCAGGGCACAAAAGGACTGGGTGGTGGCCCAGCCCAATCTCGAGGAGCATCTACTGCAAGCAGGGGTAAATAATGAAACGCTGCAGCTACTTACCGAACTGCCATCTGAAGGGTGCTTGTGGATTCTCTTCGAGTTCTCCTTTGCACCTGTGGAGTGTCTGAAGCTGAGACTCCAGGCTGGCTGTTTGGGGTTTGGTTCAGGGCTGAGTAGGTTGCCCCAGACTTCTGCTTGCCCCGAGTGTGCCCCAGTCAGCCGGGGATTGCTGGGGTTGCTGCTGGGGATCCCCTTGCCATTCATCAGGGTGTATGTCAGACAGTCTCCATTAGGAAAAGAGGAGCCACCTGGGTATTTAAAACAGAGTGAATTTATTGGTTACCCAGGTGATTAGAGAGTGGAGACGCCAAAGTGCAAAATGAAGCAACTCAGAGAGTAGCAATGCAGGAAGCTGCAACCAGCCCTGGGATTGGCCAGACCAGGGAGGAAGTGGTTTCGCTGGAACCCAGGACCTGGAGCCATTTGGTGGAAGGTGGAGTCATGGCAAGGGCCGTGGACCCATCAGGAGCTGGGACCATGGAGGAAGGGACTGGAGCAGGCGCCAGAGCCATGAAGGAAAAGGAGCCATGTTGGAGACGCCACCCAGAGGGAGGTAGAGGGACAGATCCTAGCTTCTCCCTTCATCCTGCCCGCCATTTTTATAAATGATGATAAAAGTACACATAACATAAAAGTTGCCATCTTAAACATTTTTATGTGTACGGTTCAGTGGCAGTAAGCCATTCACATTATTGTGCAGCCATCACCACCCTCCATCTCCAGAACTTTTTCATCTTGCACAATTGAAACTCTATGCTTACTAAATAACAACTACTCTCTCCTCTCTCCAGCTCTTGGCAGCCACCATCCTACTTGCTGTCTTTATGAATTTGACTACTTTAGATATTAATCGCTCATATAAGTGTGCCCATACATTTGTCTTTTTTGTGACTGGCTTATCTCACGTAGCATAATGTCCTCAAGGTTCACCCATGTTGTAGTGTGTGTCTGAATGTCCTTCCTTTTGAAGGCTGAACAGTATTCCATCATATGGATAGACCACATTTTGTTTATCCATTCATCTGTCAATGGACACTTGGATTGCTTCCGTTTTTGGGCTATTGTAAATAACACTTCTATGAACACCTCAAATATCTCTTTGAGACCATGCTTTCAATTCTTTTCTTTATATACCCACAGGTGGAATTGCTGGATCATATGGAAATTCTATTTTTAATTTCTTGAGGAACCACCATACTGTTTTCTATAGTGTCTGCACCATTTTACATGCCCACCAACAGTGCACAAGTGTTCCAATTTCTCCATCTCCTCGCCAACACTTATTATTTTCTATTTTTTTGGTAGCAGCCATCCTTATGGGTGTGAGGTCCAATCTCATTGCGATTTTGATTTGTATTTTCCTAATGATTAGTGATGTTGAACATATTTTCAGGTGCCACCTTCCAGTCTTGCACTGGCCCCTCCCATTGACCACACCTACCCAGAAACCAGAGGGCAAGGGTGCCCGGGAAATGTAGTTTTCTGCAATATAGTGGACAGGGAAGGAATGGGTGTATGTATGGTTGTGTGTGTGTGTGTGTGTGTGTGTGTGTGTGTGTGTAACTATAAAAATAGCAAATATCTCTGGTAGCTCACAGAGGACATTAGTGACATAAGTGACTTCAGAGTCTCCAGCGCACATCAACGTCCCCAGGAGGAAATCCAGTGAGGGGTAGGGAGCTGCTAAGATGTCACAGAAAGCAAGTGGCAGAGCTGGGGGCCGAACCTGAGTCTGACTCTCAAACCAGTGCTCATTTCATTCAGTGACTCCTGCCACCCACGTATCTATCACCTGAGACGATGAGGTTCACTGGTTATGAATGTGCCTTGCCTTTCCACACCTCCATGGCTTTGCTTACGCAGTTCCCAGTGCTTCCTGGAACGCTTTTTCCTCCTTGCCCACCTGGCAACCCGCGCTTACTCTCAGTAGCTCAGCTCAAATGCCAGCTCTTCTCACTGGACTGCCAGGGAGAACAGACCTGAAGCCCAGAACCATTGCCTCAGTCTGTCTGAACGTCACAGAACAGTGACAGGTGCTTGTCTTCCGCTCACGTTGGATGCCCGGGGTTTTCCTCCTCCTAGCATACTGTCCCCTCCTTCTGATGACTCTGTTTCCTCTAGGAATCTCTCCCCCAATTTCTTGCGGCTTGGGTAGCACTGACACCTCTCATCCCCAAGCTCATCAAGCAATCCATCTTCCTGGTGACAGTGACGGGCTCTGAGACTTCAGCTGAGTCCTCAGACCATCTTCCGCTGGGCTGGCAAGCCCGTGAGGCACCACCTGGACCAGCCTGCATGAGAACAGAGCCAACAGAGGGAAAGCGCAGTCACGGGGTGCAGCAGCCGCAGCTAGTCTTAGCTTCGTTCTCTTTCTGAAAGGCCGAGTTATGTTGGGATTTCAGTCACTTACCACCGGAAGTCATGACTAATGCATGTGCCACAGGTCCAGGTCCAGGCCTTTGCACACCTTCATGCTCTGTGCTCCTTGGGTCTGTAGGTCTGGACCAGGACAAGGCTCCCTCTGCAGGATGCGGTTTGCATAGAGACGAGCAGATCAGAAATTGGGGGGATGCCATGGGGGTGTTTCTGAGTCAGGAGGGTGTGCTTTTCCTCATCCCAGGCTTGGTGACGTGCCTGCAGCCCCTAGGTGGTGGGTAGGTGGTGAAGCTGGGCTTAGCCAGGTGATCAGGCCCTTTGGCCTCTTTGCCTGAATCTGGGCCTCAGGTAAAGGCTGCAGGGTGGTGTCCTTGTTCGGCCAGGATTACAGAGCTGTTCCGGTTTCTGAAACAGCCACTGAGCTGAGACACTTTCCTGGTGAGGCTCAGCGGCTTGGTGGCCTTGCCCTCGCTGAGACAGGCCTCTCTCCTCCCCAAACGCCCAGGAGAGCCACTGCAGGGCACGTGGTGCTGTGTGTCTCAAGGACAAAGCAGGACGGAAGCACTCGCAGCCCAGCCCCTTGTCAGCTCCGTGCCATCGGCCGTCCTCCCTGGGCACTTGCACGTTCAAAAGCTATTTTAGAAGTAGCCTCACATCTGATTCTCTTTAATGCACTTCCAGGCAGCGCAGCTGTGCATCAATGAAAGGATGTTCTCTGAACCAAAGTGCTCTGTGGGCCGCACGATCCTCTCTCTCCCTGGGCACTCACTCCCAGGCCGAGAACCTCCTATGAATCATGTATTAGTTCCTGTGGCTGCTGCTCCCAGAGGTGGCAGCTCTTGCAAAGGGAGGGTGGGCGTTGTGCATGGTGGGAGGCAAAAGGTCCGGGACTCCAGCTGGGCGGGGGGCCAGGGGGCCAGAGGAAGCAGCCCCTCTAAGGGGGAGATGGATGTGGCCTCCTGGAGGTGAAGCCTGCAGGGTCCGGAGCCCTGCCACCACGTCACGTGTCCACTAGGCTCTGGCTCCAGCCCCTCCTGCACATGTTTGCACGCGACAGACTTTATCCTGAACAGAGGCTTTGGCACCTGAAACAGTCCCATATGGATCCCAGCTTCCAGTGGGTGGGCTGGGGAGGGAACTGACAGATATGAAACAAAGTGCAGGGTGGGGGAGCAACGTTCATAGGCGAGACCACAAACAACCAGACTAGTGAGAGATGCAGGAGCATACAGCAACTCCCAGATCAAAACGATCGCACAAAGCTCGTTAAAACACACAAAGACATAATTTAAGCGCTGCAGTCTCCTGTCCCTAAAAATGTGTCAGTCAGACAGACAGATGACTGAGGGAAGATGTCTGATGTTTCTGTCGTTTGCAAAAATACATTATTTTGATTTTGAGGGGGAGGCACAGAAATTCGTGATTTAACTTTTAAAGCAATTTTCAAAGTTTTTTTTTTTTTTTAAGCTTAAAAATGTCTCTGGAAAGGAACATGGAGACATGTGTTATTTAAAAATGAAAAGTCTCTTCCTTCAATGAAATGAAGGAAAACTTGATTATACCAGCTAAATGGGATTCCCAATAGTGGTGGTATTCTTTGGCGGGGCCAAGGGGACAGTGGGCCTCTTTACCGTGGGGCAGAGCTCAGATCCAATGTCCACTACACGCGGAAACCTCATGTGCTGAAAAGCTCCATGTTCTTTCTCTGGCTCATCTTGTCAGCCCACCTCCTGGGCAGTGTCCCTGTGAGCCCGGAAGGCACAGAGCCGCCTGTCTCAGAGGGCCCTCCCTGGCCCCCAGCACCTTACTGGAGTGCGACTCCAGAGAAACTAGCAGGAGTGGATCCAGGGTTGGTGAGCTCAGACAGTTTGAGAGCTCCCCTGTGGGACAAGTAATACACGAAGACAACATAAGCTTAGGTATGAAAGTGAGAGTGTTTACAATGAGAAAGGAAATCACCACAAAGCGCTATTGCCCTGGGAATTCAGGTCCCTTTTTTCTGCAATGTCTTTAGGCAACTTACTAGACATGTGCACGATTCCACAGTGGCTTCTCTCCCCACCTGGGACACTCTGTGACTCCCAACATCTTCCAGTGCTTGCAGGGGCCCAAGCAAATGAGGGGTTCTGATGTTGGGGCTTCCTTACCTTTACTGAAAATACACTTCTGGAAATGAGCGTATTCTGCCCAGAAAAGTCATGTCTCCTCCCTGGCTGGGATTTGCCTCTGGTCGGGGTCCAAGGTTTGTGAGTGAGTGAGAGGCTGGAGGACTTGGAAAGACCCAAAACGCCTTTGCTCTGGGATTCGGGGGCAGTTGTCCGGAGGCAGCCCGGCATGGGTTTGCAATTTCAGTTGATGAAAGCTGGCCAACTGAATCATACCCTGTTCAGAGATGGATCACATAGACAGAAGGGGTCTGGTAAGCCAGAGCCTGGTGGCAGTTGTGGGCAGAGCCGTCCAGCTGGGGCCAGGTAGGTGGCGTCTTGGCGGAGACATCAAGGTCGCCTTGCCAGAGCTGAGCCCTGGCGCGGAAGAGGGAGCCTCAGGCTGCCCAGGCACAGAGCCCCACTCAGTGCAGCGTTTACCTCCCGCTCCTGTTCTGATCCCAGGCTAATTGGATGAATTTGGGGGCCTCACCGGCATTCTGCAGGAGGCCTGCCTGCAGGACAAGAAAGTAAAGTTAGCCTACAAGAAGTTCTGGCCACCTAGTGTTCAGCCAACGGTCCTCTGGCTCTCGCTGGAGCCTGCCTGAAGGAGAGAGGGTACTGGCCTGTCACCCTGCACGCCCGATGGCTGTATCTCACGGGGCAGCTCACTCAACTGGCACTGTGGTTTTTATTTTCACTTTCTTTGAACTTGGTTCATGCCAGTTCATCCCCAAGAGGGATGGAGCCATTTCACTGTGCCCACAAAATCAACATCTGGTGCACAGCCAGCTCGGTAAATATCACCCGAATGAATGAAAATGAGATTTCTGAGTGTGCTGGGCAGGTCCAAACCCAGACAGTAACGAATCGCCAAGGAAAATGCTCACCTTGCAGATGGCCGGCTTCTCCTTGTGTATCTTCCCGTGGCGGTCTCCTTGTGTGCGTATTACTGCATCCACTTTCCCCATACAAAGACATAAGTCATATTGGATTAGAGCCCACACGAATGACTGTCTCCTAACTAATTACATCTACGAGGACCTTACTTCCGAACAGGGTCACATTCTGAGGTGGCGGTAGAGAGAGAATTAGGACTTTAACATATGAAATTTGGGGGGCACAATTCAACCCATAGCACTTGGATATGCTGTCTGCAACCCCCATTGTTTCTTTTTCTGGATAACTCAGTCATCCTAGGAGATGTGGATGAGGCAGGGCATGAGCGTGACCCTGGCTTGCTGCAACCCTGCCCCATCCTCCCTCTACTCCCCACCGGTGGGCCCAGGCCCCGCCCCTCTCCTTTCGGTGGTCCCCACCCCCTCCCAGGCTCCGCCCCACTCACAGGGACCTGCCCCCATCCTGTGGACCTGGCTACCCCTCTGCCTGTCCTTTAATTCGGGTAGTCATTCTCCTTCTCCAGCTGCACTTGTTTGCTTCCAGAATTAATGAGACTAAAATTGCTTTTTGGAATTTTGGGAGATTCAGGGATATCCCTTTAGGAAGAAGCAGATACGTGGCATGGGGGGCGGGGCTGCTGCTCCCTGAGTCAGTACATGATTCCTTCCGAGTTTTCTGGCTGAGCTCGCTCCCTGGAGGAGGGCTTCTTCTACAAGGACACACCTTCCACAGGGACACAGAAGCAAACACTGACTGTTTGTAAGCTTGCCTCTGGCCTGGGGCAGGGAGGGGGAGAGTACAGGCTCCCTTACAAAACGGAGGAATGACAGTAAGGTCACTTCTGGGTATTCACAAAGCGTGTTTACAGCCACCATCTAATTTGATTCTTATTAAAAAACAAAAAGCAACCTTCCCCACCACTGGCATGTTTTCTGTCCCCATTTTAAGGACTGAGAAACTGAGGTCCGGGGAGGCAAGCAGGAACCAGGTCTGCCTCTTTGGAGCAAAGAGATGAGAAAGGAAAGTGAGGAAGTGACTTTGAGGGTGGACAGGGAGTTGGGGTCCTGGACTGGAACCTCAGGAATGGGGGGAACACAGAGGGAAGGGTGGTTGAGACCAGCACAGCTGTCTGGGCGCTTCTCCATCTAGTCCAAGCTCAGCACATTGACTTCACCCAGAAAGAGCTGCTGGGCCTGGGTGGGGCCCACCAGACCCTCATCTGCTGAGGGGAGCTTCTGGGCGACCCCAGACCCCTGGCTGAGCTGACCAAGGAGGAATCTTCCATACTCTCTAGGTATCCTCTATTTGAAAAGCCAAGTTCAATAACCCTATCAAAACTGTCAGCTGACCAGACCCAGAGAGCGGCTGTCTCAAGGAAAGCATAAACTTGATGAAGGATGCCTTTCTCATACTTGGTCGACATGCTTATGTGTGATCACCGTTCTGACAACAGAAGGTATATAAAAACGCTCAGTTACTGTTTCTTGGAAATAATAAAATAACTTGGAGGGACTCATATGCCGCGGAATCTGAAGATGAATGCCTAGCTATAAAAGAAGACTTGCTTCATATTTCATAAAGCTGCGGTCTGGCTGCCTGGCAGGCGAGGAACGAAAAGTGGGAACGCTTTATGATGCATCCAGAAGTGTCCAGTACATTTGATCAACGTTCAGACTTGAATGAAGGAAATGACATTACAGTTTCCTCCCTTCGAATATCCTGTTAAGGGATAGCAGTTTTAGGACTAATTGACTATAAATATCTAATAATTATCTGTTACCACTGTGTACAGAGGAAATCTGTGTTCAGTCTTTATAGTACATGCTATATGTTGAGTTGCCTGGGGGTGAGCGATCATTAGCTCCGTGTTGCAAGTGGGGAAACTGAGGCTCTGACAGGTGCAGGGACTTGTCCAAGGCCTCAGAATAAACAAGAAACAGAAATGAGATTGAACCTAAGCACCGGTTAACGTCTAAGGCTGTGCCCTGTGGAAACATCATAATATAATTGTTGAAAAACTGACTCATTCTTTTCAAATGGTACTTTAAAAATATATAATAGGAAAGTCCCTTTAAGAAGACTGGAAAATAAAAGCTTCTGTTACAAAAATATAATCAAATTTTAAAAAGTCACTCACCAGGATATAATGGGATATAGCCGTTAAAATTATTTGCTCAACAACAGTTTTCTCCAAACTCGCTAATTTTAAATATTTTAAAAATATTTGACATGACAGATCTGAAATTATTCACGTAATTTATTATGGCAACACCTCAGTGTTTAATATATTTTCAACACCTTTCTAAAGCGATGTCTCACTTTGGTGTCTCCACACCCCGCCCCATGTCTTATCTAATCTAAAATTAGAAGTTGAGTTAAAAGATATGGAAATTGCAGGGCCAATGTGGACATGTGGCTCTCCTCAGAATATTTTATTCCACATCATTGAGTTGATTTTTTGGCCCCAATTTTATTGAGGTGTGTTTGAAGTATGCCAAATTGTAAATATTTGAAGTGTACAATTTGATCACTCTATCTCTATCTATATAAATAATTATCACTACACTCAAGATAAGAATTTCCATCACACCCCACAGTTTCCTTATGCCTCTTTGAATTTTATCTCTCCCCCTCCCATCCCCCAGCAATCGTTGATTGATCTTTTAATTAGTTTGCATTTTCTAGAATTTTACATAAATGAAGGTGTACTGGATGTGTTCTTTTTGTGTGTGTGTGTTTTTTTTTTTTTGCCTGGCTTCTTTCACTCAGTGTAATAATTTGAGACTCATCCACTTTGTTATGTAGCAATAATTTGCTGAGTGGCATTCCATCGTATGGCTACACCACACTTTCTTTATCCACACACCCATTGATGGACATTTCGATTGTTTCCGGTTTTTAGCTGTTGGGAATCAAGCTGCTATGGATACATGTATGCGTCTCTGTGTGGGTACCAGACTTCGTTTCTCCTGGGTAAACACCTGTAAGTGAAGCCACTGGGTTATATGGTAGGTGTGTGTTTCACTTCCTAAACCGTCAGCCTATTCTCCGAGGTGGGTGTACCTTCCCATCAGCAGTGGAGGAGTCCCCACTGCCCCACACCCCTGCTGGTTCCTGAGTTGATGTGAATGTGTGATTTTGCCTTGTTCCAGAGAATGAACTATTGGCTTATTTAATGATTGTCTAAGTCCCACCAGTGTTACCTTCTAAACGCACCTCTCCTTGCTCGTCACTGCATCAGCTTCTGTCTCCTCCTAACTGGTCCTCCCACGCCTACGTTCTCTCCTTCAGGGCAGACTCTACGTGCCAACCAGAGGGGTCCCTTCGAGACACAACTCTGATGGTGACTTTGCCTCCATGAAGGCCTGGTCAGGCTCCCTGGTCATGGGAAGATGCTTCTCTCAGACCAGAACTATAATCCTTCGGGCCATGCCCACTCCCCACTGGCCAGGCTGCCTTCTGTCCTGTTAGTGGTTGCAGTCAACCAGAAGACATGCTTCATTTGTTTCCTACATGATGTGCCTACATGGTTTGTTTTGTTTTTAATTAGGATGGATTATCAGCATTAAAAACATAAAAATCTGTAAAAACATCCGTGGGCTGGCATTCCCCACCATGGCAGAAATGAGCTGGGGTCTGATCCTTTAAGACAGAGGACACCTGCCCATGTCTACCACGCTATGCTTCCACCCTGGTTTTCTTGCACCTGTTCTTCTCCATTCAGCTTTGCTAAACTTACACCTGTTCTTTTCAGACCGGACCTCATAAGGGGACACCTCTGAGCCTCCCCCACTCCAGCACAGGGACCCCACACAGGCAGGGCGGGTGTCCCTATTATGGGTGTACCAAGGGGCCTTACCTCCTCTCCTTCCCTCTCTTGACTTTGGGAAATTGGTCCGCTGAACGCTCAAGACTCGTGGGCTGTCAACACAAAGGCAGTTCAGATTCTGGGAGGCAGAGTAGGGGTTTCGCAGTCACAGCAGCCCTGCAAAGAGGAAGAAAGTTGGTATCCGCCTTTGATGCACAAAATAGGATTTTCACGTTTGCAGCAAGATTATAAAGTAGGAAGCCAGGTTTGGTGAAGAGAGGTAAGGATTCTTGAAATTACTTCAGCTCCCCCTTTAGTAGATCAAGAAGCAGGCCTGGTAGACTGAGTCAGAGGGAATCTGGCCCTTTGAGCCCAGTGGTTTGTGTAGGAAGAGGGACATGGGGACGGGGTGCTGAGCCCGTGTCATACACACCTGTCTCTAGGCTGGAGGTGCACATGGGTGATGCATTACATAGGGGCTTCTGTTTCACTTTCTTCTTAGGACTCTGAGGGAGGGGGCAGTGGGAGGGAGGTGGCCTTTCCAATTGGTCGCCTCTAGCCAAACGTGGCTATTTAATATCAACTTAATTGTTAACTTACAATTAAATAAGATTAAAACTGCAGATCTTGATTGTACCTGCCACATTTCGAGGCTCAATAGCCCCCTGTGGCCCGTGGCTACGTCATTGGTCAGCGCAGATAGAAAATACCTTCATCACTGCCAAACCATCCATTGAACAGGACTGCTTTAGACCCAGGAGTAGAGGCAGGTCCATAAAAGGAACAGAAATAGGGCAGACAGGTTTTGATGGGGTCCACAGCAGGGGTCCCTCTGGGCATCGAGTGGGTGGGAACTGGGAGGGAGTGCCAGCGCTGGGAGGGACAGGAGGAAGAACCACAGAGACCCCTTCCCAGCCTGCTGACAGCCTCCGGGATGTTGGCCTCCGCCCTGCTCAGCATTCCACAGATGTGGCAGTCAGTGGGGTCACGTATGAGCCAGGGGACGCGTTCAATGCCCTCCCTGGCCCAGGGGAGACAGTGGTGGTGGCACCTTGAATTTCCCCTGCGGTGCCGAGAGCACAGGCAGTTGCGTTTTTGTCCTCATTTGTGCTTCCTAAGTGCTACACGATTGGTGATACATCGAGGCCCTCATTGTTTCTGAAGGGCTCTTTTATGAGATCTCCAATAAAGTTCTAAAATGATCATGCCTGTTTGGGGAAAGATAATGCCAGAGTGGGGCCAGGAGTTTGTCAGAAGAAGTTCCAGCTGGGTGAGCATTTAAGGAGCGAGATGAAGTCAGTGCTTGGAGACAATGAATTAGATGGTTGTATGTCACTGTAATGATGATGAATAATAAATGACTGAGAAGCTGCTGTAACTCACAGATCAGGAGAGGAGACTAGCGAGGAAGATGTATGGCTTTGTAGTGCTGGGGGAAAGAGAACGTCTCAGACGGGCCTCAGTCTTTTGAAAAGAAACCTTCTCAAATAGACGCTCTTCCAAAAACACAACAAAACAAAACACAACAAAAACAAAAGCCTCTTGTTAAACATGTGTTTACGTTTCCTTGAGACCAAGGATCTCTAGCTGTAATAGACAATCTCTCCCTCCAGCCCCATCCTTCTCCGGCCCTGCTTCCTGCACCCCACAAGCTCCTGCCAGCCAGAATGAGGGCCGCTGTGGGGACAGGACACTGCCTTGCCCTCTCATAGGGCATCTTTCCAAACCCTTTCTCTGCAAATGGGGAGAAAGCCCTGTGATCATGGGCTTGATGGGCCACTGCCAGGGTGAGAAGGCTACCAGCTGGACAAAGACATTGGGAAAGGAGATTAAAGAGTTCCACAGCACAGGGAACCTGCTATTTTATTAGGGTCCAGAGGTTGCTTTTCAACATCCACTCACAGCCACCACTAACTCGAAAGGATGAGTCAGAAATCAAATGGGCCTCAGGTCTGGGGATCGATGTGAGTCTTTAATCATTTATTCATGGCCTTCAGGGAAGCATCAGCACAGCCTGTGTGGGAAGGCACCAAAGGGGGCAACTGCACCCTCACCCTGCCTCCCAGGCCCTTCCTGCCAGCCTACAAAAGTGCGTGGGCATCTCCCTTTGAACCCTGCCTTGACCTCCCCTCTCCTCCTACGTCAGAGCACAGACTCAATCAGCTCCCTGCACTTGCTGAATCCATGCCTCTGCATTCATGCCATCTGCTGCCCCCACCGAAATTACTCGAAGTCACCTCTGAGCCCTGGGTCGCCAGATCAAGTGGGCGCTTGCAGTCAACTCACTGGGCTCTTGGCAACATCCACCACGCTTTGTGGTTACCTCCTTTCAGAAAGGCCTTTCTCTTCCTTCTTGGCTTCTGTGGCCTCACCTTCCCCTGGGTCTGTGACCTGCACCTGAGTCTGAAATGATAAAGGTGACTGAGTGACAATGCAGAGAGGATAATGCCATGAAAAGGAAAGTTTATTGTTACAGTTCTGGCCACAAAAGGCACCTCTCCACGCAGCGCTGCACGGGGAAGGAGTTAGGAGGCAGGAGCTAAAGCAAGGGGAAGGCAAAGGCCACGTCCTTAGTTGTGTTTCCAAGCGAGAGACAGGGCAGGACGGGGCAATGACTTAGGACTGGCCAGTGTGAGTAAGGTGGGCGGGTTCCGAGGTACAGGGTGGTCTCTTGCTCTCTGCTACGGGGCCCTGCATGATTTCAGGCAGGGGAAATAATGGGCTTGGTGGTGGGCGATAAAGGAAGTGATTGGGGGTATGGATTTAGGGTTTTTTGAAGGTTTATGATACAATTTTCGTGTGCCCGTGAAAGCTGGACTGCAGGGGAGACATCAACAATTAGACTGTTAGTTTGGCCCTGTAGTTAATGGAGGCCACACAGACACACACAGAATCTAAGAAAACTCAGCACAGCTTGCTCCAACCCTTGGCCCTCTCATGTGCATCTTTCCTGAGTCCCTAAGAGTTGGCAGGTCCCACTGCTGGAACCTATAACTGCACTCTTCTTGGGAAAGGTGTCTGAGCCCCAGGGATTGACATCGAGGGTTGGACCCCAGCTCCACGTTCACACTGCCTTGCCCCATCCCTGCCACCCACAGGGAAAGGCGGGCGGGGGGCAGGGGCAGAGAGCTTTTGGAAGGCACAGGGAGTGTTTACACCACCGACATGAGCAGATGCTGCAAATTGGGGCTCCCTCACCTCACTAGGGAGCTGACTGTTAAATATTTGCCAGGACACCACTGCCGCCACCCATCCACCCAGTTGCCTAAGCCAGAGATATGGAGTTGGAGGAAAGGATGGGGTATTTATGCCCTATTGCTGCCCTGCCTGGCCCTGGTTCTGGCATTCTCCTCATGCCTGGGGGCGTTCCTGTGGGTCTCCATTCCCTGGGCTTTCGAGACTTGCCCCTTTTGACCTGAGCTGGCAACAGCTTCCCACTGCTGCTCAACCCCGGGCCCCTCACCATCCAGTAACCCTGCTCAGCGCCCTCTGTAACCTCTCTCCGCTTGGCCCTTTGAGCGTGCATTGCATTTCTCAGAGCCAGGCTCCCAAATCAGCGCGGCTGCCAGCTGCACGTCTTGCTGGAGTCTGCCAGATCCGCTGGGACTTCCCTGCTCAGTGAGCTCCAGCCTGGCAGTCAGCTGCCGTCACCTGTGTCTCCCTGCCCGAGTGCTTTCCCTGAAGCTGTTCACGGCTAGGGCACTTTCACCTCTTGGGAGCTGCCCTCACCCAGTGACTGCCAGAGGTTAGAGAATAAATGCTCCAGCTTCCCTGCCCCCTCAGGTGGGTGACTCGAGCGTGTGGGCCACATTCCAGGGAGTTCTCCAGGAGGCCAACCTCTGTTGTCTACAGGGGTACCTGGTCTGACAACACACCCCTATTGACTGGCTTCCCTTCCGTATGAATCAGCTCAGGCTGCTGTGACAAAATACCACAGATGAGTCCATATGCAACAGAAACGTGTTTTCTCACAGTCTGGAGGCTAGAAGTCCAAGATCAAGGTGTCAGCAGGGTTGGCTCCTGGTGAGGCCTCTCTTCTGGGCTTGCAGATGACCACCTTCTCACTGTGTCCTCACCTGGAGATGGGAGCTGTAAGGGGAGTTGGGGGGGGGGGTAGAGAGAGAGAGGGAGAGAGAGAGAGAGGTCATGGCTTTGGTGTCTCTTCACCTGGTAATGACACCAGCCCTCGTAGATTAGAGTCCCACCCTTAGGACCTCATGCATCCTTAATTACTTCCCAGAGACCCTGTCTCCAGATACAGTCACACTGGGGGGTTAGGGCTTCCATGTATGAATTTTGACAGGGACACCATTCAGTCTAAATCACTTCCCTGCCTCACTCCCACTCTCTGATGGTGCTTCCTGGGCTTCTGGGGTCACCTTCCAGAAAAGGTGCCTTGAACCTGTATCTCGGGTCTGTTCTAAGACACTAATGAATGTTCCTAGTGCTTCTCTGACTGTCCTGTCTGGGCCACAGGCTCCCCAACCAAAGATGGCACCGTGTCCTGGGGGTCTCTGCCCTCCTGCCTTCCAGCCCACCTCCCTGTGGCATTCCTGGCCTCTATGTTGAACCCATTTGGGATTCGGATGGTTATAGCCGGCCTGAGCCCCCCAGGAGGTAAGAAGCCATCCACGGACCATTTATGGGACTCTCACTTCTGGGTCCAGTCACAGACAGTGGGGAGGGCAGGAGAGTCCATTCTGCTGGTTATCCCTGGAAGGCAGATATCTGAGCTGTGGCTGGGACAAAGCCTGCGCTGGCGGCCCCTCTCAGGCCCTGGCCTGGCCCAGCCCTGCCCTGGACAAGGAAGGAGGATGCCCTTCTCCCTCAGGGCTCCAGGGTCCTGGAAGGGGAGAGCCCCTCAGAGCCGGCTGCTCACTCCTTATTGTGTGTGTGTGTCTGTGTGCAGGTGTGTGTGCATGTGTGTACATAGGCAGGGGGTGACGGGCAGGGACACCAGTGGGTCCTGGAGCCTGTAGGGTGACTGCTAACACAGGTGAACCCCCCAGAGGAAACCCAGAAGTCTCCTCACTACCAAATACATATTTAATGCAATAATAAAAGACTAATGTGGAAGATTTTTAAAAGCAAGGTGAAATTAGATACGATATATCACGGTAACCAGGGGAGGCACATAAGGATGTGTAAGGTTCATGGAAACACCCCAAATCCTGATGATTCAGAGCAAGCTCTCATGATTCTGAAGATGTATGTGTTAGGTTAAGTATCCAGGTTAAAAATGGCAGAGTAACTGCTAAAGTACTGGAAATAGAATGTGTGACTTCCAAGACAGGACGGAGGAGAAGAGGGCACAGGGAAGGGGGCCGCCCTTCACCGCGAGCTCACGTGTGCGGGTGCCACTGATTTCTCCCTCCAGTCGTCTGCCTTGGGGTTGTTTTTTATCACCATTTCACAGATGGGAAAGCAGAGGCATTGAGTGGTCAGGGAGCTGCCGTGGGTGACCAGGTCCAAGAGGCAGAGCCAGGATGGGGGCTTCACGCAGTTTGACTTGGTGACCTCGAGCTTATCGTCGCTGTTTAGGAAAGAAGAAGCAAGAAGCAAGGGAAAAATATGGAAAACAGAAACACATACAGGGCAGATGTTCTTCCAGACCCGATCCACAAAGTGCAGAGAAGGAAGCTGGGGTTCTGGGGCTGCACGGCCAAGGTCACATAGGAGTGAGGGTGGATGGGATGGGGGCCCAGTGTAGCCCCCCAGCCCATTGCCCCACATAGCCCTTCGCCCTCAGTGGGCACATGTCCCTGACAGCAGCAAAGAAGTAACCATAGAGGACCGTTGGTACCCTTAATAATAGAAGGGACGAGTCACTATAATAAAGACCACCCAGGACTCACATCATCTTACAAAGCACAGAAAGAACAGCAGCTTTTGAAACCAGCTGTGGCTCCCAGGAGCCCCTGAGCCCAGGTCTGCACCTGGTAAGGGGCAGCTTGTTTCGGGCAAGGAGCAGGATTTTGCGGGCACCTGCTTCATCGCAGCTCACCCAGACAGCCACCCTGGGCATGTCATTTTTGAGACCCATTTATGCAATATTTGCTTCTCCATCACATTAAACAAACCTAGCCCTTTCTTTGAGGGTAAGTCATAGAGGGACTGAAAGTGCAGAAATGATATTTATTTGCCTTACAAGCAAGCGTGCTTCCTGTTTCACAGTGAGACAGTTCAGGTATCTGTAGGCAGGGATTTCATTGTTTTCTAACTGCAAAACTAACATATGTTCAGATAAGGGAGGGTGCCACTTGGGGATCTAGGGAAAGACTGGTCCAGGAAGAGAGAACAGCCAGTGAAAGGCCTGCGGTGGGGATGTGGGGGCTATTGGTTTTTTCTCTAAGTGAAACAGGCGTCATGGGAGGAGGATTCTGAGCAGAGAGCTGGTGTGAGTTGCCTTAGGTTTTCACAGGGCCACTCTGGCTGCTGCTGAGAATGGATTTGGATGGGGGGGGCAGGAGGCAGATGACTTAGGGGGCTTGTGCCGTATCTGAGAGAAAGCCGATGGCTGTTCAGACTGGGGGGGGGGGGTGCGGTAATGAGACATGGTAGGACTCTGGGTTTTGTCTGAAGATGGAGACCACCAGCCTTCCTGTTGGATTGGGTGTGTGAGAGGAAGAGGAGTTGATGCCCCCGCCTCGATTTTGACCTGAATACTGAGGAGGATGGACGTTTGGGGGAGGTAGGAGGAGAATCAGGGGGAGGGGGGGGTGTGGACGCTGAGGAAAGGGGCCCCAAGAAAGAGGGGTGCTGCCAGTGAGTCAGATGCGATGTGGATAGAGAATCAACATCAGACTTAGCAACTCAGGGCTGCTGGCGACCTTGACGACCTGGGTTCTGGTGGATGTTGTGGGTCGAACAATGACCCCCCCCACTCCCAAATATAAGTCCAAGTCCTTAACCCTGGTACTCGTGACCATGACCATTTGGAAATAGGGTCTTTGCAGATGGAATTAAGGCCAAGATCTTGAGATGAGATTGTCCTGGATGTAGGCTCCTGAATCAACGACGCAGATCTATTAAGAGAGAAAGGGAGGACAGCAGAGACGCAGAGGGAGACCCTCACAGTGGGAGCAGAGATGGGAATGCTCTGTCTAAGCCTGGAAAGGTCGTTGGCCACCACCTGAGGAGAGACGAGGGGCCGGGAGCAGATTCTCCTGAAGGAACCGACCCTGTGGAGACCTTGATTTGGGACTTCTAGGCTCCTGAACTGTGAGAAACTAGATTTCTGTGTTGTGAGCCACCCAGTTTGTACCGCTTTGTTACAGCAGCTGCAGGAAATTAATACAGTGGCGTGATGGGGTGTACGCCTGCCTGGTCGAAGAGAAGGTAGGAGGAGAGGAATGGGGGGAGGAGGTCGCTGGGAGGGCAAGAGGGGTCAAGACCGGGCTGGGGTGTGGTGGGTGCTGGTGCCCATGTGGCTGAGGCAGGGCTGGGGAGGCTTTCCCCCGTCAGAGAGGGACCATTTGCCATGTCTCCACATTTTATATCTTTTGGGAATTTTTAATATAAACCGGTAGACTATCGAAGACCATGCCGTTATTTACCTGGCGAGATGGTCTTACCTTTTGATAGCAAGCGTAAGTTTCCACCCCCCCATTGAAATGCCCTGGGCTTCCCGGCACCACCCACACAGCCTCCTGTCCGGGAGCAGGGTCAGGAGCTGTTAGCCTGCAGGCTCTGTGCAGTGTGGACAGGTGCCTGGTGCCCTGGTCCTGGAACGGCAATCGATTCCTGGGGCCAAGGAAGCTTACAGCGGTGGGGATTTCAAGCAGTTAGTTCTATCTTGCAGTGGCCTCACATAGTTGTTTAAAATTCCAGAATTTAATCATCATGCTTGACATAAAAATAAGAGGGGTGGGTAGGGGCACAGGAAATACTAATGTAAACTCACAGACCACACGCCCCATCCTGACTGGGGAAGCATGTTTGTTCCCGGCTGGGCAGAGTGGGTTCTGGCATTTGGGCCGATTGCGTTGTGCCACTAGCACCCAAGTGCCAGCTAAACTGCTGCTCCTTGCCTCTGGGCACAGCCAGGGACATGGGATTGTCCTGCTGGGGTGCAAAGCTGGCCCTTCTGAGAGATGATGCCAAGCTCCCAATAGGGCCTGTGAACGTGGCCACACATCCCTGCCAGGGCGATGTTTGCCCTGCTTCTCTCTGTGGCCCATGGCAGGGCTCCTCCCAGACAGTTGTGACTACACATGCATTCTGGCAGGAGCTCCAACTCATCACCCCTGAGAAAGCTGTGGCCTCTTTGTATCAGTTAATTTGTTCCTTCCGTCATTCATTAAAAACATTATCTAACACCTGCCCTGCATCAGGCACCCTGCTTACTGTCAAATAAAACAATTGATTCCCAAATAATTTGTCTACCCAAGGCCAGGTGATCGGGTAATTGGAGGGTTTAGAGTCTCTGTGGATTAGGGGTCCTTGTGCAGAGTAACAAATTTGGATGGGTTCAGCCTCCACCGAAATAAGCTGTCAGTGTGATTTCTTGGGAACACAGTGAACCATCCATCAATTCTGCACAGCCCCAGAGCCACTTCCTGGGGGGAGGGGGCCGCCAAGCCTTCAAAAGGTTTCCTCCACTGAAGAAAAGAACTGTTCCAGGACCCCCGTTTTGATCAGTGCTGCAAGCATCTTATTCCTCACAATCAGGCAGCGAGTGTCCAGCCCTTTAATCTCACCATCGCTCCGTGTTTCTGTATTGCTGGCCAGGCTGCCCCACCAAAAATATTCCTCAGGTTCCATGTCCTAACCTTCACTGCCCCAGTGTCCCACTCTTTTCCTGAGTCCTGCTGGAAGGCATTCCTAAGAAGACGCTTTCCTGCCTGGCAGGCAATGAGGCCAGTCCTCCCTGGCATTGCTGGTGTGGGGCTTTCATTCTTTTTTAAAGAGTCTGTTGTCCGGGACGAGCCGACTGTTGGATCTTCCAGGGCATTGTGGAGGAAAAAATCCCCATGTATTTCAAATATCTTATCTCTCTGAACAAGAAGTTGCTAAGGGGAAATTTACCCAACCAGCTGCTCTTTTACTATGATGAGAAGGAAAGTGCACAGGCTGATAGTTTGATTAGAATGTTGTCACGTGGCCACAAAAACAGTTTGCAAAGATGCCCCTACATGTTCAGAGTCATGGCTCAGTGGTTCAGCTCTGTCCTTTCCCAAAGCCCCTGACTTTGGTGCTGAGGTCACGTGTCCCGTGGTGATTTCTCTATCCCATTCAAAATTACAGTTGGTTTCCGTGAAGGGGCCGATAATGCAGAAACGTCAGGAAAAATGTGTGGTCTACCTTCCAATACTTCCTTGTCTTTCAGACCTTGGCTAATTAGAATTGGATTTCTACTCTCCCTTATGTACCCTCATTTCGGGCTGTGAGAAACCTGCCTCAGTTTCTGTGGAGAGGCTGGGCCTCTGGGCTGGGGACAAGTTGGCCACTTAGAGGACAGAGCAGTGGAAGACACCATCACTCATGACTGTATGAAACCACATGGCTTCCAGTCACTTTCAGCCAAACATCTGTTTTATTCATTTTAAATGAAAATGATTTGCCTGTTAAGCAAACATTACTATGACATTTGTAAGTATAGAGATCACGTCCTCAATACGCTTTAGAAGGTCCCCTGTATGGAAAACATGCTCTTTTACACTTGCTTTTCATCACATGCGAGTGTGATAGGTAATGAGAGCATCCATCTACATGGAAGAGTAAAAATAAAATTTACTGCAGCCTCCAGACTGTCTCAGAATGCATCATACTCTGTTTCTGTGTGAGATTAATATGGGCCTCTTTTAAACTTGGCTGCATTTGTCTGAAATGTCGAATACTAGTGTCTAATTACCAGGGCCTGATGGCGTAAATTTGTATTAGTCTGTCGATTGGCAAGGGTTGGGTGGCAGATTTCTGATTCTCAAGCATCATTCAGCTTCCTGGAGGGGCAGGCGTGGAGCTGAAGATCTTGCCTGAACTGAGAGCAAAGGCATTTGGTAGTTCTGCTGCGGTCTACAAGCTTTGGAGGGAACCAGGGCAAGGAAATAGGGTAACGTACATCTTTGTTAAGACAGGTATTTGTAGGGCTGGGAAAGCCATCCTCATCTGCATAGTGTAACTTCTCATGGTTGGCAAAGGCTGTAGATCATGAGAGACTGGCGATGCAGCATTTTGTGCCCCAGAAATGCCTATTAACCAGCAGATGTGCACATTTATAGTACAAATAGTAACTGATACTTGTCATTATGACTCTCAGGCAACCCCAAACCCTGGTGAGCCTTTGTACTTAGCAGAGTCAGATTAAATTATGGTCACTGAGGTTTTCGTGCCAAATACATTTTATTGTTTTATAATTCTTGGAGAAGGGAGAGCCGCGTAAGGTAAAGATGTAATGCTCCATTAACCAGGATATCTGATTGAGACAGAAGGTCTCATCCACCAGCCTTGCTGGAGAGCAGAGTTGACTGAAATGTGCTCATAAAACGTACAGATGGCAACCCAGCCGAGTGCAGCTCCCCTTTGTGTGGTGATGGTGGGAGATGGAAGGGCCTGGCTGGCTGCTATGGGCCAGCCAGAGGGTGAGGGGCAGGGTCTCCATGCAGTACAGGGAAGAACTTGTGGGCAGTGGTCCCTGCAGAATACGACATGTAGAAATGTGTCTGGGTGTCAAAGGACACCTTCTCCACAAACCAAAATGCCCGTCCAGCACAGAACTCTGGGGAGTTCTGATCCCCAATGACAGGGGCATGTGGGCCACATGTAACTTGGCAGAGAAGCAGCCTGCCCAAAGTGACTCACCTGCCAAGTGGCAGTGCGTGATTTCAGAATCCAGCCTCCTGCCTCCTGGAGTCAGGCTTGTCCCTACACCTTGCAGGCTTTTCTCTGTCCTGGTCTTAGTGTTGCAGCAGCAAAGGTCCTCCTCTGCTCTGTAAACATGGCAGGCTCATTCCTGCCTCAGGACCTTTGCACGGGTGGTTCTTGCTGCCTGGAATGTCCATCTGCTTGACATTTGCATGACTGGCTCCTTTATAGTCATTCCATTTGCAGCATGGATGCCATCCTAATGTTGACCTTCCCTCTAAAGTGGGCATTGGGTCACTTTCTGTGATGTCATCTTGTTTTAGTACCATGCACACGTGTCTTACTCCAATATCTTATCAGTTACATGTTTGGGGTTTATTGTCTGTCTTTCTATGAGGGCCGGGGACTGGTGGATTCTTCTCAGCTGTGGTTCCAAAGCATAAAGTACATTGTGGGTGTTCATTACAATTTGTTGAAAGGAATGAAGTAATGAGTTGTTCTGGGGTGATTGTGGTTTGACCATACATCCAAATCCATACATCCAAATCCAGATTGAACCCAGATGGAGTTGGCTGGAGCCCAGGTCTACCCTGCATATGAGTGTGACCTCAGGGAAGTCCTCAGGGGCTTGTCTGCACAATGACTGACAGCTGCCTCTCCAGCCTCTTCCCAGAGGTGCAGTAAAGACCGCGTGCACCAGCAGGATTTTGTGTATAGCACAGATGTCAAGTTGTTATTCCTGGACACAAGCTCTGCCCACAAACCAATAATCAAGACCCAATTCCTCACAGCAACACCGGTCTGAGTGATGACAAACATTTCTGGTTCCAGGCTTAGTCCTTGGGGTCTGAGGCTCGTGTATCTTAGACCAGCACACAATCATGATCCTGCTTGAATAACAGCCATGATTGCAATAACTGTGATGGCGGGACTGACATTTGCATTTATGAAGAACATTCCATGGGCTGGAATGTTGCTAAACATGTTGTGAGAGCCGCGGTATCCACTCCTGTCCTGTGTCATGGCTCCCGCCCCCTTTCATGGCTCCTGGTCCCATCCACGTCCTTGTCTTCCAGAAACCTGATCAAGTTTATTATTCGCTGGTCACCCTGCCTTTGTGGGTACATTCCTTCCGTATTTCTATCTTTTACTCAGTCTATCTCTTCAGCAGGAAAACCACAGCAGCCATTTTAACAGGTCTCGCGATGACAAGCTGAGGCCTGAGCTTGGCAGCTGGAGCCGCCCTGGCAGACACTCTGCAGAGAGAGCTGGGCAAGCGCTTCCTCTGATCGGCTGCCTGGGCCTTTCTGGGTTCCCTTTATAGGTGTTCCAGACAATTCCATCCATTCTAAACTTCCTCACGGCTTTAAAACAATTGCTCAACCTGGGGCAATTTGAGGAGTATTGAGCCAGCTTTAAAACGGCAGAGGTGAACTGGCTGTTGGGTCAAACCAACCTACGCGTCTCCTCCTGTAAAGATGGTCTCTGTGCCCATGAGCAGACATATTCCTGCCAGCCTGGTCATTCAGGGGCAACTAGTTCTTGTGAAGCTGAGAGTTTTGAAGGACTCCAAAAATCTCTGTGAACACTTTCCATCTGTGAGACTCATGAAAACCCCATGATGCTGTGTTTCTTCTCCAGCTTCCAAAGCAGACCAGTGGGTGCAGAGGGTACCAGGACTCACCCATGGTCTCTGGACTGACCCCAGGTGTCAGAGTTGGGTTTGTAGCCAGGTACGGCTCCATCGTCATCAGCAATTCCAGAGCTATCCCCCAAACCCACACCCCCCTGCACCCCAAATCAGTTCATGGCTGTTCTGGTTATATCACTCATTTTCCACCTGTCAGTCTTTGTGGACTAAATCTATTACCCAAAATTGTTGCCAGGCCAGAGCAGCCATTGTGATTGATAACCTGCACGTCATGTGGGTGGACCGCATGCGGGCTGGGGGCTGTTCTTAGAGGAATGGGTCTCTCTCCTCTGTGAGCGGGCTTCTCAGATAATGCACAAACGAATCTCCTCAGATCAAAGGCACCATGGGCTCTGCTTTACTGTTATTTTCTTCCAAAGTGCTTTAATTAAAACTTTAGTAGAACTGAAAAAGGTCAAAGTGTAGCCAGGGCCCAAATAGGAGATTAAAAACCAAGCAGGATCCAGGCTAAAAATGCTGGCTGGGAAAATTTGCAGCATGGGGAAGAGAGGCCTCAGGAGCAAACCACGGTCTGTCCTGGCCTAAGATGGGCGGGGCTCTGAATGGAGATGGGCGGGGCTCTGAATGGAGATGGGCGGGGCTCTGAATGGAGATGGGTGGAGCCTGGATGGGATGAGTAGACTTCTGGACCTGTCAGCAATGCATGGAAGGGGGGTAACTGGATGGCAAAGTGGGCATGTGAGAGGAGGTGTGGTTGAGGGGGAGACAATGACCTGTGGACTCGAAAACCAGCTCTGGTGCTTGCCAGCTGTGTAAGACGAGTTCCTTGCCCTCAGTTTCCTCATCAGCAATAGTCACCTTTTGTACACATCAAATGGATGGTGTATGCATATCACTTTGCACAGTGGCTGGTACCACTGTGGCTCATAGCCCTACATGGCTCTTAGGCCTCTGGGTGGGGATTGGCCACAGTCCCTGCCCACTGTGGGAATGTGATGCTCACAGGCCAAGGATGCATCTAGATCTAACTGAGGGGGCCAGGCTGTGCCAGAAAGAAGCTGGCCTCCCACTGAGGAATGGGGTTCCTGCATGTTTGGGGAGCAGCTACATCTGTATGCTACATTCTCTGAGCAGAGTCAGTAAGTGGAAGCCTAGACACCCCAAAGAAAACGTAGGGGCAAACACCTCAATTTTCCAAATAAGTCAGTGTGGTTCCCTTTAAGTAACAAACTTCCTTGATACACGCTAAATGATTCCATTTACCAAAATCAATTGATACCCACTTTTCCAGGAAGACAATATTATATAATGCAAGGAACAAACCGAAATGGATATTTTATCTCCTTGCGTAATTAGCTCTGCAGTCCTCGCTTACCTTCCCAGATAGAGGGGAACAGAGTTGCAGGAATCCTCTTTGGGTATTTCAGAATGTCTGCAGTCACAAATGGCAAAAGTTTGAGGCTGGGGTCCTATGAGCAAACAAACCATCCATGAAAAACATTTCAATAGTGGTAAAAGAAGCAGGTTTGCGATTGACAAGGGCCATCTCTTTCCTTCCCCATACTCTTCACTTTGTGTGCATGGGGGTTTCTATTTCAACTGCATTTTCCCTTGGAGCATGTACCATCAGCATCCCCTCCTGCCCTTGTCCAAATTGGGGGGTGCTCACAGACAACAGATCGTTTATTGGGACCCTAATCTGTGTGTCCATTTCACCTATATTTTTTCCCTCCTTTTGGTTCTATTATGGGTTGAATTGTGTCCACCTCCCCAAATTCATGTATTAAAGTCCTAACCCCAGAATGTGACTATAGGTGATCCTTGGCTTACATTGGGGTAACATCTCGATAAACCCATTGTAAGTTGAAAATATTGTAAGTTGAAAAGTCATTTAATACACCTAACCTACCAAACATCATAGCTTAGCCTAGCCCACCTTACACGTGCTCAGAACTCTTTTGCCCACAATTAGGCAAAATCTTCTAACACAAAGCCAATTTTATAATAAAGTGTTGAATACTCATGTAATTTATGTAATTATGGCTTGCCGCCTTCATGCTGGGCAATTATCATGAATTTCATCTCTTCTCAGAGTAACTGCCTTCCTTTTCTCACCAGAAGCAGAAGACACAGATGAGTGTTTTGCAGACATGGTGGCATGTGAAAACACAAAACACAGTATCCGAAAAACACTGGAGACACAGTCCAGTGTAGAGCACCAGCTGTTTACCCTTGTGATTGTGGGACTGACTGGGAGCTGCCCAGCCTCACGAGAGAGTATCGTGACGCATGTCATCAGCCCAGGGAAAAGACCAAATTCAAAATTTGAAGAATGGTTTCTACCGAATGCATATTGCTCTCACATGATCATAAAATAAAATAAAAAACGATAAGTCAATCCATGGTAAGTAGAGGAGAGTCTATATTTGGAAATAGCGTCTTTCCAGATGATTAACTGAAAGTGGGGTCATTAGGGTGGGCCCTAATCCAATGATGGTGTCCTTATAAAAAAGGGAAATTTGGATTCAGAGACACGCCTAGTGGGAAGACCATGTGAAGACACAGGGAGAAGACGCCCATCTATAAGCCACGGAGAGGGGCCAGGAATGGACCCTTCCCTCACAACCCTCAGAAGGAAGCAGCCCCACTGACACCTTGATTTTTTGGGCTTCCAGATTTCAAAACTGTGAGACCATAAATGTCTGTTGTGTAAGCTGCCAATTTGCAGTATTTCTTACAGCAACCCTAGGAAACCCATACAGATTCTTAGCTGGAAACTCAATTCTTTGCATTTCATTGCTTTGAGAATTTTACAAAAGGCAGTGCAGAAAACTGCATGATTACCCTCTTAGTAAAAACCCATTATACAGTAGAAAAGAAGGTGCTTGTTGTTCTAGAAAGTGAGGGAAGGGTCACTAGTCTCTTCCTGTATCACCTCCCAGATGCCCTGGGAGCCCCTGTCCAGCTTCAGGCCTCCAGCCACCTGAAGGGACCGGCAGATAACTAACCGTTGGGCCCAGGGGCCTCCTGGCCGGGGTCAGGGAGCCACCAGGTGGAATTGGCCATTCGGGGCTGGCTGCAGTCATCATGGAAGCTGAAAGGGTAGCTTTTGAAATAAGGCTATTTATAGTTTCTGATGACTTCCTCCCAGCTTTCCTGCATCATCCTGGCAAGTCCTATGAAAGGGAAGGAGGGTTTTCACCTGTCCCTGGATTGTTCTGGGGGAGCATTTACCTGCAGTGACCAGCAGGGAGCACCACGACACACCAAAGGTGTTAGCCAGGCCCCAGGTGGGGTGGCAGCAGGGAGCCTCTGCAGAGCTAGGAGAGGTCAAGGCCAGAGTCACCCCTCCCCTGTGCACCCCCAGAGCTCTCTGGCCCCACAGTAACTAGAAATGAGCCCAGGGGATTCTTTCTCCAAATACTCTTGGATCCTTCACATGGCAGGCACACAGACAGACAGAGGGTGTGTGGGGCCGCTTCATCCATCCACACCTGGGGGCCATCTGGGGCCTCTCATGGGGCGGTACTACCACCCAGGTGGGGCATGGCTTCACCTGCTTGAAGGTTTTTAATTTGCACTCCCTGGCGCGGCCCTGAAAGTCCATCCTTCTGCCGGCAAGTGACAGCACACCAAGATGAATCAACGTTCTCGGCAGAGGCTATTACACAATAATAGGCAGCATTAGAATGTTTGTTCTTTCTTTCTTGTCTTTTCCCTTTTTTGGGGTGGGATTATGGCCGCCAGGTGCTGCAGACCTGCAAGGCTAATTGGGTCAGAGCCTTATTGGGTTGCAAGCTGCCCGGATGTCGTTTTGTACAAGGGCATAGCACTCTGAGATTAAATTCTTTCTTCCTCAGAGACGGGAGCCTGTCTTTCCTGGTAAAATATCAGCTTTTATCAATATCGGTGCCCTCTGATCTGATTGGACCCGATTGTCAGGGCACCGCTACTCAGCCTGGAGGGACAAAAAGAAGAAAGAGTGACACAGGGCAGATGGGACGAGCCTGACTCAGATGCTGCTCTCTGAGGCCTGACTTCCTCTTGGGTAAAGACTGCAGGCTTGGGGTGAGAAAGTCCTGGGTTCGAATTCCTGCTTCTCCTCCTACTGGCTTGGTGACCTTGGGTATGTCACTTTGCCTGGGCCTCAGTGGTCCCTCCCGGGAGATGGGGCTTCTGCCCTGTGCTTCCCAGCTCAACCTCTCTGACCTTCAGTCTCCTCCTCGGTGCCATGGGAGTGGTGCCAGCAGCCACCTCAAAGGATGCTCTGAGGATGAAAAGCCTCCTTCCACGCGAAGGGCTGGCACGCAGAGTGAGTGCCCCATGAATGCCAGCCACGATTATCCACACTCTCTTGATGAGCGCCTGGACAAATCTGAAATGATCAGCAGTAGGGGGTGGGCCTTTGCCCCCCTCAGAGCCACCGCCTGCCAGGGGCGCCTTCTCCCCTTGCAAACTCCCGGGAAGCAGTTAGCCGATGTGAACCCAGAAGGCTCTGTCTGCTCTTGGCTTTCAACTCTCAGAGCACAGCACCCACAATTGGGATTCTTACTGATGTCTGCTTTTTAAAGTAAACAACAGTTCACACCCTGAGAACTTACAGATTGGTAGGATATAAATATATCAGTTTGTTTTAAGCCACTGGAGAGAAAAATGACAATTTTAGCCCTGAGAAGGGCTGAGTCATGGTGTGGAGGTCTGCAGTTGGATCAACTGCTTTGAGGGGTCAAGTGTAATTTTAGAGTAGAGTTAGTATGATTCGTGATAGAGCTGTTACACTTACCAAAAAAGAAAAAAAAGAAAAAATTCAGCTCCAAGCAAGGATTATGGCTCCTTTTATTTAAGGGTTTTTCCAAAAAGTTTCAGATGTGCTTTTGTAGGGAGGTGTTTGGAGCCACGAAGCATCTGAAATTGCCTCTTCCCTCAAGCACATCTTTGTTCCCAGTGTCTAGGTCATGGTCCCGTGTTTGGATGACCCCTGCATGGTGGCCTTGGCCAGGCTACCATGCACTGCGCATTTCATGTAGTGGATTCAACATGCTCCAAGGTCCAGTAAGTTCCTCCTCTTATCCCGCCATTTCACTTCATGGAGTGGGTTCGAAAAGGTCCAGTCAGGACCAATGAACTTAGAGGAAGTTGAAGGGGGAACCCGGGAAATATCTGAAGGACGTTAAAGCCACGTGTACCTCATGTACTCTTACGAAGGAGGAATGGAACTCAAAAGTTCTTCACCGCGGTTTCTTCATCTGCCCTAAGAGGTCATGGTGACCTGGCTGCCTGTCTGATGGAGCTTTTGGGGGTAAACAGAGGAGAAGGGGAGTTGAAAACGTTAAGGTCGCAGGTCACTCTGCAGGGACAGCTGGGACTTCTCCCGGCCCCCTTCCTGTCTTTCTCTTCTGCTTTTCCACAGAGAGATTAATTTCAGAGTCTGAGGTCACGTCTGTCGATAAAGGCTACTTGGAAAGAAACACCAGCTGAATTCGGGCCACGTGCCTCTTTCTTGGCTTGTTTTGGGGAAAGAAAAGTTTAGAATCAATAACCAGAAGTTTGAACTAGTTCAACTTTATTTTTCAAAATAACCAAGAGTAGGACGGAAGAATTTCCCACCCCCATCCCCCCACCCCACCCCCATTCCTAGAGACAAGCCCTTACTCTTCCAATTCCAGCTCTCCCGTTGCCTTTATTGTTCTCTTCTCCTGGCCTCAGTTTTCCAGGCCAGTGACTGGGGCCTTTGTGGGGTGAGTCCTCACCCCGATATTGTTGAAGGAAGAAGGTACCTGCACACAGGCACAACTCGACTGTGTCTACATAACAGGTTAGTCAGTAGCACAATATTTCTGGATGATCTTCAAAATATTTGACTCAGATTTACTTCAAGTATGTTTTTTGTTTCTTTTCTGCAATGTTACCTGTGGTAAGGACTTATTTTGCCCAGGTAATTTGTTCTACTTTGGCCCAAGCGAGATGTAGCAAGGAAAGACATGAAATCTTCAATTTCGGAAAGGAAGGAGCATAACTTCTGAAGTGTATCACCTGCTGGTGTGAGGAGGTCCCAGGGGAAGGCTGTGAAACAATTCTAGAAAGTTTTAATAGCTGGAGACCCAAGGTAGCAGAATTAAATGAAAGCTTGGGGACCAACCCTATTCTTGATCGTATTTGGTGCTGGAGCCAAATGTTATTCCTGGCTGTCGGAGGCAGAGCTCTCTGTGGCTTCCTGGAAGTGTGGTATTGATGAGACGATGTTAGCAGCAACAGCAAATGGCCAGGAACCTGAGAATTGCTCATCAGCTTTGGGCAGACATTCGGAGGAATGCACCCATACCCAGCAAAGGAAAATTTGGGGGGCAGACAGGTGATTAATGAAAGGAAAGGACCTGACTTTTAAGTTTGACAGCCGTTCTGAAACTCACCTAGCCCTTTTTCTCCTCAGGTTGTATTATTATGTGTATTTTTTTTTTGGGGGGGGGGGCAAATAAAGTTCATGCTATTGAAAAGCCCTGCTGGAATTACCTCTAAAAGACGGTGGTTGAACCTCTAAAAACCCTCATGGATGGATCCTGTTTCCTTACTTACAAACTTGGGAGGGTGACAGTAGATTCTCCTTGTCCTAGGGGTCTGTGTCCAGTGACTGGTCACCTGGAGCCTATGTATACGTGGCCGGCTTTCCCTGGGCCTCGCCAACTGAAAGCTTGATTAACCCTTCATTACAGCCATCTGCACCTATTTTGTACAAAATATGACTTTTAATTAAATTAACAAGAATAGAAAAACTAATCACTAGCCACTTGTGAATATTAACACAATAGATCAGAAGGAGCAACGTGGCCAGGAAGACGCAGGGAAGGGCAGCAATGGAGGTGGGATTGGGAACTCCTGACAGTAAACCCTGGTAGTTGCCACTGCCGTCTTACCTGGGTTCTCCCAATACGTCTCAGTAGAAAATGACCATGAGTGTTTGCTTGCTGTCTAATGCCCTCGGAAGCCCCAACTCTCAGCAGCTGCAGGTTCCAGAGCAGTCATGACACACTGTGCTCCCCAAGGGTCCTCCTGACCGAACTTGCCTGTCAGGAGGGTCCCGTCTACACGGCTTAGGCCCCATCGCTGAGCCCTGGGCACCTGGAACAGTAACTGTGGCATGGGGGATGGGATCACCCTGACTGTCTAGATGGCTGGAGCTCACTGCATGCGCAGGTGGGCAGCTCGCTGAAGCCTGGTGTTTCCTGGGAGTCTGGTACTGTGTGCGTGGGTCGGGGAGAGGCTGGGGGAGCCGCCAACAGAGCCCCCAGGGATGCTGGTGGCTTAGTTTCTGTGTTCACAGCACTGAACAAACAGCTTTACATACTCATTGAAGCAGAAGAGACTCTGATTGGATGCATGGGTACATTTGTGGTCTCTCAGGGAGGGAAAAAAGCCATATGAAGAGGCTCTCAAAGGACTTGGTGTCCTCGATGTTTTCTGGAGAACATTTTCACAATCCGGGCAGACCTGTGCACAGACAGAAAAGGAGCCTGCATCAGGGCCTATAACTGCCTAATTAATTCAGGTGCAGGGGCTCCTTGCAGGTGGGAGGAGGGCAAGGTGGGTGCCTCTGCCTGGGTGCTCTTGATGCTGGCAGCGCTAGGCCTGTGCAGTCATGGCTGTAGGTCAGCTCACGGGGGTGGGGGGTGAGAGGGTAGGGGGGAGGGAGTCAGGCACCTGGAGTGTTTGACAAGGGGCTCACCTTGGCACCCAGCCTCCTCCAACCCAGACAGAACATCAACTCCACTTTCATCAGGTGCAAACAAAGAGAAGGCTTTTAGTGAGTTCTGAGCCCCAGGCTGTTACATGCATTTTCTGTTATTACCTGGAACCGGTCTGGTTCAAGTTCACCCAGGTCCCGGCTTGGGGAGCGTCCACAGGCTCCTCCCCACTGCAGCTTTCATTTCTTTACCCAGCACCCATTCTCTGGGCTGTGCCTGGGTGCCAGGCCCTGAGCTGAGGGAGCAGACGCGGGTGGTGGCCCCACCAGCCAGAGCTCAGGTCAAGTTGGGAGGGGAGAGGATGAGTCTCGGGGCACCTGGTTGCCTGCTGTAGGGGAGGAGCTTGAGAAGTCCCGACTGTCCTGGGAGGGGAGCAGGCGCTGAGCTATGGAGGAGCATGGCGTGTGTGGGGACCAGAGGTGTAGCAGAGGGCACTGGTTGTGTGTGCAGGGGGAGGCGGTGGTAGCAAATGAGGCTCTATGGGTAAACTGAGGCTGGGCGGTAAAGGCCTCAGTAGAGACCTCTTAATAGAGTGGGAAATGGAGGGCCACGCCTGTGGGCAGATGGATATCCCGGACTAAATGCATCTGGCAGGCCGTGGTGGTGAGATGGAGCAGGTCAAAGAGGGGGCGGTACAAGTGGCAGGTGAGGGGTGCTGAGTCAAGGCAGACAGCGTTTCCCGTTGGGTGTAGAGGGTGACAAGAGTCAAGGTTACCTTCAAAGTGTTTGTTACCTGGCTTGGAATACTCGGTGAGACGGCACAGGTGCGGGGGATGGGCTCGGGTGGGGAGGTGGTGGTTCAGTGTTGAAGTGACACACTTGGACATCCAGGGGTGTCCAGAGGGCACAGCACGGACACAGGACGGGGTGGTGATGCAGATGTTAGCACACCCCCATTTTTGTTTCACACATTCCCTTCCAGTGTTGTTCCTGGGAGAGGTGCAGACTATCTGGGCTGAAGTCCTGCTTCCACCATTGATTGACAGCTATGTGACAAGTCGCTCGCTTCCTCATGTGACGTGGGGATGACAATCTCTACACAAGGTTGTCGGGAGCACTCACTGCGATGATGAGCTCAGCTCATGCCGGGCATTCGACACGTGAGCAGGACACAGCAGCGGCTGCGGCACCGTGGCCATCGCTTTCCAAACCACGCCACCTCCGAGCACAGTAGGGACAGAAGTCCCTGGAAAACCGCCTCCATAGAAACCAAGGGAAGCGATGCTTCTGCAGTCCTGAGAGGGAGGGTCTGCTGTGGGGACTTCATTTTCCCAGGTGGCTCCCTGTGTGAGAGATACAACCGGGCCACTTCACATCAAGTACACGGAGAACACAACACGGTCTCGTGACTGCCCCTCCCCCCTTTTTGCTCTGGGGACAGGCCCACGGGGCGCAGGGTCAGGTCTTATTACATCATGTAATTAACGCACACAGTAGCGGGTCCTCTCCGCTGCAGCACCAGGTACCCACACCCCGCTCCTTTAAATGAGGGGAGCTGCTGCCTGGTCCTCATGAATGACAAGCCCTGCTCAGACATTCAGTTTCCTCTCTCGCAGGTCTTGTTCTGGCTTTAGACAATGAGATGCGTACGAGGAGCCCGGGAGAACAGCTGATCCACGTCTGCTCTGAAAACACCTGATATCTGTGGAAATAATGAGCAGAGACAGCAAAGGCCTTGCCCTCACCATGGGGTTGAGGGGACTCAGGCCGTGGGGACCCCCTGGGGACCCTCCCGCAGGGCCTCCGCGTGTCCACAGCATCAGGATCTATTTAGCTCCAGCCTGCAAGACCTCAAAGGCTGTTACCAAAAGGTCACCCAAGGGAAGGACTGGGGATCAGTGGTGAGAAGTGGAATTTTTCCAATGACAAATTCAGTTACATCTGGGTTGCTCACTTACAGTTCATGCAGTTTCTCTGATATCTCATGAGAAGAACACTAAATAAAGGGTTTGGTTGTACACCATTCATCATGTCAACAAAACAAGAGGAATGTATCTGAGGGTCTACGAGACCTTGGCAAGCATTCTGTCCACAGTATATTTGGCAGTTTCTTTGTTTACCAGTGTAATTAACCCCCCACTGTGGACTCAGCATTATGCTAATCACAATGAGAGCTAAATGTAACAGGCTCCTAGCATGGGTGGTTGGTTGGATGGATGGATGGATGGATGGATGGATGGATGGATGGATGGATGAATAAACGAATGAAAAGTAGGACTTGTGTTCTGTCCTCATCGTCCCATGATTCCTTGTTTCCTTGGCATGTTGTAACTGACAGAATTTTTACTTATGTGTCTCAGCTGGTCCTCTTTGGAAAATTTTAGACTGAGTCAGTTACAGAGTACAGACATATCTGTCCTTCCACTGACACCAAGCTGAGGTGTGAGGACTTCCTGGTTTCCCTATGAGCTGCTTTGCTTTTCTGTGTTTCAGTCCAGCTCCTCTGGCAGAATGACTGCACAGCGTCTGGGAAGAGCTTAGCTCCAAGTAAATTATCTGCCTCAGATAATAGCAGAAGCTTCCCTTTCGCGTGGTTTATTAGATTCTGCCTTAGATAGAAGAGCGGACTACTCCTCACTCCTGAAGATTTGTACCACACTAAAGAAAACTCCAAGACAACACACAGAGAAGGAAGTGTCTGATAGAGCATTCTTCATTTGAGAAGTCGTACAATTGGGAGAACTATTCCCAGGGACCCTTGCTGAGATACCCTACTAACATCGGAATTGAAATTCAGGGCACCCAATTAACCTTGGTTCCCATGACTACCAACAGGGCCAGCCCCACCTCCCCTCAGGCAGGGAAGTCTTCTCTACAAGTGGCTCAGGGGGAGAGAGGCGCAGGGTGTCGGGAGGACAGGTGAGGAAGCCACTTCTGTGACTGCAGCCAAGACTGTAGAGGTTCTCAAAGAGGGTGGGGTCAGAACTGCATCCCTTCCACCATGAACCTGAACATTGGGAAACGGAGACCAGGAAATTCGCAGAAGAATCCACTAAGGCAGGCCTATCCTGCCCAGTCCGGAGATGAACCGAGACTGTGCCCATGGCACGTAAGTATCGTTAACTAACTTTGTGGTGTTTGGAGGTCACCCTGGCTTCCAGAATGTCACAGTTCTTAGATCTTGAATTCCAGAGGAACCACTAATTGGTGGAGGGGGTGGTCTTAGTTCCTGTTTAAATATATGTTGTATTTTATATATATTAAATATATATATATATATATATTATATAATTTAAGAGAAGGCAAAACAAAAGAAAAATGTGTGTGTGTTGGGGAAACTTGGATCTATGGCTACTGGCATTTGCTTTGAGACATTTCTTGCCTTGTATTCAAAAGTGTGTGCTAATTGATATTTGTCTTTTTCTCTGTGAAGGCTGCCATCTCTGTGTCGTTAGCACACTGGAGCTGTAACTATTTCTGATGCTGAGCTGTAGAGCCCGTCTGGGCCAGACGCTGCAACAATTATAAACATGTACAGTCTGATAGGAAGTTTGTAGGATCAACTAAATTATTACACTAGTCTTGTGACCAGATAGACTTTCCTTTCATGGGCACTGGCAAATTCTCAGGCATCTGTCTGCATAGAACAAAAGGAGCCTAGATTTCTTTATTTCTGCCCAGCTTCCTTCCCCCAAACCCAAACCCCGGCTGGGTGTTAGACAAGACACACTCGACAAAAACAAAACAACTCCCCTGACAAAGACAGCTGAGAGCCCGGAAGATGTGTCTGAAAGGATGAGAAGGGCTCTTTTTTCTGATTCCATTATGGGCACCATTGGCTGGAGAAGCGATTTTCAAAAAATGTTCCATCTTCACACAGAGTAAGGTTTCAAGGTGTTTGACCCCAATTACTGCAGTGATGGCAGGAGATGGATTAATTTGGAAATGGGGATAAACTTCAGGTGAGGTAGAGGGGACTACTCTGGTGGGGGATCAGGGACACAGTTCCCAGGTAGCAACCTTAATGGGGATTAATGAGCTGCCAGAGCAGAAAAATCAGCTATGCCCTTGGCAACCAGCCTGTATGCAACTTCACAGAGGCCAGGGATCCCTCGCTTCCCGAATCCCTTCCATGGCTGGCTCTTCCTAGATGATGGCATCATTGGTGGTGCGTGCCTCTCACCTCACAGTTAGAAAGAGCCTCCCACACATGGCTGTGAATGGCCATCCTCATGGTCACAGAATTCCCCTCCCTCCTTCTGCATGGGAGTCAATGGAAATGGCCCACATGGGATAGGCTGGCCCAAGACAAACCTGGGCCTCAGCTTCACTGCTCATTGGCTGGTTAGTCTTGGGCAGATCCTTTAACCTCAATGAGCCTCAGTTTTCTCATCTATAAAATGTGCATCTCAATGGCACCTACATAGAGGGGCAGTGAGGATTAAAATAACAGATGTGAAAACAGAAGCTATGGATCGCTCTAGTATTTGCAATATTGTTGTTCCTGGCTGCAGTCCACTCTGTTGTGTCAAGGGCACCTTTGGGAAAGAGACAGGAGTGGGGAGAGTCCAAGAAGAGCAGAGATTTCATCTGCTCCCACAACACCATGCCCTCCCCCACCCTGTCTCAGACCTAGAGACCCGAGGATGCTCTGCCAGCCATGCTTGATCTGAACTAGGAGTCTTCTACCTTCCTGAAAGAGGGAGACGACATGCAGAGGAGCCCACTGCTTCCTCTTGGGCTTCATCAAGTGCTCCTACCTGGGGGCAGTTAATTGTTTGTGTCCCTGGTCCTCTCACAGCCGCAGACCGTGAGCCACTTGATGGCAGGAACCAGGCCACTCAGCCACACGGTCACAACATGGGCTCCTTGGCCGTCTTGTTGGAGGAGCGACAAGGAGATGAAAGCTGCTTCTGCTTTCTATCTGATTTCCTATTATCAGCAAATGCCCCGACACTAAAATGCTGTTAAAAATGCCCTGGCAGACCCTGGTGGACACCAATTAACCTCGGAAACAAGGAAGAGGAAAGGAGACGCACTGCAGCAGGCTGGGTCTCCCCTCCCCCTTCCCATCAGTGTTTTGGAGATGGGAGGGCATCTTTTTCTCGTTCATTGAATGTGGAGCAAAAAATGAGTTAGAGAGGAACAGAACAGTCAGTAGAAATTCAAGTGCTCGCTTCTGAATGGTTCTTAGGCAACAGGCACAGTGTCTGCTCACAGAAACGCGCTCGCTGCACAGATGAACAGGACACGGGGGCCTGGTGCCATGCTGGTCAGAGCTGTGCCCTGAGGCTGTGAGCCGCTGCACCGCGCAGAGGAGGCACGGGCACGTGGGCGCCCATGGGGAAGGCGGCGGGGGCTGGAACGCTGGCCCCCTGACATCGTCAGAAGGTCCGCTCTTTGTTGGTCTCTGAGCAAGCAGAGAGCAGCACCTGTCAGTGGGTGTGATTCTGGTGACGTCCGTCCCACAGCCCCATTAATTCACACTCAGAGCCAGCATGACTCATGGCCTTGAATCAGCCATTGTTGAGTCTGAGGGAGGCAAGTGGGAAAACCAACGGGAAAAAAGTGTTGGAAGGGAACGTTCTGTTCCGTCCTCCATGACCAGTGCCTGTTCGGCAGAGTCACAGCAGCAACAATGATAGAGGGATGCCCTCGACCATTGTAAGGCCATCAGGCTGAGAGGCGAAGAGTGGGGAAGCCAGTCACCAGCAGCTGATGGTGGGAGGAGCAAAGCAAATTCATTCATTCATTAATTCATTCATTCGCTCATTCACAATTTTTGGTTAACATTTCTCTCTGTGACACGCATCATTCTAGGCACTGCGGTCCCCTGGTGATCAAGACACCACCCTTCTCATGGAGCTTAGTGGTGACACGGACAATGAAAATGGGTGCTATCACATCAGTTTTCCTGAAGCTCCTGGAAGCCAGTTCTCAATTCTTAGCTGTACTGAGATCCTTACAAAAAATTTGTCTTAGTCCATTCGGGCTGCTGTAACAAGATGCCACAGACTGAATGGCTGGTAAACAGCAAACATTTATTTCTTACGTTCTGGAGGCTGGGAGTCCAGGATCATGGCACCAGCGATTTCAGTGTTTAGTGATCACTTTCTGGTTCATCCACGGCGCCTTCTCGCTGTGTCCTCCCACGGTGGGAGGGGGGAGGGGCTCAGTGGGTCTCTTATAAGGGCACCTCCCAAAGGCCCAACTTCCAAATACTATCACCTTTAGGGGTTAGGTTTCCACACATGAATTTGTGGGTGGGCACAAACATTCAGACCACAGCAAATTCTAAGATGATTAATACACGGTCGGTCCCTGGCCCGGAGGCGTGGTCTATCGTGGAGGAGCTGCCTGGGGGGCAGCAGCGTGGCATCCCGAAAGAACTGGGGAGAAAGGAACAGAAAGCTCACCGTGGACCGCTGAATCATGGTCTCAAGACCTCCCGCATCAGAGCTGAGTCACCTTAGGCGAGAGTCCTCAGTCAGCA